>NC_072457.1:13023654-13351154 GCF_027596085.1 Anoplopoma fimbria
ATAAAACCCATTCTGTGATTTCCTAATTGAACTTTAATATAACCTGTGTTCTTGTGTGCATGGAAAACGTAGTGACTGACACAAACCTGTCTTCACTGAAGCCAACATGAAGACCACCTTCTGACACAACGCTCACTCGCTGCTAATGAGAACCTTAAGGCCATGAGGAGGTAAAACACATCTGACTAACGCAGAGTCTTGCATGACCAATACGGAGACTTTGTAGCCATTAAGTGGTAGGTGATACATAAAGAGTATTAGCAAATAATGAAACATGTCGATGTCACACTGAGTTTAGAGCAATTGAGGCTAACAAAAGCAGTAGCAAATCTGGCACATTTTTCAAGCTGTTGAATCAAAGCTACCACTAAATACCTTCCATGGCTGGTATGAACACACAAAGGAGACCACAGTTTGAATTACATTTAGGGAGGCAATATGAAAATGTATACTGTAATAACTGGGCAGTGTTTTCTAGCAGACGTACCTTGGGATAACTGAAAGGGATTAGAACAAAAACATCCTGACAGGAGAGGCTGACACATTATGAAAATGACTCATGCTTTGTAACCAAATCCCAGACAAAGGGGAAGTTTTCACTTTGACTTTTTGATATAAAAGAACAACGGCCAGACGAGGAAATATTACTCTGAAATGAGACCTCAAAACAATTCCCTGGGACAAAAAAAAACAGTTGGTTCCCAAACAGTGACCTTTGTATGGCGTGATGAATGGAAATAAATCTAAAAAAACTGATTCCCCACCACACCTAAATGCCGTCTTTGGAGCGCCTGTTCCATTCGCCTCTTTTCCTTCTGTTGTAAAATGATCCCAACGCAAAGAGGCTGTGTAAACCGGGATTTCACAATTGACCACAGGCCCTGGGAAAACCATATAATGTCCACTCTTGAGAGCACTGCACTATCAAACCAATCATCCCTCCAAACTCAAGCTGAGGACCACCTTGAGAGCTACTTTTCCAAATAATGGAAGCAAAATACTTTCCATTTGCTCAATCTAAATAAGGGTGGAATTGATTAATCTGGCTGGTGTGTCTGTAGACTTTTTTGTTTGAATGAAAAAAGTTCAACATACAGTACATGGCAAGACTCCTCAGACGAAATGTTCAAGTTTAGAGTGAGATTCGATGCCCTCCATATCCAACAAGCAATCAAGTATTTGGGGCATAAATTTACTGGCATGGTTCTTAATAAAGGCGATTATTGCTTAGAAAGGGAGTGACACTGCTTGGGTTTGAAACGGTGTCAAAATAATCCCTCAATGAGTAAGAAATGGCATCAAAAAATCACCTGTGCTTTTGACCTGTCTGTTTTTAAAAGGACAACAGAAAACTAAAGTGAGTGCGTTCTGTACGCTAAATATTTTCACTTGAGCTGATCTCCCTGTAGGCAAGTTGATGGCCAGCTAATGACATTGGTAGACCCTCATTTATCAATACGTTTTAGACAGTACAGAAAGAAAAAAAAACACACACACACAGTCTTGCAGGTGCACAGACACACACACAAACACATGCACACACACTCCTCAACCTGACTTATTCGGATGCAATGAGATGATAGGAGCATGCAGGAGCAGATGGTCTGAGTACGGCGGGGAACTGGGAATGAGGGAGTAAAGGGTAAAGGGAGGGAAAGACGAGAGAGAGCATTGAAAGTCAGGGACCACCATCATTGCTGCCCACACCAGACTACACTTACCACCACTCGCCCGCCGCCCGCCCCCATCCCATCCCACCAAATTCATTTGCAGCTCAGTGATTCTAGACTGTAATGAATCTGCAACTTGCACACATATGTACGGTGCGCAACATGGTACTACTTTGGGATCTTTTAACCCCCCGATGGAAACATTTACAAACAAGCGGCCGCAAAGAGTCATCAATCCGCACATTAACCTCTTTCTTGCCTTTGGGGGATTGTGTTATTCTCTATTATAGGGTTCAGAGAGGACCAAAGAAACTGAAACAGGGAGGAAATGGAAATAGTCCCTTTCAAAGCCTGCTAAAGAGGCAATTAGCCAAGCACTAACAGGACCAGGCTCTGGTCACTTCAGTCCTTGTCTTCCTTTTGCTTTAAGATCAGAAAAGACGTGATCAAAGTGAAGTGAGAGATTTGAGACCCCAGAGAGGTAAAATGACCACTTCTAAGCTCCCTGAGCTGGAATCCAAAGAGCCGCTCTGCCTACACATCTGGAACGGCATCTATCTGAAGCCAATGCTGCTGTATTTATCTCCCTGGAGCTATGTCGTCGTGTTTGTGTGTATTTGTATGCATCAGGCATTGAGTATCGAGTAAACAGCGATGGGACACTACGTCTTCCCGACTTGTGCAACCCGGTATGTGTCTCGTGCCACCGCGCCAGGAAGCCCTGGGTGGCTTCAGTTACTCATGCCATGTGTATACTCCAGCCAAACAAGGCCTAAGGACACTCCAGGGTGGTACAGAGGAAGGAGGGGCGAGGA
Source organism: Anoplopoma fimbria (assembly GCF_027596085.1). Lineage (NCBI taxonomy): Eukaryota > Metazoa > Chordata > Actinopteri > Perciformes > Anoplopomatidae > Anoplopoma > Anoplopoma fimbria. The sequence goes on from NC_072457.1 coordinate 13,026,140, forward strand.
AGCTAAAGGCGAGGTAGTGTGGTCCGATGGTTGAAGCCAGTGATTTAGGGGCTGTTGATACCGGGCAGACAGCCCAGGCTCAGTCACTGACTCACTGTGGATGACGCTGCATAAGTCACTACACTTAAAATGTCCTCATGTGTTTAGAAATGTTCAAGTGGAAATCAGGCGCGCTCACACAGCTGGAAATCGCTACTGGATCTGATTTTCTTGTTTCTCTCTCGCTTTTCCCTGAAGCTTTCATAAACAGATGGCCGAGGCTCATTAAGCTGTTGTCAGGACTATTAATGACATTGTGAACACTTTCCGAGTTCTACATGCCTTAGGGCTTGCGATTGCCAAAGCTGGGCCATTAAAGAAGGTGTGAGAATAACACAATGCTGCTGTGTGCTGCAAGGTGAGGGATGGAAGCCATGAAAGGAACATACACACATCCTTGAATGGCTGTTGGGCCGAAGTTAATGATTTCATGTTAGCGCTGAGACAACCCTGCAATGCTACATTAGATGTATACTGCATGCATTGTATGTGCTCCAATACTGTGGTAGCGGGGGACAGACTACAGTCATATCTGCCACTAGTATTACTTTATGATAGCTAAATACAAACATGCACAAAATTAAGGTTAAAGGTTAACGTCCTGATATTTGGAAGGTATGATGCTTACCATGTTCACCATCTTAGGAACATGTGGCATGCTAACATTTGCCACAATTACAATTCATTCAGAGAGGAATATGAATGTGGAGACTAAATTTCATTGCGATCCATCCAATCGTTGTTGAGGGATTCCACTCAAACGCCACAAATGTTAAACCCATGTTGGGGTGAGAGGAATTGTCTGGGGATCACCAAAGTCATCAGGATTCACCCTCTGAGGACCATGAATGTATGAACCAAATTTCATGTAATCATTCAAATTATTATTAAGATATTTCAGACCAACATTGGTATCCATAAGCTAATGGATGCTGGAAAAAAAGAGGTTGAATTTGTGATTCAAACATTAAAACAATCATAGCAACATGACTTTGAAATAGACAATATACCTTTTTTACCGTCATTGGAAATCTTCTCTTAATGTTCATAGAATATGAGTAAAATGATGGCTAAAAGTCCTTCTTTCTTGCAGCTCCGCAGATGACTTCTTCTGGACCAGCAGCTAAGTGCAGGCCTCCTCTGAAAACAATCAGAGACAACTTTAGGTGGACTTATGAACTGTGAGGTGTGAGGTGGTGGTTTTGCCTGCTCGGAATGAAAAAAAAAAATAAAAAAGCTTAAAATGGAGCCCTGTCATCAGTGCTGTTGTGTATGCTCATGATTACGTTACTGAGTTATGAAGCAAACAATGCAGAAACAGAACGGACAGAGAGAACAGGATAAACTTTCAACATCTCCTCAGTCTGGGAAACAGTGGAGGCGGCAATGAGAGCTCGCAGAGCTCCAGACTCATGTTGTTGATCCTTATGTGGTCACACGCAAACCTAACCATCTTCCTCTGGGATATCCTCTCTGAGTGCATGAGAATTCCCCCACTGACCCTGCAGAAATAAAAGGACAAAGCAGGTGGTATCTTTTCAGTTTTTCTTTTTTCTTGTTAACTGTTTTCAGGAAATCTATACTGAGTCACAACCATCATCCCAATTGAGCCAAATTAAAGCAAAGTGAGCTTTAGAATTCATCCCCACACCTGAAATGTGATGCAATAAATGCAATAAAACCAAATTAGTTTTGATTACAGGTGAGAGAAAGTATTGCAAGAGAAGTCACTTTATTCGGTTGTTTACCTATTTTATCTTGTGTATGCAGTTGTGTGTGTGTGTGTGTGTGTGTGTGTGTGTGTGTGTGTGTGTGTGTGTGTGTGTGTGTGTGTGTGTGTGTGTGTGTGTGTGTGTGTGTGTCTGCTCTGAGCCTGTGCCTCACTCGGACTCAGTCAGCTTAAAGCTGTGGTCTGTCAAACTGTGATTCTCTCTAATGGTCTATCTCTCCCAGCAGATGTGCTCCTCTTTGCTCCACAGCTGCATCCCACATGTTTTCCCGCTGTTCGACAATGCAGTTATATTCTTTTTCCTCTAGTGTTGGTGGTGGCACGTTCATTCTCTGCACATGGTCCCTTATCCCCTCCACGTCCAGAACACTGCAGCGGCACTTTGGCTATACTTGGTCCTGAAATGTCTCCAGTTGGGTAACGTAAAGAATGTTGATGGTGGGGGGTCAGATCTGGCAGGGTGTGCTATACGGCTTCATAGCACACACAGTCATTTCCATAATTGCCCACAATCAAACCAACCCCTCCTGGATTCCTCCTGCTCCAGATTCCTGTAGATAAGCTGAGCTGGGGCTCTGATGAGTGCCGGAGACCCCCAAGTAAGAACAGGTGCCGCTAATGTCACTGATTTCAGATTCTCTGTGTATCTGTTGTTTCTCCAGTAATTGCCATTGTTGGACATTCCCTTTCAGATCGCAATCGTGTGACTTTTCTAAAGAGGAGAATGAAAGAGGATTCGTCCCACATTCAATCCGGTTTTATCAGGAGCCAAATTAAGATGCCTTTACAGTATGTGCAACTGTTGGGCTAGAAAACTACAGTGTAGTTGATTTTCCACTGCCTAACGCATGTATTCCTACATTCTGCAGCTAGCAGAATAAACCTTTTAGAACATATTTAGAAACAAAATCAAACGCCTGTGACACAGTTTGTGATGTAACATAATATTCACAATTTCATAATGTCACTGTTTTTACAGAAATCTCCATGCCTCTTTCATAAGCTCAGTTATTTGAGAAAGAAAAAAAGCAAGTATGGCACATTTTTCAAATATTTTAAAGACTTGGATCATGGCCATGAAGTAACTCCAACATATGGACAGCAGTGGAATATCACGTATTCAGATTATGGTAAATTAACCAAATACCACAAAGTGAAAATACTCCATTAGTAAAAGTCCTGCTTTCAATATCTCACAGAAAGTAAAAGTACAAAATATTATAGAAATAGGCTAATGTAAATACTGGGATTGGGCAGAGCAACCTTTAGGTTATTATCCTGTATCATTAGTGAACTGAACTGTTGGGCTCACAGTTACCAATCAAAAAATAAGTACATATATTTCTATATATAACATTTTAAATCACACAGTTAAGGCAGAAACAGACATGAGTAATATTTGTCTTTACTGTTGAAGCCGATGGAGCCCGACAGTGCGTCTCCCACTTCTCCCACTCTCCGTCCTCTGCTCTAGCAGGTAACTGTTTACCGCGACGTGGACGCGACTGTGGCCACATGCGCGCACCCGCGAAGTCATACGTCACCGCGCTCGCTCCTCTTCTCGCGCGCTGGTTAAAAAGAAGGAGGAAAGAGCACGGGGAAACATGTGAGCGGTCTGAGGACTTTAGTGAGAGACAACTTTTATGTCTTCTATGTTTTTTTTTGACCCCGTGCATGCACAAACCGCCGTGTTGTGCTTTAAAGGATTTACATCTAAAGGGACGTCTTTTGCAGTTGGGGTTTTGACTTTTTTGATTTCATCAGGATAAATTGTGTCATTGTTTTGCCTTTATTTTATTTTATTTTGTTTTATTTCTGAGTTTTACTATATAGGCAAAGCAGAAGCAAAAATAATTAATATTTAAACAGATTTCTTTATAGCAGTGAGTCAAATGTAGGACACCTGTTCTGATTAAACAGCATATTTGTAATTTTTCTTGTTGCAATTTGCTTCTGCTGCTTTGAGAAATATAGCCAAAATTAAATAAATACATAGACTGCATTGCAGGCTAACCCCACTCCTTATTTACAAAAGGGGACCACAAATCTTGAGTTTTGTTTTTTATTGTAATTTCATATTTTTGTCAATTTTGTGATCTTTTATTTTTTCTTATTTTTTTTTATTTTTTTTTTTTAAACCATGAAGCATTTGCAATTTGTGCTCGTGCTGTCCGTCGCGGTCAGCGTGTGGGAATGTGGGGATGCAAAGTTCGGCGAAAGGGGAGAAATTAGCCCCAGGAGGAGAAGATGTTACGACGGAAGCCTCCCCAAGCGGCTGAAGAAAAGGGAGCGAAAAGTGCTGCTTGACGGCAGCAGCAGCGGAGAAGTTTGCCACAGGTTGTATCCCCGCGTGTCCTGCTGTCCCACCAGGAGAGCCGCCTTCCAGATCCTGCACCGCAGGGATGCTCGGGTAGGTTGACGTCCATGCACCACGCTGCATTTCCTTCACATTATAAAGGACAGGGGGGGGGGTTACTGCTTCAACGCCTGAGGAGATGCGTTTCATTCACAGCCCTTTTGTATTGTTATTCTAGCTCTGAGTGTGGGGATGAATAGCCCTGGGCTGTGTTAACTCTGAGTGTCCTGATGGAAAAGTGTTTTGTTTTTTTACATAACTAATGTGTGTGTGTGACCTTACCATACCTTTGTGTGTTTTTAATACCACCTAAAGGTTCTCCCTGTAACACGCTGTCTGTAGTCTGTTATCACCTTTAAACCTGTATAATACACGTAACAGCCCTTTAATATCAACTTATTTTGCTCATATAATGCATCTTTTATTTAAGGGCTTACCTGTTACATTTTTTTTTTTCTTACCTGGTCTGAACATATAATGTTTCATGTTTTGAGGATACATTCTCTCATTTTGTCATTTTGTATCTTCTTTTACACAGTCACGTGCAACACTAACGTAGCCGTGCAATGCGCTTCGGCGTTACCATGGTAATCATTTGACCGATTTACGTTACTTCTCGCCCCAGTCAGCGGTAACTGTCAGGAGAGAGGGACAGCCTGGTAGCCTAACTGTTGAACCGTTTACCCCCCCCAAAAAAAAAAAAAAAAAAAAAAAGTAGGAGCCCGGTGGCGAACCGTCGACACGTTTTCGCCCGTAAGCTGGGAGCTGATAACGATAATGTTTATTAGCCGCGTGTTTGACAGCCATTAGTTCTCCGTGTCGTTACGGCGTTAACGTACAGGAAGTTTGTTGACGTACAGCCGAACGTTCCACGACACGTTCCGTGCTCGCGCTCTCAGTGTTGACCGCTATGGCAACGACCGAAGTGATAAAAGGAGCGCGTCAAACTTGTACAGCTGATACACGCTGGAGCCGTTCTCCTGTAGACCTCGAACCATTCAGTTGCTGGGTGGTATCTCACTTTGTGTTGCGACAAAAAGCCATATTGCATCATTTAATTTGCTCAAGTCATGCAAATAAGAGAGGGGGGGCTGAATGGGACAACTCGACTTCTCCTCCTCCCCACTACACTGCCCACACACGGAGCCCTATTCTGATTATGGCAAAAGAATAACAACAACACCATTGTGTTTGTTGGTTCCACTAATGGGAGAAACTGGAGAACATCACCCCCCCAGTCATCAGCCCTGTCCAAGTGTAATGCCTTTGAGAGGGTGTGTGTCCTTCACTATACCCCCCCCCCCCCCATGCCGCCAGCCAACTTACACCTATTCCCAGAGGACAAGTGTTTTGTTAAAGCATAGCATTGCCTCCATCAGTGCTCTCCCCCTCTCCCAGTCTCCCCGACCATATGAGGTTTGCACAGTGTTACTGATTTATTGCATTTAAAAGGCTAGTGTGGTTTTCTTTTAGGTTTTTTTTCTTCTCCAAGTTCGGCATTGTATTTTAATATGTTTGTTCCGGCAATTTCTTTGGCAAAGGCAATCATGCAGATGCTATCCTAGAAAGAAGAAATCCTGTAACAGCTGTTCTCCCATGTGACGCCATGCATTGCAGCTTGGTGTGATGCCAACTTTAGAGAATGTAATGTAAACCTCTGAAATAGCCGGGTAATTCCTCAATTACTATTTTAGTTTCTTATGGCTCCATGTTTATTTGATTACGGCTCTGTTCTTGACTTGCTTCAGCGTGTCCTCAGCAAAACGTGCAACAGCTGAGCCTCATTGCCATTTTATGCCTGCTTTTGAGGAACATATTCACCGAGATTCAGCAAAACACAACAAACAAAGGTCCACTTGTTCTGGTTTGGATGATGGCAACATTGGAGCCCATCCCAGCAACATATGGACACAGGGCATGGCTGAGAGCACACAAATGCTACTCTCTGTGGACCGTGTGCCAGCCCATGGCACACAGAATCAATGGGCAATTTAGAGCAGGAGGGCAGGCATGCCCACGACACTGCATGGCATGGGTTTTGAGGGCACGGAGACAGAGGAACACACCACACATGCAAGGTCATAGCCAGCCTGGAGCTCCCTTTTTCTTTTTAGGAAAACGTCAACAATTAGATCAAATATAGAACAAAATTTGGGATTCAGATCTGAGTTTAACCATGGAATCGCAGTTAGACCAGAATTTTTTTTCCATCTTCAGTTCTGTTCAAGATTTAATGTATATGTTAGTATATCTTTCAGGTAGACCCTCAAGGTTTTGACAGATGTTCTGCTACCTGTTGGGTAAACACAGCCCTGAATAACTGCTAAACAGCACATTTTCCACCAGTTGCAGTTTGTTGCTGCTGTCAGAGCGAAGTGTAAGGCATCCATATGTTGGCCTTGGGTCCGCTGGTCTAATTGACTTCGACAGACTGCTAATTTGTTGATACCAGAGTGGGAATGATGTGCCTGTCTATCTCTAAATTGGTGTTTACACATGGACCTCACACAGAGCAAAGCACTACCAGCCTTGCCTGCCTGGCTGCCCAAGCAGCACTGCTCTTGACCTAAAACAGATTACATTGTGTTTTATTACAGCTAATTTGTTATGTAAATAATCCTGCTAATTTCTTTTGGATTAACTCTTTGTGTACTTTTGCGTAATGACCCCAAGTCAGTCTTTGAGGCTCTTATTTGGCTCCATTCATTTCATGCTCGCGATCTGTCAGACCTGGGAATTGTAATTTGACTTTAACTGTTTATGAACTTGGGTAAGTAGGCAGTGAATTAGATGATTTCTTTGTTTATTTCTCCAAACAGACAGGGTGTTCCAACCTCAATGTTTAACAAATTGGTATCAAAGGATATCAAATTGCATAATACAGAAATTGTTGTTAGGATAGAAATGCGAAAACATCAGTGTACGGGGTTTTGTTATGATTCAGTTTGTGTACATTGCGATTGTAAAATCTCTGGAGAAATGTTTTATTGGGAAAATGAGGTAAGAGGCTATACCAGTTCTACCAGTGCAAATTTGGAGTGTCCTTGCAGTGTGAGTGGTGTGAACGTTCATGCAGATCGTGGTACTGTAGAGATGCTGCAGACTTTCACACCATGCAAATTACTTTCTGTCTCCATCCTCATTCTTCATTCATCAAATGATGCAAGGAAAAAAGAGTTTCTGTGCAAACAAACTGTTCAGCACAGTATCAACCCTAACAATAGCTAACCACATCTCAAATCTAAGGATCATGTAGAATTTAACCATACTTGATTACATTGATGTTTAACATGTGATGTGGCATGTGAGGTAATGGGTTTATTACATCTAGTGTTGCCTTAGACCTTGTTGCCAACAAGAGAGTATCTCACTTTGTGGGTGTCATATGGGAGAAAGATGTTGTTAACAGACAGTTGTTTTCTGGATGTGTTGTAACTTTAGAGAATTTGTGTTAAGTAGAGATCGTTGTCTTTCTGTGTGGCAACTGGCTGATTTAAGGCTGTTAAATGGGAAAGTCTGGTGGGGAATGGAAAGTGCTCAGGCATCTCTGTGTTTTATTGTAGGAACGTCCTCAATATTTATTCCAAACCATTCTTTTAACGCATTACATGGGCTAATATATACATGTTGTAAAAAATGTAGGTGAAATCTTTTAAGGGCTAATATTTGCCTTTAAAATGTAATTTTGACTCACGGGAATCATTTTGAAACACTTTATTTTGTTTTTATTAACGCAACCTACCATCTGAATTCAAGAAGTAAAAGTTAACAGGCGAACATTTTAATCAGGCATCGGTCCTTGTTGTGTGTGGTCTCCAGATTTTCTCCACCAACAACACCGAGTGTGGACGTCTCCTGGAGGAGATCAAGTGTGCTCACTGCTCCCCCAATGCCCAGGTGTTGTTCCACTCCTTGGACATGGATAAGATGCCACACAGGGAGCCAGACCTGCCGCGGCTCTGCCAGGACTTCTGCCGTGAGTTCTACTACACCTGCAGGGGGCACATACCAGGTAATTACACAGATAATAATGACCATGAATGTGACTTGAATTATAGCTCCTGTGTGGTTACCTGGTGATACGCAAGCAAACATACACACAAGAATAGAGTAAGTGAACGTGGGCATACGTTATACTTGCTCCTTTCGGTCTCCCATGCATTTGAAATGAAACTGACACCTCTGATTGTGAGGAATTAAAATTCACAGCAGGCCTCATTTCTCATTGAGACTCAGCCTGCACATGTAGAACTGGCAGATTTTTGGACTTATGCAAGAAGTGGTGCGTCAGTAGTCTGGTCTGTGAATATTTATTTATCCAGCTCTTACCTCATCTGACCTCACCTCCATTTGTTGCTGAGCTTGTCTTACCCGTTTGCCTACTCGCTGCCTCGCTCCTTGCTTTACTGTTGCACTTTAATGCATCAGTAAAATGACTTGCCACACACTGCCTATATAGTATGCTGATTAGTCGGCAGTCTGATGTAGCACATTTGGTCTTGCAATATTTTAGCCTTTTTTATGACACAATATTCAGTCTAGCTGTATTTATGGCACCAGGTGCAGAAAGTTATGTTCTCTTGTCTCTGTTCGGTTTGTTTGGATCATGCAAGTTTATTTTAATCAGCATAAATTTGCAAACTTTTTCTTGAAGCGCTTGAATGTAGCAACAGTTCGCCAATTTGAGGCATTTCCTGACATGAATGGAAAATATTAGATTTGGAAAAAGTGGGAGTGAAAAAATTCACTAACCAAAGCTGACCCAGCCTAAACAGTGAACCAGAAAACATGACTGGAGCAAAGTGAAATATTTTATGACCTGTTCCTGGATACTGCTCACCAGACTCAACTCCTGGGGTTGGTTCTCTATTCGGGATGCATAAGCACCCTAGCTGAGGTCTAGACATGACTGTCAGGCACCTTGCCTCCCTCAGACATAGACTGTCCCCTAAAAACCTGTGTCCCATTCTCTGCCACCAGTATGTTTTTATTTGACTAGTAAGTTCACATGAATCTAAGCGATGCTTTACTGACCCCTGTCATCTCAGACTATGAGCTATACTATGATATTGCAGACCAGAGAAAAAAAACACATTGATGCAACAGATTTCCTTTTGGAGATGGTACTGCTAAATGATAGGAACCCCTTTGCTCTTTGAAAGCATTTGGTCTTCAGAACTTCCTTTGAAGGTTGTCAACATCAGAGGTACCTGTGCCTTCACAGTGCATACCAAACATGATCAAACACTTTCTGACTGTCTCTTCTCCTCCAGCAAAGTCTTCTTCCAATCTCCGTTGATACAAACTGATTAGATCTACCGAGATTTGCAAACAGAGAACAGTTTCAAACACACTTGTCCGCAACCCACCCACATGGTATGCTTCAGCTCAAGTCGAATATCAAACACATACATTCCATCAGAGTCCATCTGATTCTGCATCTAATGGCCTGCTCCCATATCTTGTACTGCTGTTGAACTACGATGGAGGTTGGTGAGTGGGACTCCACAGAGCAGAGATCGGGAAGAAGAAGAACACTTCAAGTTCGGCTACATTACTCGCTCAGAAGCTAACAGACATATGGCTCAGCGGATCAAACCAAAAAAGCTTAAGAGAGGAATCCAGAGAAGAGTCCACACCCCCTCCCTCTGTTCACCATCGTGCCCCCCCCCCAGCCCTCCACAGATCAGCATATGTGGTGACGAATGACACATTTATTTTTCTACAAAGGTTGTGTGTATGTAAAACTGCTGAAGTGCATCAAGATGTCAAGTACTTTGGGTGGGCCACCCAGGTTGCCTTGGAAGATAACCAGATGGAAGTATAACTTTAGCGCTGAGGAGCCGGGAATATGGACAGAGTTTGTCTCTCTCTCTCTCCCTCTTTCCCTCTTTCCCTCTCTCCCCTTCTTTGCTCCTTCTCTCCTGTCTTTTTTTCTTTTGCATGCTCTTCTTTTTCTCTTTTACTTGGTTCCTGCTCTTTTTTTCTGTGCACAATGTACAATAAAGGTGGACCATGTGTTAATACATGACAGACTAACATAATGCAAGCCCTACTTAAAATATTACAATATTTATTAAATTGGTTAATTAGATTGAATCCTATTGCAGAGATAAATCTCTCAATAGAGTTATATGCGTTGTTTGCATAAACAGTTACAACTGTGAAGCAGTTAACAGTAAATAGAACCACAGACATGAACAGACAATATTATTTCCTTAACTTTTCTAAATCAAAATCGCTGGCCAAAGGAATTCAAATGAAACGGTAGCCTTTTACTGCATCCATAACTGTCGTCCTGCTCCCATCAAACTTCCTACCAGCCCCTTGATCGGGGCATGTACTTAGCCCCCATTTCTCCATAAAGACATTTACTGCCTTGACTTTCACTTCTGCACGGAGGCCTCCCAAATTCTTCTCTCGTATCTTCCTCCCCTCTCCACTCACAACCCCCCCCCCCATCCTGCACCCGAGGTCCCCAACCAGCATGCTTAAGATAACTGGAGACGCAAGTGAGTGGGTGGTATAGCCAGAGCTCTGTGTGTGTGTGTGTGTGTCTGTGTGTGTTTGATCTTCATGTTGTGTTTAGATGTTTGAGGGGATATCCTATCACCTCCAGTATTTGGTGCGGTCAGCTCTTGTGGTCGGTGTGTGGCAGGAGAGGGAGATGAAAGGAGGGACAGGGAGAGTCCTGTTTGTGTTTTTATCACTGGTGTATTTGCTCTCCTCTGTCCTCTGAGGGATTGACTAGAGGAAACAATATTGCTAAGATTGTTTTTAGGTCGCAAAGGGCCTCTGAGACCCACTGCACACTTTGCTTTTTTCCAGGGAATAGTGTTGTGACTGCAGAGGCTGGAGGCGTAGCTGCGTGTGACTGCCATGTTTACGCATACCTCTTTCGACTCTGGTATTGAAACATTTTAGGCAAACCGGCCAAAGAGATGTAAGGAATGATGAGATGGCAGTTGTACCTTGAATTCACATACTAACTTAGTAGTATACAATCAGGAAGCCAGGTCAAGTCAATTCTATTTAGCCCAATATCACAAATCACAAATTTGATACCATGTATTGTTAGACCACCTTTTGATTTGGAAAAGGAATAACAAAACTCAGGAACCATTTGGAAACACATCTTCTTTGATTGGCAATGCAATCTATCACCATGAAAACATGTTTTGTTTATTCGGAATTACATGTATTAAACAGGTTGACTCTTTCAATTTGCATGCTGTGCCCGAGTGTTGCTCAGTAATGAAAAACAGTCGGACCTGTTTAATGGAAAGAACAAGTGGCCAAGACTTATTCACTGAAAAACAAATAGGGATGCCTAAGTATTTCAGGAATCATTCAATATTTTTTACATTGGAATGGAGACAGTTTTGCACAATGAAAACCATCCAACTACACTGAAGTGGCATTTTGATATGCTGACTTTGACAGGCGATAGTAAGAGCTGTGACATGCTGTATCCCTCAACTATTGGGCGCAGAGATAATTTGCTAATTTAAATGTCATACAAATAGCCTTATAAAGTGAACTTTTATGACATAATTACGACAGTTTTAACACTCTGTGATCTCCAAGTAAATATGAGTGTCTCTCAGTCTTGATTTGGCTTATGTTGGGGTGTGTTAAGGCTTTATGAGCAGAGTCTTTGGACCAGCTGGATTAGGGGAATATGACTTTATACCTTGAAAGGTCAGTCAGATTTGAGACTGCAGATGAATATCACTGTGTATTTGCTGCCTTCAGTTGGCTGCAGAGAGAGGTATACAACAAAAAGCTTTCACACAAAACACACTTTGTTACACTGTAGAAATGCTGGTAGGAATCAGACAAGACAATAAACTGGATTTTTCTGTGCATTTAATTGTGTCTTCTGGTTAAGAATGTAAAAGGAAAGGGAAAAAAACAAACAAGCAAAGCATCACTATGTTGCTGTATGGACTTTGAAGAAAGCCAGTCTCAGAGTTCCTTCATAGGAATCCATTAGGACTAGTCCGAAGCATAATCAAAATAATGACAGTGTAAACTTATATTAAGAAGGCAATCTTTAAGCTCTCCAGTGGAGGCATAGTTCACAGCAGGGCCCTTTCTAATTTGCGATCCATTTGGTTTGGCCCATTTTCATCTCACTTGTTCATTTCGGCCCAGTCCAGCCAGGGTTTGGTTTGGCTCATCGAGCCTAATTCCAACCCTCCCAAACACACAAGACCATCACATCGGTTCTCTCCTACTCTTTAGTCCTCTCTTGCACATTCTCATGCATGCACAGCCGCATACATCTACAGAAATGTGCACACACAGAGCTGAAGTACCAAAGAAACAATGTTAGAAGAAAAATGTATTGGATTTTTCCGGTTTTGGTGTCTGCACGAGCCCTGTGTATGAAATCATTAAACCATGCAGTATCTACAGAAAGTGTAAGAGCCTCTTTCTATGTCTATATCTGTTGTGTTTGCTAGAACTGTTCCAGGCCGATGTGGATGAGTTCTGCCAATACTATGGGAGGAGAGATGCCAGTCTGTGCTTTCCAGATTTTCAACGAAAGCAACTGCAAGGGCAAGATTCCAACTACTTGGAAGACGAGAAAAGGTTTGTAGCCTGGTTTATTTCCTCCATATTTTACTTTTTCAATGTGTTTCAGCCAAGTTAACTTTCTGGCTTCATTAGTACTTATGAGTTAAGATTCATGACATTCACCCGTGCTTTTTTATGTTTTTAAAGAAATATGTTCTGGGTTCACTGGTCCATTTTGACATGGTCCATACTCTCAGACAGAAATGCTATGCCATCTTCTCTCTAATCCTAAAGTTTGTCCAGACTGCATTTGCTCAGCTTTGCTCACATAATGAAAATTCTTATCCTGCGTCATTTTGTTTGCCTCTCTCACTGCAAAGGTCTTTGCATCATGGAGGGCTTTGCACTTTTGGTTTTGGGGGGATGCCTTTCATCTCTTATTTCCCCGAGGCAAGAGGGCCAAGCAGTATGTGCGCCTCAATAGCAACAACCAACATTCAGTCAACTAACTTCCAAAAGTTAAAGAGTCAGAGGCTCATTTGTCCCTTATGGTCCTTATTCTCTGAGAGGTCTGCTCAGGTAAATGAGCAGGACTTTCTTATATTAGAGGCTGGGGGAGAGTGTCTAAATTAAATCACAGCTATGGGCTAGCATTTTGGCCTTTGTTTTTAGGAATTAAGACGTTCAAGTGCTCATGTGTTCCTCATGTGATCCACAGAGATAGTGCACTTTTTGGTATTTTGATGTAGAGCGGACCAATCGTCTCCCTCTGTACAGTGATGTAGAGAGGAGTAAGAGGTTTTGGTTGTATTATAATAGATATTATGACTAACTGAAATATTTTCTTGCATTTCAATTTTGCATTCTTCTGGTTAAGAATGTCCCCACCTCGGCAAACGGCAAGTCGCCACATTTTTAAACCAGCAAAGGTGTGGAAAAACCTCACTGAGCCTTCGCAAAATGCAACACCCAACTTCTAAACCAATGGCAGGAGAATGAAAAAGAGCACACCTGCTAGTTTTGTCTGTTGAGACATGTATCAAGTACTTGCAAAGTGATATCTTACTGCTGAATATTGTTTGCTTCCTTCCAAATATTACTGCTTCAGATTCCATCATGACCCTGATACCTTATAATTGGATTATTCACGGCCACTGTCGGTCTCTGACCTTTTGTCTCCCTTGTTACCCAGGAAACACAAACACAACTGCTACTGTGCCCAGGAGGTGTTGAGTGGTCTGAGGCAGCCGGTGGCCGTGGTGCACTGTGGGGATGGATCCCAGCGGCTCTTTGTCCTGGAGAGAGAGGGAATTGTCAGGATACTCAACCATGACCTCGAGCTAATCAAGGAGCCCTTCCTGGACATACACAAGCTGGTGCAGAATGGCCTCAAGGTAGGAATAAGCCCGCCTTTAATGTTAATAGTGTTGGAGGATTTCCAGAGGTAACATGATAATATGGATGTAATTTGGGAAAGAGGAAAGGACCTTGGCTGGAGTATGAAATATAGTTTGTTACATTACTAGAGTAAAGAACTAAAGTGCTAGAGCCTTAACACTAAGCTTTACAACACAACTGTTTGCACCTATGTAAACGTGTGAGGAACATCTACAGCCAAGACAAAGTCTTTGAAAGTGGTGCCTGCTCACTATTAGTATTTAATCATATAATTACACCAAACAAGCAGTCATTCATCAAATGGGATTGTTGCTAATCATTATGCTATTAACTGTTAATTAACTGTACATACAGCACACATTGTGCATACTGCTCATTTTCTGCTAATTCGCACAAGATTGGTTAATGGCTTTCTTAATCTCTCCCATATTGTTCCTATAAAGGTTCTTATACCCCCCATGGTAACCCAATACTCTGGGTATATATACTTGAATGCCTGTGATATCCTTTTGCTTTCCCCTGCTCTCTTTGTGTAAAATAATGAGGCGTTTACTGAGGGGGTTCTTTCTCTCTCTTAGAAGAGCTGGAAAAAAAAAGAAAAAAAATCCTATGTAAAATTGTCATTGTTTTTTGTCATGTTAGAGGTGTCATAGGGTAAGTACTGCTGGTTCTACTTCTGTTTGGCTGTGAGCCCTCTCTGAGAAAAACAAACAAGGGCAGGGCCGTAAAAAGAAAAGTGATAAAATGACATGAAGCATCTTTTTTTAATTTATCCAAAATATGTTTACAAAAATATACGCATCCAAAAGATAAATTCTAGTCTGCACTGATGGTCAGTTGCTCTGTCTGGTGCCCTTGTTAAGTATGTATTTGAGGGCGTGTCTTTGTATTATATTCATTGTTTGAAGAAGATAGCTTGTTGCTCCAAAAGTCACATGGTGACTCTATTTTTTAACCCCTTTTTTTGTCTTTTTGTCCTTTCTCAATAATATCTTTTTAACTTAATGTAGATTTTGAAAATGTTTACATCAGTTATATACATTTAGATATCTTTCAACCAACTGTGTGTTGTTGTGTGGTGTTTGTTCTTCAAAGATCTTCTTCGTGATATTGAAAATATTGCAAGACTTAGACATAAATTGTGTGTAATATGACTGTAGCTCTTAGAATTCTCTATGGATCTCACTTGCAAAGACACTGTAATCTTCAAGGTAATGTCCTTATATTTGTTTTATATCTGTAATCCTTACTTCATCTCAGATTTTGAATTTGAGAATTGTTCGGAAATTGTTGTGATGGCACGAGATGGGTTAGCTTGGATATTTGTAGGGCACACTCCCAGACAGGAAGTTTATCTATCACGCATGTCTCCTCCACTGACAAGGCCCTTTGCTTACAAGGATTCAAACGGAGCGCAGCAATTGAATATGCAACTGCCCCCCGCGGTATGCTCTCACTGCTCTGCTGTGCTCCCTTATCGTCGTTCAATCCAAACTGGTTGTGGATAAAGTGATCATTATGACAATTAGACGTGGCTCGATCCCCCGCAGGCCCCAGGAGTCCTATTCTGTGATGTTGGCTGCCGGAACGGGCTCCCAGCCACACGGGGTGAACAGAACCAGGGGAGGGCTAAGGTGTTTACTGGCAGCATCAACAGGATGGAGCAGCCTTTATACAGAGAGAGGAACCCAGGCCCCCAGGAGACAGGGCAGATAACGGGTTTATCATCAGCTCCACGCACATGCTTTGATTGTAATGTTCTGTGTTTCCTTCTGCTCCTCTATCCCCCTCCTTCCACGGATCCCCCCGGTGCCAATTAAGCTGAACTGCACAGAAACAATGCTGTGCTGTGGTGGTGTGGGCTCCTAGCTGCGCTGTGGGTGTTCTTCTCCTGAAATTCAATCTCTATACTATAAGAGATTTTGTTGCTTCAGCTTGGAAGCAGTCCAATTAGTGTCAGTGTATATAAATACAATACAAAAGAAGATATATTGTGAAATATATAACTTTAAGTGATCAAATAAAACATTAGGGTTTTAGCAATAGTCTATATACAGTACAATGCTTTAAAACAAAGTTATTTAAAACAATCTTCGAGGCAAGTTTGCCGCAAAATTAGAGTTTCTCGTTGCCTGTCGAATAAAGCAATTTGAATTGCTCATATTTTTCACAATTGTCATAAACTTGAGGACACAGTAGCACCTTTTCATTCTATACGTGCCACATCAGCACGTGTGGTTCAGTTTGTGTACGGCTCCATCTTCCCAGTTAAACAGGTTTTATTGGATAGCAGTGCTTCCAGCATACAAAGGGTACATAAAGCATTAAAGAGAAGTAAAGGACAAAACTTTGAACAGAATTAAATATGACGACAACTACAAATATCCTTGAACTTGTTTCTAGCAGCTCTCAGGGCAACCTTTTTTAAGGCGCAACAGTTAAAGCCAAAAACAATACTCTTTGATATATATGTAAATTCTATGGTGTGTAGTGGTATTTGTGGACTTGGATGCTAAGCTTCAGCCTCTGCTCAAACGATGACGCGTTGCATTGCACTGTACTACTTCAGAAAAGACACTTAAGACCAGCACGTGTGATAGTGACAGTAAGTTTTATAAATGCAGACATCTGTGAGCAGCATCCCAAAGCTGACAGTCCACTGACATGTATTAGCCTGCGTAACAGGGGCGAGGGGGGCCTGCAATAAAGTATTTCACTGTTAAAACAAATAAGTCACAGCATGTTATTCTTTCTTTCCCTGCTCCGCTGACAGCTGCTCTGCATTCTCAGCGGCCATCAGAGGCCCAGGGCTGCTCTCATACGGACTCAAATAAGTGGCCTCATCTTCTCTATAACTCAAAATGATCTCACAATTATCCTGAAACAGTGGGATGCCTTCTAGAAAGAGATGTGAACAAATATAGCAGTAACAGTAGGCAAAAAAAAAAAAGAGTCCATTCTATGAACTTTATGGCCCAGTTGATGGATTATATCTTATTCTTGGTTGGTGGCAGGATTAATGCGCATGAAATTGCTGTGAAATTCTCACAGGATTTATGTACAAACAGGTGGAGGAGTTGCCGTGGAGATTTGATTCTCATTGTACTAGGGAAAAGCAGATGATACTACACATTGTCTGTGTGTGAGAGGGAGGTGTGAGCGTAGATGCTGCAGGTACTCTTTGAGTGAAGGGCGTGGACATTGTTTTGCTCCAATCAAGTCATGTGGAATGTCTTTTGGGGGAGGAATGCCCACAAGCCAATGAGGAAGGATCAAAAGGTTCAGGGTAACAATGCATGAGCCAACAGGTGCGTCACTAGGACTCAAAGACAGCTGCCCCTGCAGAATTGGAAGTTGTAGCGTTGTGTGTGTGGTGTGTGTGTGTGTGTGTGTGTGTGTGCTGCCTCCGCCACTCAGAAAGGACCGGCATTCAATGTAATGCACCGTGAGATGGGAGATAACAACCGCTCCTCATCTCTGCACCTCACTTTTCCAGCTTTCTGTGGAGTGACGCCAAAACTTTGACAGTGCCAAAGCCAGAGCCCCAGAGAACAAACTTGGAGGGAAAAGAGGAATGCAGAGGCAGGTGTTTGTGAAAAATGAAGAGATAATACCTCAAGAGAGATTCAATTGGAGCCCCCTGCCTGGCTGTGGAAGAATGATGGCAGTCATAAAAAAACACAAAGATGTTCAAGGGAGAAATGGAGGGAATGTGATTTAAGTCAACACAACAGTCATTTGTACAGTTTGAGGTTTGGAGATGGCAGCCATTATAATCAGCAACATTAACCTCTTTTGTTAGAAAATTATTACATTACATTACATTACAGTCATTTAGCAGACGCTTTTATCCAAAGCGACTTACAGGAAGTATTATGGAGGTAGATTATTATTAAAATGAGGGGTAAGTGCTTCTAATAAAACAAAATCTTTCAGCTTAGCCCTAAATTGTCCCTCATCCTCATCCCTACATATTTGAAGGTGAAAAGTGTATATACCACACAAAAGAGCATGGTATAAAAGTGCACACATTGTACTGTACTGTGACACAAGGCAAACCTCTGCAGCAAAACTGCAAAATCTGATCATTGCTTTTAAACCAACAAAGTAGAATCTGAAACCTCTGGAAAATTCACTTTACAGCTGACAATATGTGAAACCTGCACTTTCTCTAAATTAGCTTGTTTGTATAGGAAATAGATTTTTGAGCGCTGCCAAGACTATCCTGCCTATTGCAGCTCTGTTAGCCGTTATAGCGTAATCAATGTTTAGCACTCTGTCTTCTTTTAATTAATCTATCTCCTTGGATTTACTCTGCAGTGAAAGGCTTTCTAATGCAGTGTTTGTTTCCTTGTGGCCCCGGTGCCAGCTCTGCTGTTCGCCTGCTGCTGAAGGGGCTAGTCATTAGCAAGGGAGCTAATATTTAAGCCCTTTTAACCACCGAGTATCATGGTGGTCCTCCTTTGACTCCGGATCCAGGCCTCTTTGGAAATTGCGGTCTCTGACCAACTCCCTATGATGAGTTTATTTTGGGGATGTGGGTCACTGCATCCCCAAATCCAACACATGGATCCAGTATTTGAGGGTGAGATTGAGAATTTCTCTTCCCAAAATGAAACCTTTTGACATTATTTTGCAAAGTGCAGTCACCTCTGCTCTCACTAACATCCAGCTGTGCAGAGTGCTGAATCCAGGCCCACATAACTCCTTTTTTATTTGACTTCAATGATCTGACGTTTAGTAGTACTCATAAATTTGCTGCGGAGGAACTCTGCCTTTTGCGGCGGAGAGTTATTTGTCAACTTTCACAACATTTCACTTTATATTCAGATTGAAAGAACCCCTGTGGCTTATCATGTGGGTCCCTGTTGTTGCTCATTGCAGCTTCAAGTACATTTCTTTGCAAAGAGTTATCTCTGCTTCATTTACATGTGGCCGGTCTCACTGCTGCGTTTGACTGGGCCGGGTCTAACGCAGTCCAAACAGAACTACAAAATTCAGTACACCAATTTATTATGAGTCTTACTTGACATAGACTACACCTATCCAGAGCCTGACACTTGTGTTTAAGTCAAGATACATTTTTTGACCTGAATTCCATTATTTTACTATTTTGAGAGTGAATACCTTAAGGATGAGACGGCTGTGTTACTTGTTGACATGATACAAGTTTGTTTGCCATGAGTGAGATAACTTCTCTGCATGATGCTCACTTTTCTTTCTTTTTCTTTTTTAAGAATCAAGCTTGTTTTAGAGAGATAAAACCACACAGGGACCACTTTATAAACATTATTCACACCTAAGCCTTGCATTCTGTTCATTCTTTTGTCAAGAAGGAATAGTGAGGGAGAGTACAACCTAAAAAAGGGGCGACCTGGCTAGTCTTGCCGAGGGAATGAAATGCTGTAGCTGATTATTACAGCTAACTATGATGGGAGGACCACCAGGGTAGTGACAACTGATGTAGCTGCCTCCGGGGTGAGACAAAGGTTTACATATTACACAAGCAATTTAGATGTTTTCTAAACATGTTGCCAAGACAGTGGGAGTTGGCAGCTCTTCCCCCCCCCCCCCTCCCTCTCCCCTCAACTCCTCCAAGCCTTGGATTTTGCATGGATTTTGTGTTAACCAGTAAAGAGCGAGGGGACGGGGAGCAAAAAGCACGGACTGAAGCACTCTGCACTTTTGTGCTCTCTATGAACTGTGAGTGAGCTAATAAATTCTTTCAGCCACTCAGCGTAGCATTCACGGATATCCCCCAAAGATTACACACACAAATCACAGCACAATGGAGGCCACCGGGAGGGCCTGGGCGTCGCAGGGGCCCCCCAACCCTGTGGACAGGCGCACATAACCATGCCGCAGAGAGGACTGGGCAAAGGCGGGGGGTTTGTAGAGGAGGTGCAGCTCTACCCAGAGTCAAATGCTTTATAATGGTTGGTAATGGTATATTCAAGGAGGGTGGTGAAGGTGTGAAGTGAAACAGGCGAGGGTAGAAAAAAGAGAGAATAGGAGAATAGCAGGGGTGTGAAAGGGAATGTGATGGATAAATAAAAAAAGGGGGATTAGAGAGGTTGAAGAATTAAAGAGGTGGGGGGGTGGTGGGTGTGCAGGGTTGGCATGTAGTGGTCTTGGTGATGATGAAGATGACCGAGGGGGGTGATTCCGACCCCACAGAGCCGAGCAGAAGCCAAGGAGGGACATAATTAACTGCTGGATCTTTTGTGCTTCTCATCTGACTGCAGGGCGGAGATGAAAGGGGCCTGCTAAGCCTGGCATTCCACCCCAATTACAAGAAGAATGGCAAGCTCTACGTCTCCTACACCACCAACCAAGAGCGCTGGGCCATCGGACCACACGACCACATTCTCCGTGTGGTTGAATACACCGTTTCGAGGTAATGGGAGAAGTGTGTGCCAAATCTACCTTAAATATGGGCCGTTCACTGCCTGAAAGGAAACCAAAACCTCAGCTGCCTCACAGTCTGCACAACATTAAACTGACCTTTTAACTATTGGGGATTCATATAGCGTGGACACACACATTTCTTCATGCAAAGCCTTAGCCCACTTATTTAACCACTGAAAAACACAGGACAGTTTACAATGTGGTCAGTCGTAATTTGTAGCGATGCATGACTATTGGTAAAAATTCCCACAATCTGCTTTTGAGTGCACGCTCTCATTTCACTGCTCTAAAAGTCAAATGGTTCGATTTGTAAAAGTTGGAAGCTTTTTGAATGCAATAAAATGACTAAGAACAGGTTGAAATTGAAACTTATTGGATGTTGTGTAAAAGTTCTGATCACAAAATCCTGAAGGAACACATTTTTTGCCAGAGACCATAGTAACCACAGTAAATACAAAAGCTTCTACAGCACACAGTAATATGGGCGTTCATTTGCAAACACTCTTGTGATGATAGCGATGTGTGCCTTTTGCTGAGCCGGTACCTCACACTCCCTTGACAATGACCTGTAATTTAGACAACAATCTTTTCTCACGAACGTGTTTAAGTGTTACATTTTAATTTGCATAATCACAGTTGTAAGTTTAACTTAATGATCTAATCTTAATTATAGTCTTGGCACGCAGTCTTGGTGACTACAGCGTATAGACCTTAATTTGGGGGTCCAATAGAGAAATGACACTTAAAGTATTTCATGGTAGCTCAAGAGAGTCATTTTTCTTTCTTTGGCAAGCTGCTTTATAAAAATTGCAGGACTACCCAAAATAACACATCATGAAATATTTGTTGCTGATACCCTGAAGCCAAATCCTCACTTTGCACTAGAACTTGTGCAACATTTGAATCCTGTGTTACATCTCCACCCACTGTCTTTGCCTTACTGAGACACTGAATTAGACTTAATGTCTCCACTATTTAAACTCATTTATTTAATGTTAGATATTCTTTCGTACGTCTTGTCAGCATTTCTTATCCATGCCGTGGTATCATTTTACACACAAACACAATTATTCCTCTAAATAATTACAGAGTCATTTTAGGATTTTTTAAATCATGTCTTATGCAGTTTATTTAAAACATTACATTGCATTTCTTCAGTGGCTTTCACCCCAATCAAGAGCCAACCGGTACAAAAGCTACTTACCAAGAACCTTATGCGGTCTAGACTTTTGAATAATTATGAGACTGTGTGGAAGCATGTAGGTTTGAAAATATTGTACAAACTCCTGATATATATTTTGTAATTAGTAGCTTAGCAACCATCATTTTTGCACCCTGTTTCAGAAACCCAGGGACACTGACGTGTTATCACTTTCCTTAGGAAAAACCCGAACCAGGTGGACACCCGGACTGTCCGGATGCTGATGGAAGTGGCAGAGCTGCACAGGAAGCACCTCGGTGGTCAACTTCTGTTCAGCCCTGATGGTCTGTTGCACATCGTCCTGGGAGATGGCATGATCACCTTAGATGATATGGAGGAAATGGATGGGCTCAGGTGAGATCAGACTTCTTATACTACGTTCACACTACAAGCGACACAACAACAGTCAAATTCAATTTGTTGTCTACAAACTGATGACTGACACTTGTTGCTGCATGACGGGCGGTTACGTGCTACAAATCAAAGTTGAGCTGGTCTAAACATTTTTCAACGCTTCAATGTTGCAGCAATGCGTCAACCAATCACACATTTCTAGTTTCAACCTGTTCTGTTTCATCTAAAAAAAAAGGGCCAGAGGCGAGTTCTCAGTGTTATTTAACACAATAACTACGTAAACTAGAGCTTGAGCAACACTTCCATGGCAACCCGCTGACAATGTAGATGGAATACGCTTGGCAGCTTTGATGCTTTTGTCGTTCATAGTGTGTAGGCAATATTAGAATCATACTATAAATGGTCCTGTGCTGGCGTTTGTTCCCCAAAATTGAATCCTTTCTAGCTCCAACAATCGTGAAGGTGTATTTTTTTGTGTTTGAATGCAGTGATTTCACAGGGTCCATCCTGAGGGTAGATGTGGACACAGACAGCTGTACGTCACCTTATTCCATACCGCGGAACAATCCGTACTTCAACAGCACCAACCAGCCACCTGAAATCTTTGCTCATGGATTACATGACCCAGGCAGGTGAGTGAAACATGCGATGAGAAAAACTTCAGTAAAGTCACACTGAAGAACTAAACCGCTGTTCCTGGCTAAAGAGATCCACTCTTCGAAATTGGGCTGCTACTGTATGACTGACTCGAACATTTGCAGCTTTTTGTTCTGTCAAAAATGATTAGCTCACATAGCAATTATCCTAATGTGCTGTTTTATTAATGCTGTTTTTATGAAAGAGTTTTATAAACTCAGACTGTTCTTATGCCAATTTATCACCTTGTATGTGGTAGGGGTCAAGACTTTACCTGAGTCTCCTGTATTCATCCTATATTCTGTTCTGTAGGTGTGCAGTGGATCGGCTTCAGACGGACAATGGGAGTCTCCCGATCATATGTACAGATGCCAGTGGCAAAAATACATCAGCAGGAAGAATACTGGAGATCACTAAGGGGAAAGATTATGGTCAGTTCCAATTTCCATGAGATTTTCTAAAAAAAATTGTGTTTTTTTTGTTTGGTAGCATTACATATAAAGAAAGAAATGAAAATACATTAACCTCTTACATAATCTTTCAGATTTATTCGGCTGAAAATAACATCTGTTTTTACGAATGTCTTTCATTTTGTAAGAACATGGTATTTTGGCAACCCATTCAGAAAACACCCTGTGTTGAGTGCAGAGACAGTGAAGGTTGAATGTGAAAATGATGTGATCTAGAAAGATTCCCCCCCTGTCAAGTGTGGATTTGCCAAGGGAATGTGCGATTGTGTCCACAAATATAATTTAAGGCTGTCAACAACAATATCTGTCTGAATGATGGTTTAGCATTGTTGAAAACACAGCTGAGAGGGGCCTTGCTCCTTTCACATTGAGATAATAATCAATAACAGCAGCAACTTCACAATGCTATCCTTCTTCTCTTCACACAAACAAATAAATGACTGCTGTTTGTTCCAAATTACATGGCTGGTTATCTTTGCCACAGTAAGTTGTTGTTTTGAAAACCCAAATTATTCCCTCTACGTTGATCTCTCACTCCAATTCAAAGTGCCGTTTTTTGCCACAGACCAATCCTCGCTTGGTACCTGATTTAGCCAGTTACCCAAACTCTTAAGTGAGTAGAGTTGGGAAATAAGCACACAAAGTCTTGGATCATACATTTTTAATGACCGCAAACCTTCATTCATGTATCCCTTTGCCAAGACAACTGTAATCCAGAAAACATGCCATATTGCCTCAAAATCACCCTTATTAATAAAAGATGAATGCTTTCTCTTCCAGTTTTGATGAAGCCGTAATAAAGTCTAAGTTGTCTGCCAAGGAAGAAGTCAAATACATTGCTGTCGAATTTAAAATGAGATGCACTCTCTGCTCTTTTTATTTTCATTTAATTGAGTTCCCTAATAGGAACCACACAACCATAATATTTAATAGACTACTGTTAAAATTAAGTAAACATGCTTAATCTTTTTTATTTCAACACAAACTTTATACAAAATGATTATAACATCAAGATGGCGCCGCGGATGGCAGCCTCGGTACTACACTCTCTAGTGCTTTTTCTAGTAACCGGAGTTAAGTCATCAATGCCTAAATCAGACCTTTGCCTCCTTGTCCGTCCCCAGAAAATGAACCTTCTGTCTATGACCTGCAGTCCAGTGGAGGAGCACCACCTGTGGGGGGCTTCATCTACAGAGGCTGCCAGTCTAGAAGACTTTATGGCAGCTATGTGTTTGGAGATAAAAATGGGTAAGAATGAAAAAGGACTGACTTTAGACCATTTTCTCAGCAGACATGGTATGTCAAAGCAGAGGTGTATTTGATAACATTAATGATAGCTGCATTCCACTTAGGGGTGGTATTGTGCATTCTGGCTCAACCACACTTAATGTAACTGAGCCATTGTTCATGTTATCTCAATTTCAGCTGTGCTTTTTCTATTATGACATGTCAAAATATCTGCTGTGAATAAGGTCTATTAAAACAGTGATGATGAACTTGAAATGAAGTTGCTATGTGTTGTGAAATCTAGATTGACTCCATGCACACTTGATGACTAGCTTTATTTTTGTAGACATAGTAGTGGCTTTATCCTATTGGCATTCAAGTGCACTTGATTTACAAGTAATCAGACAAACATCTTCAGCCCTATTGAGATCCACATGACACTTTCTTCTCTCCTCAAACAGAAAATCTGTTCCTTGCATCGGCATGTGCCAAAGTAAACACAAAGTTCCATCCACGTGGGGGAAAACAAGTTTTATGTTACTGTCACCACTTCAGCACGCCCCATCCAGTGTAAATGGAGATAGACATCCTGCTCTGTGCTGTTCACACTTTTCTTTGGTTTGTAATTTATCCTACTCTGCTGATGTCAAACACTGACGCTTGAGTAAACAAAGGAAGTAAATAGCAGGGGGAGAGCACACTATCAGGAGTTGGCACTGTGTTTAAAACAATGTGTGGTCGGTTAATTCTGGGCCTTATTACAATTTGAGGGCATACTGTTGTGGCTAAGTGAAGGCTCCAGCATGATGTTTGTTTTGAAACTAAAAGCTGAGGTCTTAAATTACACCATGTGAGACATGGGGTGGAAAAGGGAAGATGGGTCAATGAACCATGTTACATGAAGTAAAAGTTGTCCCTGTTTCCTGATCTCAACAGAAATGTGCTTAGTATTGCGGCAAATGAATTGCATTGTATTTCTCACTTGTACAACGAGTTATGATTGTGAGAACTGTATATGTCATGTGTAGTACAAAACAGTATCTGGGGGGATAAACCGAAAAAGTAATGATTATAGTAATTCACCTACTCTGTGTGTGTTTGGTTTATCTCAGTAACCTGCGGATCCTCCAGAAATCTACATTGTCAACATCAGCAGGTGGTGAACAGTGGCAGGAGAAAGCTCTGTGTCTGGGCTCAGCTGGCTCCTGTGGCTCCATGCTTGTGGGACACATCCTGGGTTTCGGAGAGGATGAACTGGGTCAGTAGGGCAATGATAAGAAACCTACACAGTTATGCAGATTATCTATCTCTTCTCAGATTCTATTCTAGCTCTCTTTCTCATGTCTCTATTTCTTTGTTTTGTTCTTCCTCCCTACATCCACATTTAGTTACAGTTATGTGTGAACATATTTTCTGAAAATCCCTTGTGGGTTTTACAACATGAACCCTTGAAGGCTTGTTGGCTTCAAATCACGGATGGCAAAACTATGGAAAAACATGGCTTAGAGTCATTTTGTTGTATATTTATCAATGGTGCAAATGTTAACATCACGTTGAAGAATTTTCCAGTTGGTTATTCAAAAATGTGTTTGTAATGTTTTGCACCAACGCGATTGGATGCATAAGAACATGATTAAAAATCTGGAAAAATTGCAACACCTAGCCTAGAAGGAGTAAGGCTCAAATCTACAGGGGAACTATTACCGTTCTTACCTTTATGGCAAATTCCCAACAGGATATTAAAGAGTGCGTACTTCCTTTTGGAATAATTGTAATTTCCATAAGATAGCAAAAAGACCCACTTATGAGCTGGGCCACCTACAATGCAATGTTTTGCATGTGCAGAGAGATGTGTTACTGTTTACCTGGGGGGACTGCAGCGTTAAGATAAGGTAGGGTGAGCTGAGGTGAGCAGACTAATATGATACAGAACATTTTTACCAGCTGGACCCCCACCAGACACACAGAATTAATAACTGTCAGCTCTGGTGTTTCTGATTAGCATGAACACATGATGTGGCTCACTCACACATCCATCAGAAATGTTTGATCACACTTCTTGCCAGGTCTTGGAGTCATTATTTGACGAGGTATTCAAAGATTCCTGCATTTGATCATGATTTGCAAGTAGTGCAAGAATCATGGAGGGGTGGGTGTGTGTCCCAAAGTGTGGGCCCCACACACACATGTTTACAATTTGTCCCCTTATGGAATTTTCTTGTGGGCTTGTTCCTCATTAAATTATCCGCTTGGTTCCCAGTCATGAGTATCCAATTGCCCCGTTAAACTCTTTCTTATAGTCCTTTGGCAAGTGCAGCAATGCAGAAGCTGAAGCCACACTCTTTCTCCTCATCTCCTCATGTCCTCTCCTGTTGTCCTCTTGTCATCGCTTGCTTCCTCTTGTCTCCTCTCCTCATTTTGGCACAGGTATTGCATGTATGTAAGACCGTTTGATTATTGGGACATATGATGCACATTCAAAATCTGTAATGCAAATAGTGCTGACGGCCCGTTTCCATGCGTCTGTTCCTATTTGCAGGTGAAGTCTACATACTGGCAAGCAGTAAAAGCATGGCGCAGTCACACAGCGGGAAACTCTACAAGCTGTTTGACCCGAAAAGGTACATTCAAAATATTTTCTTTATCTCGGGATGGTTTGTTTCAGATTTGGAAAGGGGATTGAGTGAACCGTATTCTTTCAGCCATTGATTGTTTGTAAACTGTTGCGGTATATAGTTTTTTCTCAGTTCAATCAATAAGTCATCCCTCATGTAAACTAATGAAACTCCAGCAAACCAGCCCACCATCCGTAACTCCATGCTGGTTTTGTTTTAAGGTGAAACTACAGCGATTCCACACACAGTATATCATACAAGACACTCATGATACTGACTCTAATGGATCCATCGTTAATCACATTTCACTGCAGTGACGTCTTTTCTTGCTCACTACCTATACATGTCCTCTCCACACACACACACACACACACACACACACACACACACACACACACACACACACACACACACACACACACACACACACACACACACACACACACACACTAAACATATTGCTGTCACCAGAACTTTTGTGCCCTTCAACATGTCATCACATTACCACCTTCCTGAGCCAAAACAAATGCTGAGCACTAAGTGGAGAATAAGCATAGCATTTCAAAATGTTAGTGTAAAGTATTGCTAACAGAAACACTGACTAGCTGGCCCGTGCTTCACATTAGTAACTATTGCCTGCTGGTTATTTTCACAGCATTTGACAGCAGGGTTCATTCTGCTGAGAGTAAGGAAAACACAAAGGCACCTGTTGTCAAGCACAGAGGCTTCTACATATTTTATTTCAACACTCGTAGAAACACTCACACATGTTGATGCATATAACAAAGTGCAACTTTTATTTGTCATTTTGTAGACAAAGCACACACACAACTTAACTTTAAGTGGGGCAATCTGCTTTATTTCTGGGCAGTCTGATGATTCATTAGTTGATGTTAAACATCTTGAATGTGTGGGGAATACTTCATAATTTAAATGTGTGTGTCACTGTGTCATAATCCCAACCATATGCACCACAGTATTAGAAATTATTCTGATAGGGATGGATCTATAAACTACTTTTGCAAAGCCAAGTACATGTGAGAATAATTTGTCACTCAAGACGATAAAATGTGCAGACAGGGCATGAATTCATCCCACAAGATACAGTAGGGATGTATAAGCATATGTGTCTGATATACTACCCTGGCAGCAAGGAAATCACCGCAAACACCAGCAGACTTTGTAATTCAAACCAATTGCATTTTAATTTTCAAGCTCAGTTCCCCACCTCCCCACGTTCTGCCTATCTTCTTATCAGCACTTTTGCAGGAAGTTGATAGAGTGAGAATCTGAAGGGTTAGGCCCATCTGCTCAGGTCAGTGAGTGGGTCGAGTCCAACTTTAAACATACAAGAATGCACAAGTCCCAAATGAAAAACATTTCTTTAGGCTAGGTCCGATTTGATTAGGAGAGGCAGATGAAGTAGGAGAGGCGGACTCAGAGAGAGAGAATTTGCATTTCTCGGAATCACAATAGAAACATATCCGCAGCTGATTATGCCTGGGTGACGACAGTGCCACCCAGGCATTAGCACAATTAATTACACCCCAGATGTTTCAAAGGGTCCCCGGTGGCTCGCTCCTTATTTATGTTTTCTGGCATGACTGCTGCACACATTTCTCCCAAAGAACAATTCTTTCCACCATCAAGTGGACTTGTTTAGTCTGTGTGGACCCTGTGGTGTTGGAGTCTTGACTCCTAATACTCTCTGGCTTCGTTATTATGATCTTGTTACAGCGAGGATGGAGAGGGGGTGACGGGAGGGGGAGAGTAACTGGGGTAGCTAACATGTCTGACCTCAGTGCGTTATCAAGTCTGGTGGTCCTCCCCTTTTTTCTTTTCCATACTGCGAGGACATCTGGACCCTAAAGCCCTCTCATAAAGTGGTTTGTTTTAGAGTATGGTGGTTTTTGTGGTCCAGTATAGCATCTAGCGCTGTGTTTGGGAACATGGAAGGGAAAAAAGGAACTGTTAGGGAGGGCGGCAAAGGCTTACAGGGAAACATCAGCCATAAAATCCTTCAGCAGTGTTTGTGTAAACATGTCCTGGCCAGATGACTTCATTTCTAGGTATTTGTTTGTCAGTTGGAGTGCCCCTCCAATAATAAATAGGCCACCATGCATTTTGAAACATGCAGATATGTGTGTGGTGTGAGAGTGTATGTGGGTGAGAGAAATAGAGAGGCAGAGAGCAAGACAAGGCTTGTTTGTGGTAAAGCAGTTGGATAGAAATATTTCCAATCATATAGTCTCTATATTGTAGCCGTGGCATGCAGTTGAGAGCTCTGAATCTGTAGTAAGTGGACCTTTAAGTTTAGATTTACTTCCCAAAGGTAAAAATGGGCATCTTTTATCGAAGGCAAGGCAAGTTAAATTGTCTAGCAACAAAATGTACATATTAAAAAGGCATCAGACATAAAAGAAAACAAAAACTACGTATAAATGCATATCAAATATGTAAATAATGTCATATCTGATTGAGACAAAACATAATATTGAAGTTGTTTTTTTATTTTTTTTTATTTTGCTTTTCAACAATCTTACTATATTAACCTTAATCATTCAGTAATCTAGCAAAACAAAGGCCCTTAGACAGAAATAATCTTTAGTTTGACTGTGGTTCACTCTGCACATATACTGTACGCAGGTATTCATGGGAAAGTTTGGCTACTTTTACAGTCCCATTGAGTCTGCATTTGATAACGTAAATATTTATACAGTGAGAGCATTATATTTATGCCAGGAACAAATAATGCTAGAAAGAAAAAAATAAACATGCTAACACAGAAAGATATTATGATACAGCAAAAAACCTGTATTTGTTTCAGCCCCTCTGTGTATACTCAATGCGTCATGGGAGTCATATAGAAAAGTTACATGTTTATCATACCATAATTTAAAAAGCACATGTTGCACTCCATCCATGCAGTTGGACAGAATCAGCTCCTCTCTTCCAGTTGGTCCTCTGCAATAGCGTAATTGTAACACGCAGTAGAGAGCCAGACCTCCTGCTGATTTCTGGTGTAAAATGCAATTTGCCTTTCTATTTGTTACAGCCCCCCTCCACAGAGAAGAAGGGAGAGCAGTATTATGAAAGAGCTTTCACACGTTCAGGTTTTGTCAGCTGCAGGCTGGACTGATTGAATTACAGTGAGCAGAGACCTTAAAAAGACACAGCAAACCTCGAATAGGGTCCTGAGACCTCCTTTATGAACTGCATTAGCCATGGAAGTCACAAATCACTGGAGGAATAGGGGAGTGAGACAGCGGGTGCTCGTTTGTGGATATGTTTATCTGTATGTGTGCCTCTCTGTGTTTTTGCGTGTGCGTGCGTGTGCGTGCGTGTGTGTGTGTGTGTGTGTGGAGAGAGATATAAACTGTGTGGGTGGTGCGTACGCGCGAACATGCACATCTGTGAGCCTGTGTGAGCGTGCGGTACGCTAGCTCCCAGCACGCTGCAGAAAAAAAAAAAGCCTTTTCTTTATTTTCCTATCCCTCCTAAATCTTCCTACATCTCTGCTGTGTTCCTCCCCTTGACAAAGCTGCTTGCCAGTCGCACTGAATAGCCCTGGCTCCTACAATACACAGTAAATTTCTTGCACAATTAAAACAAGGAATGAAGCTACAAAAGGAGCCCCCAAACAATGGAGTCGGATGACAAAACAGCAAAAGAGACCACACTGGGCCGTTTGATTAAGCCATTGTTAGGGCACACAATGTACACCACTCCACGGCCCTTTTCTCACATATACCTCATGTCAATCAAACAGGCCTTGCGAGCCAACAAGCTAAACACACACTCACACACACACACACA
Source organism: Anoplopoma fimbria (assembly GCF_027596085.1). Taxonomy (NCBI): domain Eukaryota; kingdom Metazoa; phylum Chordata; class Actinopteri; order Perciformes; family Anoplopomatidae; genus Anoplopoma; species Anoplopoma fimbria. Next base: position 13,056,912 of record NC_072457.1, read on the forward strand.
CACACACACACACACACACACACACACACACACACACTGACAAACATAATGATTAAACAGATCAGGAACGAATCTGAGGCAGAGCATTCACACTGCTCTGATGGCGCAGACCTGAATGGATGTCAGTGTTATGATATGTTATGTGTTCATCTTCCCCTGATGTAAGGACAGAGGGGAGGGCATTTTTTAACACAAATCAGTCTACCTGCATTCATCTTCCTTGTTCTTTGCCTTATCTTTACAGCTGTGCACTCATGCCTGAACTAGTATGCCTTGCACACTTTCTACGCTATTTTCATTTAAATGATGACATGATCTGTATTTTCGATGTTGTCATCATCATCATCATCATCTCTCTCTGTCCATGTAACCACCTCATGTGTGAGCACTGTCGCCCTTCTCCCACTCCCTTGCTCTCACACATAACACCACCCCTCCCAAAGTTGATAAATTCCCACAGTGGCTGTTGACCCAGCTGCCTTTGTCAAGTGGCGCTACCAGCAGGTGCTGTTTTCACAGCCACCCTGGCAGTCGTACAGACTGTTTAGTAGCGCTGCTGACCCCTGCCTGCTATTAACAGTGTTAGCTACAGACCCCCCCCCACACACACACACACAATCCTCCAGGGACTCTTACTCTTTCTCTCACTCCCTCTCTTTCTGTTTGCTTCACTCCTTCGCTCTTTTTTTTAACTGCATGCAGCCTGCAACAACAAAAGCCAGCACGGATGGAGTCTGGAGTTGGGTGCTGATGGGAGCATGGGAATCAACTCCCCCCTCGCCCCGCCCTCCCATCATCCAAATTTAAAGCAACTTAAACTCACACAGTCACGGTATTGTCACCGCACAGTGCCATTAGTCAGTGTGTCTGTCAGAACATTTGCAACACATTTTTTAAACAAGAAGTAAACACCAGCACAGTCAAATAAATACAGTTATTACCACACAACTTTGTAATTGCAATCATTTATCTAACAACTGACAGACTTTTATTTCAAGCTGAAACATGTGTCGTCCCACACAGTAATTCTTGTACAATAGGTAAAACAAATATTATATTTCCCCAACTACTGAAGGTCAGAACAGGTGTGACTCAACAAACTCTATAAAAAGATCCCCCCTTCAGATTACTGAGAGCTATATATGTATGTAATACAGGACATTTCAAACATCGCTGATTTCAGATTTTATATACAAAATGGTCACCCTGGTCGTAGGGACTGAACTCCATCTCGTTTTGGTTGCTACTGCTGATTGACCATTTGCTCTCCAGCCATGATTGATGAGGTCTGCTCTACATGGACTAAGCATTACATATATACACACTGACCTCACTACTATTGCTCTTCAGCCCTCATAGCAGCATCAGTCTACAGGAGTCCAGTTACCAAGCCCTTGTGTACGAGTGTATGTCCTTCAGTCACAGCAAATAGTGTAGCCTCATTAGCTTCTTACCTCAGTAGAGCAGAACTGTTTACACGTCCATAGTTCTCCCCTGCCTCTCTTTTACAAATGTATACACAGACAAATGTGTGTGGGCAACAGGCACCAACAGACGCTTTGCATTTGAACGTGATTACACACTGTATTATTTCCAGATTTGTAGAGCGTGATATGAAATAATTCTGTTTCAGCCCATTTGCTGATGTGCGTGTCTGGGTGTTTGTCTTAATATGGAATGATCACAATATGTCTCTTTGGTGTTCAGACTTGACGCATATGGTGTGGAGATGTTTGTGTGTGTGTGTCTTCATTTTCCAAATCATTTTCATACCTTCGAGAGCCCTCTGTTTAACCCGACATGTCTGCGTTGTTTTGTTCTTCAAGTACGGAGAATTTAAGGAAAACAAGTCAAAACAATAAATGCGCCAAACTTGACACGGGTATTGTTCCTGCTGTACAGTTTAAATCCTTCTTAGACAGTTGATTATAAAAATCGACAATATACAGCAAAGCTGCTAACACGTGAATGATATATCATTGGAAAATGTATTGACATATACATATTTAACATGCTAAAGAGGTTAAATACATACTTCTGATTGTACATCATTTCAACAGTGATGTTGCACTTTGGCCACATATCAACAAAGCCTATCATCTGAGATCATAAACACAACATATGATGGCAGATGAGTTAATCCTTCCAGTTGTAACATTCAAAAATAGCTTTACAGTAAACAAATGGCTACAGCTGTCATGATGCATCCAAAAGAAATGTTGGATGTTTAAATAGAACATGTTTCATACAGTACCGCCACGAATCATAGTGTAGTATTACGGTGTACCTCAGCCAATAAGAGTTGGATGAGGGTTTTGTTTTGCCAAGTCCCTGCTCTTTGTTTGTGTCTTAGCAGGCTATTTAAAGAAAAGTAATTCATATTGCATGAAACTGGAGATCTGGATAATAAGATCTGTCTATCTAGTCTCTTCTTTATTCGTAACAGACTCATTTACTATTGTGTGCCTGAAATCAGACATATGAAGAAGGAAACCATCTATTACCACCTCTATCAACCAACCGGTAGACACTGAAAAAGTCCTTTCTGTTTTGGACATTGCCACCCTCCCAATTTATCAAATTTGCACGGCCGCTCAGCTCAAAACAAATACATCACTGATTAGCCGTGTGGTGTAACTGGCCCGAAGTCTGAGAAAGTAGGTAGAATTGAAACAACAAATCTCATGATATCAAATCATCCAAACGTGGAGTTACTGTATAACTGCACACCTTGACAGCACACTTTGATAATACAATAGGACCCTGTTTACAGCTATAATTATGCTCAGAACATACGTTATTATTATTGGATGCATCTGTTGCCAAAAAGAAATTTGAGGCTTTTCAGTGGAGGCGGTACATTGTTCAGGTTGTTTAAAGATTCAAAATTGTAAAGAGTGGCGTGACTCAAGATCAAATATGTCATTGTGTCATAGTTGGATGTAGGCTCAACATTTAACCTGATATAACTAAAGAAGAAGGACTTAACCCTCCAAACTTAGAGGGACAAATGTAAATGTTTTGTAATCCCCCCCATAGTAGACTGCTTGAATGATAACCAACAGTATTTTGGGTGTCAAGTAAAGGAGTTGAGAGTAACTGTTAAATGTCTAAATATTCATTAGATTCTGTTATCATATACACACTATTTGTAGTGTGTATATACAAGCCGAAATATCTCAGTTGGGAGAGTGTTAATGAAATTGTCTTAAAAGCAATATATTGACAAATGATGTTCCCTAAATGGCTCTGATTCAGGGATTGTTTGGTGTCACAATGATATCATATTGTTATCAGGGTGTGTCTTTATTGAAATACATTAATCAGTAGTATAAATGAATGCCTCTCTCTACTTTCTGTTGTTCGTTAGCATCCCATGTGACTCTTGTGTCCACCCCACATATTAACTTTCCCTCCTAACAACTGTTACAGGCCTCATGCCCCGAAGGAGTGCCAGCGTCAGGTGGAGCCTCCAGAGCTGCTGATGACAGCTTGTTCCAGACACTGTAAGAACGGACACTGCACCCCTACTGGCAAGTGCTGCTGCAGCCCCGGCTGGGAGGGACCCTTCTGCAGAGTTGGTGAGTACCTTTTAGTAGATTTGCATCTGCTCCTTTAGAGTTGTATCATCTGGACAAACGTCCATGTGTTGTTACTTCCCAGATGTTCAAACGAGGTCCATTAATGCACAACATGCCTGCCGAAATATTCAAAAACGTATTTGATCTTAAATTCAGAATAAAACAGAGCACCGGTTTCTGTTTCTTCTCATCTTTTCCGACTTAACTTTTGACCACTGTGTTCTCTCTCTCTGTGGCCGTAGCCAAGTGTGAACCAGCCTGTCGCAACGGAGGGGTGTGTATGGAGCCCAACAAGTGCCTGTGTAAGAGCGGCTACTCCGGGGCCCAGTGTGAGAAGAGTGAGCAGGGCATGCCCAACGACCAGGAGAAGGACGGCATACTAGACCACTTCATCGACATGACCTCGTACCTCCTGGACCTGACCAGCTATATCGTATAGGGGTGAGCAGAGGGGGGCTGCTCCTCACTGTCATCCTCAAGTTGACACAAATCTACCTACCACCACCAGCAGACTCTAATGAGGTGTCCTCAATATGGCCTCTTAATCTCCCCCACACCCACACAGGCATGTACACATAAACACACACACACACACACACACACACACACACACACACACACACACACACACACACACACACACACACACACACACACACACACACACACACACACACACAAAGGATCCCCATCAGACTGCTTTTCTTCCTCGTCCTCATCACCATACCAGACTCATCCTCTTTTGCCTATAAGCTACATGCTCTTGAGCACCAGGCCTGGCATCCAAGCCGTGTTCACACTTCGGAGAGACCTGCGGACAGCGGTGGAGATGATTGATAAGCACGGCCAAGTTACGGAAGATCCACTATGACATTTCCTCTCTCGTTCAGAAAATGCTCACTCACGGCTGACTCCACAGGAACAGACCATTTAAACCCAAGACTTTGGATCTCATCAGGGGCTCATCTGTTGCCTTTGAGGCATTTCAGAGGAGACAGTTTATTTTTTCAGGGGTTCTTTTAAGGATTCAGAATTGTAAGGAGCGGTGCGGCTCCAGATCCAATTTATGCTCATGGTCCATTCATAATAAATGTCCACATAAACAGACTTTGAAGGAACACTCTGCACCTCTTAATGAGAGACGATGGTCCCATAGAGCCGGCAGTGCTTTGTGCTGTACTATTCTAAAGGCACTAATACAAGAGAGATGAACCGTGTCGTCTCACTTAAGATGTCGTATTTAGTTTGTGGGCACATTGTCATAAAAAAAGCTATAACAGTATACAGTGTGTATACTTTGTTTTTTTGCAACATTCACTTTCTATCAATGTACAGAATGGATCTACAACCGAGGACCGACACCTACGCAGAAATAGGAACGACTAAGTGAGAACGTTTCGTCAAAACCAGTTTCATACAATCTGAACAGAGTTTTTGGCTCTCATGCACTGTATTCATTTTTTTTTGTTTCATTCACTTTATTATTCAAAATGAATTAAAACATTTATTAAAAGCGCAATGGGAGTAGTTTAACGTTCACACGCACCCACACCACACTATCACAGTAATGATTTAACAAACTCCTTTCATGGCGTCACACACTAAAACTGAACCCGAACTCAAGACTATAAAGGGAAGAGATAGCGCAGTGATGTATATTTCCAATAGAGCTTACCTAAGTACTACTTAGCATTGCAAAAAAAAAAAAAAAAAAAAAAAAAAACTATAGCATTACTATTGTTATCATAGAGGAGGGTTTATTTTTTTAAGCGTAATAATATATGGGAGAGAATGGTGTTTATAGAAAGCAGTTTTACACTAAGCTTGTCAGTTCATGTTCTTGTACTTATACATATGCAATTTTTTCCTCTGTTAAGAAAGACACGCGAGGACAAGTACTTTTTCTACTTTTCATCCCCCCCTTACTGTAAAAGTAATGCATGTCTGTTCCTGCAGAGAGTAATTCGGAGCAGTTGGCTGAGTCCATTGAATTCATGTGGTTTCACTACCACTGTCAGAAATGTGTCTCTGTTGTCAGATGATCAAACGTCCTGTCAGGCCACCAAGTCTTTGTGGAAGCAGTTCACAGTCAGATTAAAGATTAAACTAATGATCTGTCTGATGGAGATAAGGTCGATTGAACTCTAATGAACATCTGACTCCTACTTGTAGTCAGAAAACAGTTGAACACAGACTGGGATGGTCTGGAGCCACATTAATGTGTGATGTCTTTTCAGATGCCAGACAGAAGTTCATACAGACACAGCACACATACATTCTTGCCCATAATGTCTTCAACTATCTTAAAAAGAACTCCACCTTTTGATCTTTTGACATTTTAATTCATAATTGGAGTTTTGGCAGAACCATCAGTCATTGATTTTTATCAGACAAACATTTGTAGTTTTACTCTCTCCCAAACTTTCATTTTGAAAAAACAGTTTCAAAGTATCACGGTTAATTGAAGTTCAGTGTCCGTTAAAGATGTACTTGTTCCTCATCTCCCGCCTCGCTTGTGTATGCTGAAATAAATCAACTACCTGGTCAAATGGAATTCATGCTGTAAAATGGAAAATTATCATTTCTTTTAGCACTTAATGTGAAAGTTGCATTGTAGCTGCTGAGACGGCGTGGTGTGAATAGAATAACCATTTTCATTATTTAAGTAGTTACACAAATAAAATAATTATTTAAGTTCTTCTATGTTGTTTTTACCATTGTACTGTATGTGACAATTGTTTTTGTATTCTGTATTGTAAATAAAACTAGGGATAACTTTGTTTCTCTACAGAAATATCAATATGTCTATTAAAATTTATAGCATGTCTGAAATATTTGTCTCTCTTTGTTTTTGGTAAAATATGGTCAAGTTTAGTTTTCCTAATAATTTCTGATAAATTTTGGAGTTCTTAAAAAAATAGAAACTTCTATGGAAAAAAAGATAATATTCATTCATTCTGTTTTAAGTAAGGCAGTCCTGAAGTAAGGAGTAGCTCACTATTTTAAGAAATGTGCTTTTTTTTTTCTCACAGAAAGTAAGATAAGAAGATCAATACCACCCTTATCTGTCTGTTAAATATGAGGCTACAGCCAGGAGATGCTTATATTAGCTTAGCTTAGCATAAAGACTCGACAGGGGAAACTTTATTCTGGCTCTGTGCAAAGATTAAAAAAATATATGATAAAAAAATCTTCCTTCCAAAACCTCTCAAGCTCGCTGATTATCATGTTTCATCTTGTTTGTTTGCTTCAGTTTTTGTTAAATCTTGTTGTCAGGGTGAAGTTGCCAGGCAACTAGAGGATGCTCCAGGAAAGTCACTGCTCCCGGCCAAGAAATTGTCCAGCACATAACAGAATTTGTCATTTTTACACAAATTATAGTTTATTAGTATTATTTAATGTAACATGTTTATTATTGAGTTTTGAAAGTACTTGGTAGATTATATATTTTTTAAGTCTTGGTCAGGTTCAGGCTAGACCTTTACCCCGAAGGTAAACCGTCTCCAGCTGACGATGTATATCTATAATACAGGTGGGAGAATGGTATTGGTCTCCTTATCTAACTATCAGCAAGAAAGCTTAAAAAAGTCTATCTCCCCAACTGCTTCTTTGAAATGTGCACAATGAAACTGTCCCTGTTTGTTTTTTCATCTGGGGACCGCTGTTGGACTTGTCTCTCTCTTTCCTGACTGTCTCTATACTTTCACTATATGATATCTATATAAACAAATGTCAACACCAACAAAAGAATCTAAAAAATGTATTGACTTTGTCTCTATCTTGACTATTAGGAAATTATGAATCTGTAAAATAAAGCTTTACCTAAGATTTTAGTCTGGACATAATCTGTCTTTATGGGATATGGGTAATTAAATGTATAAGAACCCTGTTGTCTCATTTCTGGTAAGTCAGCTGCAAAATGTCCACAGATGGTTTGTCCTCCAGCCAGGTAAAACGAGTAAAGAGAAGGATGTTGAGAAAATGTTTAAGTTAAACTAGGGCCAATGTGGCAACAGGCTCAGGGTTTTCCTCTTTACTCCCGCTTGAATGGAAAAGCTGCCTGTGGAGTTGACAGCGAGGAGAGAGGGAGCGGAGATGGCGGAGATGTCGTCATGCAGCGTCATGGCATCACTCAAAGTTCAGACTGAAAAAAAAAATGTCCTCATTTGAAGTGGAAATTCTCTGCTCTGTTTTTTTCGGAAGTACGCAAAACACGCTCATGCATGGAGGCACACACGCAAGAGCCGCAGCTGATGGCAATATTAATTTCCTTCTCAAAATACCAATGAGGCTTTGTGTTGTATACTGATAGTGAGTGGAGACCACCCACCTCACTCTGGTCTCACTCACACACACACACACACACACACACACACAGCAGTGCACAACCGGCCATATTTAGAGTAATGCAATACTAAGTTGTCTATGCACTGTTCGGATCCAATCAAAATTGCATAAAGTGGAACTGTCCAATAGTGCTGCAAGGGGCCAGCGTATATTTGAGTTTATACACTATCTGTGGCATGAATCATTACTTTTCATTTGGAATAGTTTTCTTTTTCCTTCCCAAAGGGCCCTTGTCTGGCTATCTTTCCCAAACAGTGTAACCCAGTACTTTGAATAAACATGAGGAGCCTGTATACCAAATATTTGTAGGACTGAGATGGCTGGAAGTGCATGCTATAATATTGTATACATGAGCGAAAGAGTCAGCACAAGCGATACTTATAGGGTAACAGGACTAGACAGGAAAAAAACAGGAAAAAACAATAGCCCTGTGATTAAAAAGAGATACGTCATTTGTTTTCTGCTCATCCAGACGAAAGTGAACAATTTGTTTGGCTGTATTTACTTGTGTTTTAATTCTGTAGTGACGTATTGCATTCCTGTGGGAGAGTCAATAGACATCCAATACATTACAGTCATTTAGCAGAGGCTTTTATCCAAAGCGACTTACAGGAAGTGTATTCAACATAGGTATTCAAGAGAACTACTAGTCACCAGAAGTCATAAGTGCATCTCCTTTCTTAAACAAGCATAAAAAACTCAATGAAGAAAATTATTTGTTTTATGCGACCTCTGTACTGTAGGTGTATTAAGTCACTGACAGGTTTTGTTTCAGTGCAGAATTTATCTCTTGTTTCTATCATTACATTTACAATAGCTGCTTTGTTTCAGGACCATATCTTTTTTTCTGCCTCACAAATGAATCACAGAAATAGATAAATGACATAAGAATATAGTGATCTGGATTCAGGAAAGGTGCTAAATAATTACAGCTGGAACTATTGTGTCATAGGAGGCCAATCAATCCCATGCAATTTTATATAGACTGTTTTATGCATAGAGGTGAAGATCTGCTCTGTTCAGCATGTACGTCTTAAACTAGTCTAATATTATGGATGCATACTGTAGAGCAGACAGTGATAGTTACTGAATAGGTGACTACTGACGGCCACATGATCACATGATCTAAGTTGAGCTGTGAAGTGGGAGGAGCTGCTGGTTACGCACATTTTTTTACCCCACTTATTTTATTCCAAAAGGGAACAAAATGTGGCACCATATTTGCTGAAAGTATCTCAAATTTAAGCTTGAGATTGTCAGATTTCTCAACAGCATAATCTTAACCTTCAGTCAGACAGTTTCTAACCTAAACGTGCCGTGGGAGTCAGAGTTAACTCGTTTTTGTGCATTTCAGGCAAAATCAAGATATTTTCTATTGTTTATCTTTCCTACAGATTATTCATGCAGGAGATATTTATTGAATCTTGGAAGCAAATTTGAGTCATCTAAAATTGTATATAGAGAAAATGAATGGACTCACAACTAGTACTATGCATTACGTCTATGCATCTGAAGAATGTGATGGACAACAGTTTGCCTATAGCAATTCAAATGGAGAGTATAATCATATTATAAATAATGAGAGGGATCACCAAAACGACAAAAATATGACCCCAGTTGAATTATTTTTTGTAAAATATGTTCAGAGTAGCTTCATCAAATATCTCTACGGATTATAACATAACCTTAAGTGAATGATCCTGTAACTTGAACCCTTTTTTAAAAATGTTTTACTTTACATGCTGAGTGTTGACTTCATGTTTGGGAGCCAGTATTATAGCACCTTTTTTTTTCACCGCAGTCCTATGCAAGTGTAGCACTGTTTGTGTAGGAGAGGACTGTGAGCTCAACAGCATTAAGTGAATATTTAGTTGCCCTTGTTACTGTGAGGTTTATATGTCTAAACTGCAGTGTGCACGTGGAGGTAAAACCCAACACAGAGCAGGTACAGTACAGTGACTTAGGCAGTGGAAAAAACATATATATTTCTACCCAGACATAAGCGACATAAACTTGAAAGGTCTAGAGTCGGTGTGAAATATGGGTTTTAATGACCTAATTTCTTAATGGCCTTTTCAAAGTTGTATAAATATATAATATGGTGTAAATCATTTTGTAGAAAAAAAGGCTAGTCCTTCTAATAAAACTGCTAGATCAAAATAATTTTACAGGCAGACATTTTCCTGAGATTTTCCATGAAGGCACTGCTCCTTCATCAAACCCACATTATAATCCATTATTCTAACTGTTGACACCAACGACATGATTTTTCTGATACCACCCAATGGTCCGCCATGACACTTTTCTGGAAACGTCTCCCGATTCCTCACCAAGATTGTGACATCTCCACAAGTCTTGATTGACTCTCCCTGCACCATGAATAACTGTTTCCACTGTGATCTAACTGTTACCACTTCACCACCTCACCACAACATCAATGTTAAATGTACAGCATGTTGTACATGTTGGCTGAGCTCGATGTCACGCGTTAACATATGAAGTCATGATGTCTTGTCAGGAAAAAGGATCCTGCGCTGATTATTGTTGTGCATTAACATCTGTGTTTGTCCACATTGGCACTGGTCTCCTGTGATTTTCAGTATAAATCGTGGCCCTCTGGGTTCCAACATATTGATTCATGTGAGAATATTGGATCTGGACTGTGTAAACATGTGTGCTGGTTGTTTTCGGTGAGTCTGTACCTGCATGCGTACATGTGTGTGCATGTCAAATCCCCCCGTTGTATATCTGGTTTTGTCACACCCCTAATTGCGTAGTGTATTCTGTGACCTCATGTGTTTACTCTTGGTGGACTCGGTGAGTACTACTGCTGAAACGCACCACCGAGGCAGCTGAAATCTCATATTCCCCGGCCCCGATCGCTTACTAATGAAGACACACTTTCCGACCAGCCTGCTGCTGCCTTTTCCTTCTGCCTCACTCAACTCCCGGCTTATCACATAACAAAACAAACCTCACTCGACGACCACCTTGGAGGAGGTTTGGGTGGTTTTGCAAGGCTGTTGCTTTTCGTGGGTTTTTGTTATTAGCTGAGAGATTTTCTTTTTTGCCGTCTTGACACCTCCACTATCTCATATTTCACACTTTTTCAATTCATCCCAGTATCGCAGTAATTTTCACCAATTTCCCATCCTGAAGCACTTCCTCTTCTTCTTTATACCGGCTCTTGTATTCATGCTCCTCGTTCATCTCTCCTTCACCATTCCATCACTCCCCCTCTCCCCTTTCTTCTCCTCCCGACCCTCACTCTCTCTCTCTGCTCCTAGATTCAGAGCTTGTTTACTCTCCCGGACCACAGCACTGACTCGCATCCATGAAATGATGCAATTAAGGTTCCCACTGGGGCTCAATCTGTCATGTTAACACATGCTGAACCCCTACAGAGGGCTGAGGGCAGCTCTGAGAGTTGGGAGACAGGTAAGACTGGTGGGGCTGCAGAAGATGCAAAATAAAACCATGATAAATAATACCACACAGCATTTTAAGGAGAAGAATCTGAGAGAAAACATCAGCTGCATGTGTGTGTGTGTGTGTGTGTGTGTGTGTGTGTGTGTGTGTGTGTGTGTGTGTGTGTGTGTGTGTGTGTGTGTGTGTGTGTGTGTGTGTGTGTGTGTGTGTGTGTGTTTCTGAATCCAAACCAGTCCGTTCCTATGTATTACTTTATGAAGATCTAGCATTTTGTCAGGAGAGACTACTTGAAAGAAGGTTTTAAAAAGTCAAATAAAAGTAATGATTTATTTGATTTATTGAGCACAATTAAAAAGTTGAAACATGCTGATATGAAAGCAGTATCTGTCCATGACTCGATCGTTTTACAGGTGTAGACACGCTGTACACTAATATCCCCCCAATAGAGTCTAGACACATTGGTGGTAAAGAGTGAATCTATCAGATAATCTGTATTGATGTCATGTTTGAAGAGGGATTCCTGACGTGCTCACTAGACAGTCCCACCTCGTTCTGATAAAACTGGGAAGATGTGGCGGTTCAAATCAACAGGGCACTGAAATGACAGCAACGAGATGATTGGTTTAACTGAAAAGTGATAGATAGATAGATAGATAGATAGATAGATAGATAGATAGATAGATAGATAGATAGATAGATAGATAGATATTGCAACAAAAATTCCCTAGACCAGTAGGAGTGAAACGTGCTACTGTGAGGGTTTGTACAGTGGCATGAAGGTCCTAACAGTGCATGTGTAGCTTTGCATATATCTCATGTTTCTGTGTGTGTTTCTGTGTGTGTGTCTGATCTATCCGAACGTCAAAGACAACACATCGCTCTTTGTCTGCTTCCCCTCTCTGTGATCCTCAGCAGGGCTAGGTAAACAACTGATGTAGGCTGGAATGGACCACCTAAGTATAAGTTTCCATGTCGGGGTATCCCCTCAAAGCAAAGCAAGAAAATTTTCCAAAACACATTAACAAGAGTTATGCAAATGGTTTACGGCAGCGCTCGTGTGGCTGTATTGTTATATTAATCTGTATACACTGTGGCTCATCTTGGCAGGGCTCTTTTGTTTGCCTTCACTCTTAATCTGCTGGGCTCATCTTGAGCTTACATCACTCCGAGTCAACAGATGGACATCCGCCTCAGCCTTACTGCTAACACTGGAGCTGACACTGGGGTCAAATAGTGTGTGTGTATGTGTTTGTGTATGTCAGAGTGTGCGTCAACCGAAGAGACCAGGCAAAGCCGAAAAAGGTCGACAAAGTGTCCACTGATCAACCGATCACAAAGTAGTCCAGCTCTCTGTCTCTTATATACAAAATAAATGGCCCAGAGCAATTTCCTGATGACCGTGTTCTCTTACATATTTGCTCTTCAAACACTGGACTCCTCCATAACTTTCCTGCCCTACGAGAAAGAGAAAAGGGAACAGGGAACAGGGAAAGGAAAAGAAAGTAAAGCACAGTTGGGTTTTTCTGTGCTTGCAAAGATGTGGTTTCTTCCGACTGATGTGGGGCCATTGCTTGCATCAGCCCTCTCTGTCTGCATGTCTGTGTGTCTGTGTGTCCAGGCCAGTGAACTCTGCCAGATGCCTGCAGCCTTGTTATCTGTACAGGGCACGACCTGTTCTGCTGCGCCGTGTGGGACAAACAGTTTATCACACCAGCAAAGAGGTTTGGGGTCTTGCACAAGTGACAGCACACAGACATACACACCAGAGTAGCATGTTCAAATGTGGATGCGGACAAACAATCAACATCCAACATCCCACAGCAGCGTGTATCTGGAAAGTGCTTTTGCTCAGTCTTGCTTGGTAAATTCCTTCAGCATACGTGACAAAACTCAAATCTTGCTTTAGCCAATTTATGGAAATAATTTGACATTTTTTAAATAAACTTTCTTGCCGAGAGTTGAGAAGTGCGATCAGTCACATGTCTGATTGTTACTAAACACAGAGCTGAGGACAGTTAGCTTAGCTTACCATAAAGACTGGTAACTGGAGGGAACAGCTAGCCTGGCTCTCTCCTATCAACACCTTTAAATCTCATGTGTTTAATCCACACACTAACAGAAAAGTAAAAGCGTCCACGTGTGTCGTATTGTAATGACCTGACGTATCTGTGTTTGTCCACATTGGCACTGGTCTCCTGTGATTTTCAGTATAAATTGTGGCCCTCTGGGTTCCAACATATTGATTCATGTGAGAATATTGGATCTGGACTGTGTAAACATGTGTGCTGGTTGTTTTCGGTGAGTCTGTACCTGCATGCGTACATGTGTGTGCATGTCAAATCCCCCCGTTGTATATCTGGTTTTGTCACACCCCTAATTGCGTAGTGTATTCTGTGACCTCATGTGTTTACTCTTGGTTTACTCTTGGTGGATCTGGACTTTAAATCTCATGTGTTTAATCCACACACTAACAGAAAAGTAAAAGCGTCCACGTGTGTTGTATTGTAATGACCTGACCTGATGTTTCTTCTAGCCCCACAATGACGTTAAAATCTCGTTTTTTCTTACTTTGAAATTTGGTTCAGACATTTGTGTTGTCCTCAGGATGAATTGTAATGGAGCTCAAGCGTCAGTTCAGTCAGGAAGACTTTTCTTTTGCATGCTTAGGCCTGTAGTTTATTTCTCATATCCTGCATTCACTCCGCTCACGCATGTTCACTCATAATTTCCTGCTGTCACTCTCTGAGACTCTCAATCCTGACATCCGCTGGTCACAACTATCCAATAGCACACTGACACTTCAACATTGTTAGCCTATTATCTTGCTGCTCTCTGTTTTTGAATATGATTGTCTCTCTGCTTTTTTTTTACGTTCATGCTGCTGTTACGCAGGCCCCACAACCCCCACATCACCTCCTCAGCTTTATCAGTTCATCAGCCTGTGTCCACGATTATAAATCTCTCTGTAGAGTCTAAGCACCAAAAACTTTATATCAAGTCTTTATCATCACATATCATCTGTTAATAAACTATTGTTTTTTTCTTCATTCGCATGTCTCTCCTGATTGGAATAACCTTGTTGATCTCATAACCTTTCTAAGAAAATCATAAGATCTAAATTCTCACTTATTCCAATATTTGGTTTTACCTGTAAAACTAACGTCACCAGCCTCAGGTGTACTTTGTGTTTAGTAGCAAATGTGAGCATGCTAAAATGCTAAAATAGAACATGGTAAACATATCGGCTAAATATCAGCATGCTAACATTGCTATTGTGAGCATGGATGTGGACTCTGTTGAGAGAGCCAGGCTAGATGTCTCCATTCTTTATGCTAAGATAGGTTAATCACCTCCTGGCTTTAGCTCCATACTTAATGTACAAACACGAGAAACTGCCAAGGAACAAACTCTCTGCAAGAAAGCAAATAATTGCATTTTACAAAATGTTGAAGTATACCTTTAAGGATTGAAGAGTAATTAAGGAAAGCTTTTAATTGATTCAAAATAAAACTAAAATCTTCTCTTATGTTAATGAATCAACAGTTACTATGAAACAAAGAAGGCAAAGAAAGGCTTGGTAAACAAGAAAACCTTATTGTTTATGGCTCTGCTTGCAACGGAGCATGGCCTCTCAGTCAAACCCACATAATCACACAAATGCACCCCCATAACTCCAACTCCTGCGTCAGAGCACACTCTACAAAATGAATCATAAATAAATCTAGTTAGTGTCCTTCCAGAAAGGGAGGATTACAGAGTAAACATGCCCTTCTACTCAGAGACATATTGAACTAAATAAGAAATATTGCTCATTCCTTCTCAGAAAATATTGCCCATTCATTCTCATCAGTGCCACATAAGGTAAAAACACATATGGTGGATCTTTTTCTTTGGCAGGGCTCTGGTGTGCTGCCTTGCCATTGCCAAAGCCCTAATCCTTGTTTGGTACAGAGACTGCCTGTGTTGGTGGTGTGTGTGCTTCTAAATCTCTCCAAAGCTCTGTGTCTAATGGCTGCTCTGCCTCTCTGTACACTGTGTACCTCCAGTTTGACTGTTGCCTAACAAGCATGGCAAAGTGGTGACAGAAAGGGGTTGTTACACAAACAGACCAGGAAGGAAGGCCCAGTCTGAAACTCTGTGACAGTATAGATTGTGAAAATATTCACAGGTGATTGCAGAGAGGGTGACTTTATAATTGAAAACCACCCTGATTTACAAATATGAAATACATGCCTCTTGTTGACAAACATGACGGATGTAAACATTTTCTGATGTAGTTCGCTACATCAGAAAATATTCATTACCAAGACTTTGTTATAAGTCTGTGTCATACAAGGCCTGTCAATCAATTTAGTAGCAATAGCAAGCTCCGAACTTGTGTTTTAAAGTGTGATGGTGGGGCTTCACATATATTTACATTATGTACTTTTTACTGTCTTTTTTAGACATCAATCAAACTTTTCAGATTCAGATTTTCAGAAAACAGGGAAAAATACAAAATCCCCAAACCAAGTAATAACTCTTATCTTACCATTCAAATGAATTACATAGATATTAATATCCGACATAAATAATAACAGAGATTAGTATTGACATTAATGATAATAATATTGATAACAATAATAATAATCTAAGAGATTAATATTCATATTAATATCATTACAATCCCTTAGGAACACAGGGATATACAATTTACAATCACAGTTAACGGAGAAAATCATTACATTTATGGATTTCTGGAGTCAGCAAACTTTGTTTTTATCCTTATCAGGGGACTTCTTCATGATAATATAAAGATATAATTACACCAGCAATGTGCTTTAAAACAAATGGGCAACCTGCCAATAGACAGATTTCATTTGATTCCATGATGGTTATATTTGTTTTCTTGTTATAAGTGAGGCAGATACCTCCTCATGTAGCACGACATAACTCTCTGGATTTATTGAGTTTCTTGAAACAGCCCTTTGTTGGATTCATTAAAGTTATTTTAACACACTGACATAAGATTTAAAAATA
The DNA here is from genome assembly GCF_027596085.1 of Anoplopoma fimbria. Lineage (NCBI taxonomy): Eukaryota > Metazoa > Chordata > Actinopteri > Perciformes > Anoplopomatidae > Anoplopoma > Anoplopoma fimbria. The sequence continues at coordinate 13,073,288 of NC_072457.1, forward strand.
AAGGTGATTTCTCAAACAGAAGACATTCTGAACATGCCTGTCTTCAGTAAACCAGATTAAATGTGTAAATATAAATGTACATATGTCCCTGCACATGAAAGAAGGACACAGTGAGCGGGAGGGTTACAGAATGCTGCACCTGCATCGGGTACTCAGCGTCATGGTGATGGATGGAGTGAGAGTCCTCCCTATTTCTCACCCCAAATCTGTTACATTCTCCTCCTGCCATCCCTTCCGGCCTCATCAGACCCTCGCAGGTGTCCCGTCTGCTGACCTCATCCATGACCTTTACTCTTTAACCCCTCACACCTGGGCGACTCCTCTGCATACCCACTCCGAACTCTGACCTCAGACTGTCCATCATCGTGGGGGTCACCTGGTAAAAACATTAACCAAAAAAACTATGGTAGCCCTGTGTTGATCAAGCTCACAGCTACTCATAAAGCAGAGAAACACCCTCAAAACAATGACAAACTACTTTGACTCACAACTTTGATTTGTATTTCTAGTTTCGTCATACTTTGCTGTGTCCTGCAGGGAGATTGATGTATAGAAATAACCATGCGAGTGGTGATTTATATCAACAATATGTCAAAGAACCTGACTATTTATCTGTTGATTCGGTTTGGGGTCTTAAGGAGCACGTTCAAAAGTGTTGAATAATGTCAGTTTCTTGCATTTTGCTAGGAAATAGAGAAATAAACATGCAGGTACACATGCACATACATGCATTCATACTGGAAACTTGCAAAATCATACAATCATACAATGAGAGATACATACAATTTCTAGCTATGAGTCAAATAACTGAAAATCTACTGTACTAGTCACTCTGCCGGCCGGGCAGCTTCTGGGCATGAAGCAGCTGTTTCACATGATGTGGCTTTGTTTTGGTTTTGTCAGTCCAGATGGGTGAAAGTGATAGAAAGCTGCGTTGTGCTGCAGAGTGGGATGGTCTTTCTGAGTGGTACTGGTAGTGCAGTGTAGCAGTCTTATATGTGTTACTTAATGCACTTTTATATAGATTGTTTATTTCAATCCCCAATGTAGTGTTTTTGGGCTTTAATAAATAAATAAATCCATGGGAGTTATGTTATACTCTAGAATTAACTTTAAAGATACACTTAAAACTTTATAAGAAGTATGTGGTTGTCTTTCAGAATATTGAGATCAAATTATATTATTGTTTGTAGAAAAATAAAAACCATCCAAGTGAAAATTGGTAATCAATCTTTTGATGGTATGCAGTGGGAGACGCTAAATTCATAATTTGTTCGAAACTTACAAATCATTAAATATAGTTTTAAGTTCATAACAAGCCGTTCATTTTTGTGATCTTTCACTTTCATTTCTAAATCAGTTAGAAAAATAAATATTGAGCTTAACATCTTGATAAGATAATATGAGCAAAAAGTCTATTGTTGTGTTCAAGACGGGTAAAGTTTTATTGGAAGAATGAATGAATGAATGAATAAGAATGCTCTGATAGCTCAGACTTTATGAGAGCCAGTAGAAGTTACTTTTCAGACATATTTCTTATTTGAAACATGTCACAACCCGAAAAAGTCTTCCTTAATATTTCCTGAGTCATGTTCTCAATAAGATGTAGGCAGTATAATCCCATTTATTTTTCCTATTTTATAGCAAAGAAAAGCCTCCAAAAACTCCAAAACTTTATCCAGCCATGATTGAATTAAGCTTGAATTCCCAGCTCACTGGTGGTCTTTTCATCTCTTTGGACACGAGAAAATGCATCTGAATTGTTAGTAAAATACATCCGCATGTCACTATTACATATGAAAAAGCACTATTTAATAAGAGCAGAAGGGCTGTCTGTATGGACCGTGTGACTGACCACCAACATTGTTCCAGGAATCTTATTTTCACATCGGGAGACTCACTCCAACCTCATCATTTATGATGGATATGTTATATCTTTTGAGCAGGTGGGGGTGGGGAAGAGGCTTTACATAAATGACATCTGATCCCTTCGTGGGGCATCGCCTTTTCCAGTTGAGGAATCAAAGACCACCGATGTGTTACACCTCTAATGTGGTCAAAAGAGGAGGAGGAGGAGGGGGAGGAGGAAGAGAAGGAATCTGCAGATTTGGCGCAGACACACACACACTTGAAATCTTGATTCGCTCCCAACGAGTCCATGCTGGCAGATGGAGGCGAGCACAACTCTCTCTGATCAACTCCTGCACTTGCCACACACTGCGCCAGCACCGACAACGTTTATCATTCTGTTTTACTGTTGACGGACACTTTCTTTTTTTTCTCTCAATTTCCCTCGCTCCTTTCCCTTTTGGCAGGCAGGATTACGTTTAATTGTATTGTTTATGACAGATACGGAGTGAGGTTTGGCATTAATTCAAGGCAGACCGTGCACAGCCATTTTATGGTTTCTTTCCACCTCCCTTGCTGATGTGTGGTTGGTGACACATTTGACAAAAACCATCCAAGATGGAGGTTTTTGGTGGAGGTCTGTGTGTATTTGTGTAGGGAGAGATTGAAAATGAACTGACATTAAACTTTAACAAACACCAATTTTCCATTTTCAGTCACCCTTAACCACACCTTATTTCCTGCCATCCAGCACCTCATATAATGAAATTCCTCTACAAGTATGATTGGTTGAATTTAAATAACTGTGTGGCTTTCAGTTTGAAATAGCGATACCGTCTCCTCTGCAGCTGTAGCAGCCCGTGGCCACCTACCCACAGTAATCTTATAATTAGTTGAATGGTATTGGAGGAACCTGACAAATATGTGCCATTTTGTTGTTTTGTGGTCGGACAAATTGAGGTGTCGATTGAAAACAGGAGGTTTGTTGTAAACTGACTAACTAGCAGAGTAATGTTGGCATCGGTACAGATGTTCATTCATCAGACAGATGTAGTGTTAAGGCATGGTGTGTGTGTGAGTGTGTGTGTTTGTAATTTTGCATCGTGAGCGATACCACAAGGCGTCTAGACATGAACACCACCTTTGAGCCTAATACAACTGATTTCACTCTGATCAATGCTGGTAATAGTTAAGTCTTCGACGGCTTCACCTCTGAGGCTGCCAGCAGTTATTTCCAGACTTAAGTCCTCATCTCTGTCCTTTCAGTTTTAATATTTAATAATTTTTCATTTTACTTAATTTTTTTACTTTTTAAGTTTTATTACAAGCAAACAATAGATAAAAAAGGCAATTAGTTAGAATGACAACAACAGGTATTCAGGTAGCTTTAAAATAAGCCTTTAAAACCAACAAAATTATTAATAATGATAACAAAAATCTATTACTATCATAATATATTCTGAACCAAAGGTCCCTATCAGCAGGTGAAGTACAGGTTTTTAGATTATATTTTTTGCCCAGCACTTAGGACTTAATGTTTTTGTTGGTTTGGCCAGTTTGCTTATAACGACTCGAAGAAGCAGGGAGAAACACTCTATGTGTACTATACCAGCTCCTTTGCTCCTTTGTTCCTTGTCTGTTGTCTTTCTTGCTTCATTTCTGTTTGGAGTTTAGTTTCCGGTTACCTGTTAGCCTCTGACCTTGCCTGCTGTTATCTGCTGGCCCTTTTTTGGGCTCAGGACCTGTAAGCCAATTTCCAGTAAATCAATGAAATGTTCCTGCTGCCTCCTGTTTTATGCATTAAAGTCATTCTCCTGCTGCCTGCTTTACAGACTGTGACATCATCTCCACTTAAGGTTCCCTTACATTGTCCTGCTGATGAAGACCATGTGATATGGAAGAAGCAAAAAACAGGGGAAGGTGAATAAGTAGATGGATTGCTTTGTCAGCTGCTGTTTTAAACTTCAAGAATTTTGAATCATCAAATCGACATAAGTCCTAAAAGTACTCAGGAGAAATGACACCTGAGCATGTGATGATGGAGACTCTGATATGGCACAGAACAAGTAAGTAAGTGGACATTGAGTGGATATTGTTTTGTCAACAAATATATTTTTTCAGTTCTTTGTATTCCTTTGTTGTTGTCTTTTTTCCCCCCTCCCTACCTCTCTTTGTCCCTCTCTCTGTTTTTGCACACAGGTGAGCTGTCACACCTGGACCCTACAATTAGACCATGTGACTCCCCCTCCACTCCTCAAACAAACACATTCACACACACTTTAACGTCCTCTGGCACAGAAGACACCTCTCCCATTGCCTTTAAACACACATCACAAGACAAGCGCCTCTGTCAACAGCGAGAAGGTTTTCAATGGATAGACGTAGTTAATATGAACTTAAAAAGTTGTAATAGAAACCGTGGTGGAAGAAAATGATTGAAACAAACCGTAGGGTCTTTGTGGTGATTCTGCATTTTATTACACTCTCGATGGCTCTTCATCAAGACAGGTAAGAAAGAGTTTTTATATATGTTAATCATAAAAAAAAAATCTGAATTGTATGACTATATAAGCCAATTTATCTTTTGAAAGCAACATCTTATATTAATTAATCAAGAGCAGTCAAAAGCTGCTCAACTATCAGGACAACAAGAATGAGAAGACAATTTAGTCAATTTCTTTAAAGAATAAGGAGGGTGAGTGTGGCTTCGTTACAGTGTGACCATGCAAAATGATCCATTACTTGGTCTGATCCTTGTCATTTATTAGCCTCCATTGCTCTGCGGGTGTGAGGAGATTTAACAGCAGCTATGAATAAATCTTGTTCGGTGGTTCTGTAGGCTTTGTAGTTTATTGCACTTTTGTTTATGACAGTAGATTTTAATGAGGCAGAAATGATTACTGCGTGGAAATAAAGGACTTTTCTGCTGTATGCTTGGGAATGAAGGTGTTTCATATGTAGTTATGGCAAACAGCTGCAGTAAATGGGTTCAAGTGTGGTCAAAAGATCCGGTAAGCTATAAAATGCATGAGATATTTATTTGAATAGGAATTGTTATTTACTGGCTTTTCATTGTTAACTAAATTCATTCTTGACAAGATAAAAAAAATTTTCTTTTGTTTTAATCCCTATCATTTATATTTTTAGTTAACATCAAAAGATGGATCGTTGACGCAATTCATCATATTATGTAGATGTGAAAACTACTTGTATTGCTGTGGATGTAGAACTTATACTGCTCACTATATTGGTGTATGTTTACTAGATTCATTCCTGAGTTGTACTTCCTTTAGAAACTTGAAATTGTCTATTCTTGAATAGTTTTCTTGTTGCTTCATTAATACATATTTGGAGTACCATTTGTCTTACAATTGTTTAAATCAAGGGTTCTCACCCTTTGTTAACTTTTGATTGTTGAACAACTTCTGAACACCACCTTCCCATATAAATGAGGAGACAAAAAAGGAGAAAGAATATACTGGGCTGTAAATTAGTTATGCCTCTGTCAGCTGTAACGACCAATCTAAATGTACAGCTTACCTTCACCCATCACTACCTGTCATCATATGAATCCAAAAGGGTCATATCTCCTCCCCACACGTTTTGGAGCTTTTACTGGCTCCAGTTGTCTCCCAACTCACTTTTTCGTTTCAAAAACATATCTATTTTGTCTCGCTGCATCTGAGGGAACTTTGGCTAGCCAACAGTGGCAAAACACATTTGACTCTACCTGATGTGTCATGATTGGCGTGGTGATATTCAAACCTAACTGGTCACTAAATTTGGATATTTTAATTTGACAGGTTTTTTTATGTGAATGCACAGTTTGACTGAATTCAATCTAAAACTTTCACGGTGCCTCCTCAGCCCACAAGGTTGCACTCATTAAGACGTCTCGTTTTTCTGATTTGTTAAATCTGTCATTGAATTTGTCGTCCAATAGTGTTTCAAGTTTGACAACTGGTTGCAGTAAAAATGAAGGCAGCTGTGCTCAACCTTTTATTCAAAGTCTGTTTATTTAGCTTGTCGCATACTTGCACATATAGTCAGGCCAAACGAATAGCCTAGCTCTGTGCTTTTCCAATACTGAGATGTGTCACCACATTCAGGGCAGCAGTCTGTTTGGGTTCCGTGCTGAAATTGAAGCCCTGAAAGCTTGACGATGCTTAATGATCTGATAAACTTTTGTTGCATCCTCCACAGGTCAGTGAAGGATGTGCTGGAGCACTCTGGGGGTCGCGCTGGGCCAGGACTCTGCAGCTATGGTCAAACCACTTCCTGCTGTTTGGGATGGAGGAATGTTAACGGCATTTGTCAGCGTAAGTCATTCTGCGAAGCACTGACAGCACAAGAACAATGACACATTACCCACAGTTCACAGGTTATCAGATCGGCATCTCGGCAAAACAAAAATACTAGGAAACACATGTGAGGAAGTTTGGATTCTTGCATTTCTGGTTCTTTTCTTTGCATTTTCCCTCATCCATCTATACTAACATATAAATATATATATAAGTAGAACTCTGAATGCAAATTTTACGTGAAATTCAGTATTTCTTAAATTTAAAGCTGCTTTAAACAATATTTCTACATTGCTTATCAGATGACTGTGTGTTGTTTTACATAACAAACAAATTCTCCAAAAACCAAAATCCAACTCTGCTATTCCCCTGTTTTAGCATCTCTCAGGCCGAAAAACAGACAGTTAGCGACTTGCTGGTGAACTTAGTGGAGCTTTTAGCAGCTAAAGAATCAGACATTTACACAGGAGTTGGTGGAGACCAAAACAGAGGTAAAAGGTCACATTTTTCAGGCACCATAAAAAACTATTTTAAAAGGAATGCTCACATTGCTATGTACCTGTGTTGGATGTGTGAATAGGCATTTGTTTGCTAATACAATCACCATATTGACTTTATCAAATGATACATGTCACTAGCCATGTTTATATGCACACATGAAGTTTATCATTAGAAAAGCTGTTTGGAAACTGCAAAATTCTGTAAAACAGCTTACTTGAAGTAGTTTTTGCCTTTGTTGAAAAATTGCGCTGAATGCATTATGGAAACAACCTTGCCAAGATAACTACTTCTAACATATTGAACATTTAATTCGCATGAATGATCAGCTGTTTCTGCTCTGTCAGTCTTGGCGGACATTCACAAAACATTCCCATAATGCTTGTCTTTGTCCCAGCATGAAACATGGCCAATACTAGGTGACATGAACGGACAAACAAAACTTGCCCAATTAAAACAAATTCAAGAACACCTCTCCATTTTTCGGTTGTAGATTGGCCAATGTGACTTGTTTTGTTTCTGGTTTGCAGCCTCTACTGCAGGTTTTATTTACCATTTACAGCCGTGCGTAGCCTTTACCGGCAACGTCTGAAGAATCTACGCAGCATAGTTTATTTGCTCAAAACCAGTTGATGGAAACGCGCCTAATCCACATTCTTTTTCTGTTGCCCTTAAGTGAACAAAAACTGAATCCATGCTGGTTTTGATTTTTATATTTATGGAGTATACCATTGCTATAGTTATGGTCTTATCATATGCCAGTGTACAGAAGTTTATGATGTTAACATGATTTGGTTTTTATTCTGTCTTTCATGCTCCTCAGCGGTGTGCAAGAAGTCATGTGTAAATGGAAAATGTGTGGGACCAGACAAGTGTTTATGCTCCACGGGGTATAAAGGACCTCAGTGTGATGAAGGTAGAGTTTAATGCACAAAATCATTGTCAGTCTCATGTTTCAAATTTTTTAACCCATTCTCCTGCATGATTTACTGCAATGATTTCTATCTGCTGCTCAAATAATGTTTCATTGACTCCAGATGTGAATGAGTGCGGTTTTCTGGAGAGACCATGCTCCCATCGCTGCATGAATACACACGGTAGTTATCGCTGTTACTGTGAACCTGGATACACACTCAATGCAGATGGATACACCTGCACCAGTGAGTACTTTTCAGTTTAAACTCTAGTATCTTAAGAACCCAAAAATCTGTAAACTATATTATTTATTATTATTTATTACTTATAATTCTGATATTGGATCAGTTTTTAAAGCTTCCTGCCATCTTTATACCACAATAGGAGGTTAACTGTCTAAGGTCTTGGTGCTCAGTTTCCAAACCTTTTTCTTACATAAATGTTTATGACAGAAATTCACAGTTTATATTATATAAAGTGATATCATAACAATGTGAAGTGGTATTTAAAAGGTACAAAATATAAATTAGAGATTTTCAGTTTTTTGTATTAAGTAATATTTGCAGAGGCTGCACTTGTGTGCTGTGTGAGTGGATGTGGTGGTATGACTGTGTGTGTGTTTGTGTGTGTGCGTGTGTTCTCTCAGCGGTGATCCAGTGGCCCATTTCTCTGACCGTTTCTCAGCCAGTGTTTCCCTGTCTGTCTTCCAGGAGAGGCCGCATGTTTCTCCCTGCGCTGCCAGTTCGGTTGCCAGATGGAGAGAGGGGGAGCGGTGCGCTGTCTGTGTCCCCCCGGCCTCCACCTGGCCGCTGACAGCAAGACCTGTGAAGGTAACGCTCCCTCAGAAACACCCCTCATTATCACTACAACATGCCTCACTTGTTTATAATTAGTGCTTTTCATGGTTCATGTTGGCGTGATATAAAGCCTGAACTGCCGTTTCTATTCACTTCATTATTCAGGCTGATATCATGTTCGTGTTTGGGAGCGGGTTAGGGTTATTTTGCATTAACTAATAGTGTATTAATCATTTTCAGCTTGTAGTGATGAAATCACAGATAATTATTACCCCTCACCTTTAGCGGTATTTAGCGTCTTTCAGCTTGTTATTTCGGTTTTACAGCCCACATGTTTTGGTTCTCTCTCACAGCTCTCATTAACCCTTTTTGAACCCTAAAAACCCAACTGTACACTTTATACATAGGAGCAAACGGCAGACAGACAAAGTTGGCAACTTGCCTGTGAACAAAGTGGAGTATTTGGAAGTTAAATAGTCAGTTACTTTTCTCAGGAGATGGTGGAGACCAAATCAGAGCTAAAAAAGAGAGTGAATGTTGGACTGAGATTAATCAGGTGGCCAGAAACACGACTCTCAATGAATGCGTACATGTTGCTGCCTATTTACTTATTTAGTAAATAGGCAAATGTGTTCTAACGAGTGAGAAGAAAAGCTACTATTTCATTTTACTTTTTGCCCATACTACAGCTTCACTAACAAAGTATGTACTGTTGTATGCAGCATGCATTCAATTTGAACAAACTACTTCCTAATTACATGGCACCTTGAGCTTCGACCCTCTTGTTCATATGTGTGCTGCACAGAGGATTGTGGGTCAGAGCAATAAATGCATGCTGGCTTACATACTGTGAAATGCGGCCTGATGTAGTAGGACATCCTGGTATTTTTGGAATATTGTAGTTAACCTACTATGTATTGGGGCATACTAAATATTTTTCTAGCATACTAAATAGTATGGTAGTATTGGTATTGGAATGCACAGTCGATTTTTTTTTTCCCCCTAATTCATCAAAATGCAGGTTTAGTTCCTAAAAAGGTTTCCTGTCCCTGTGGGAAAGTTCCTATAGTGATTCATTGTAGCAACTCTTCTATTTATTGCCATTGCTCTTATATTAATACAGTTGTTTATACATTTGTGTGTTGTTGCCACTATCATGTGATGTCAGATAATTTCGATGTTGGCTTTATTTGTAGAGCAGATGATGCACACAGCTTCCCATGCACATTATATTAACCACCTGCAGCGAACTAACCAGTGGCACCCCTCCACTGGGTCGGTCCACCTAATTGTGAAAAGCCTTTAATTACCTGATGTAAAGAAAAACATAGCCTGCACTCTGTTCCTCAGTGTCACGCTTCTTTATGACTAAAGTCCCACCTCGATAACTCACCTCCTGTCCTGTAATGAGCGAACCCTTCAGCAGCCTCTCACACGGCTGTTAGGACATCTTCACACTGTGGGAGAGCTTTTGGTGGGAAACAATTAAAGGTCCAAGACGGAGAGAAGTCATAGCTTTTGTGTCACAGATGCACATGGGTTTAAAGTAGTGTGAGACATGTATACAAGATACGATACATGGAGTAGTACAGTTTGTATTTTTCTGGGTTTTTACATCAATATTCAATCTACATGTGTTTTTTACCATTAAATAAGTTAACAAAGTAGGACACACTGACTTTCCAGGTTATCAGATACAGGTATTTTCTCTACTTCTCTATATTTATGGTCTCTTTTTAAGATAGATGTAGCCGTGTGTGTCAATGAACCTGTAACTCAGTCTATCAAAACTGACGAAATATTTTTAGAAAACCACTTGTGTCATTATTAGTAAATGTAGTCCAGATGATGCCATATAGGACTTCATTCTGCACACCTGAAGTGAAACATTAGTGTTTAGGTCATTCCTTGTTGTTAAACAACAGTGTACCTTTCAACGCTCGAGTACAAAGAGGTGGTTGCAAGGTCAAGTTACTCATTTGGGCCTCTAGTGTCTTTTTGAAGGTAATTATTGTTTTTAGCAAAAGACCAGAAAGCTGTGTTGTGTAGACAAGAAGGTTCTAAACTGTGGTCTGTTGTGCAATAAAATGAGTCAAATGTGTTGCTGGCGCTTGACACATGTTTGTGTTGCAGATGTCGATGAGTGTCGGCGAGATGCTGATGTGTGTCCACCACGGCAGACCTGCAAGAACACTTTCGGCAGCTTTGTCTGTGTGTGCCGAGATGGCTTTGTGATGGGGATGCTCAAGGGTGCGGTGCAATGTCGAGGTGTGGTCCTTATTCATTGTTATACAAAGTTACATTTTAAAAAGAAAAATGTGGTTTTTGAGCATGTAAGTATCCAGTAGTTCCCCATCATTGTTTTGCAGATGGGCAATTGTTTTTCAATGTCATTTTATTAAATAGTGTTATATGCTTGATTGTAAAGGTATGTGTGGGGTTTTATACATAATTAGACGGTAGGGAAAAACAGGAAGTAGGAAACATGGGGAGAGAGTAAAGGGGATCTCATGTAACAGAAGTCTCCCACCAGAATCGAAGCAGGGTTGTTAAAACCACGTCTTACATGACTGAACGGATCACAACACAGCTCCACATGTTCTCCTCATCTGTGTTAATTGGCAGAGAGAGGGATCATGTTTGGATGTGCTCTGGCAGCAAAGGATCCAGAGACCATGTTTATTTGATGAGCACTCATAGCTCACCCACTCAGCTGTGGGCTCACCCACGAGCTGTTTTTGTTTTCATCCATGTGATGAGCATTGCAAAATTATCTCCCGAGCAGGTTTGAAACAGACACTTCTTCGAAACCCTTTGCTCTCTCCGTGCTGATCCAACATGACTCGATGCAGCCTCGCTATGATAAGACAATAATGAAATACCTGACAAGCATTGGTTCTCCTCCGTTCCACAGATAAGGATGAATGTTTAATTGGGACTCACCGGTGTAGCCGCCATGCTCAGTGCGTCAACACAGATGGCTCCTACACCTGTCAGTGTTTGGAGGACTACTCCGGCAACGGTCGCACCTGCTGGCCCAGGAGAGCCCCACAGTCCAAGGCTGACATGTACTTCATCTACAAACTCTCCAAAAGGACCAAGCCCATACAACCTTCATCTTAAAGCTACTTCTTACAATTTACATGGATCAAACCAAAAGGGACACGCAACATTAGAGCATTACTTAAGGGATGTTCAGGTCAAAACGATGGTTAATAGACATGAGGAAGTTTTCAGTACTCTCAGAACATTTCTCAGGAATTTGTTAAGTTATAATTTGACCTTTCTTTTTAAAGCGTTTTCCTTTTGAGGCTGTCATTTCTCTAACCAGTCAGCAAGGCAAAAACCTGCAATAACCCCAGCACCATTAGTTGCCTGTTTGAAGTCTGTTGAAGGAACCCTTCATTTAACGAATGCAACGCAACTGGACCACACTCTGTACTTTGCTTGTGTGAGCTTCTGATCAAATGGGCTGTGATGACAGGAGAGCTTTCCTTGCGCTGGCATTGCCAGTGTCACAGAAACACCACCCAGGTTTTTGCATGTTGGACCTGCTTTGTCCCACAAAATGCTGCGTAAAAATTGCAAACATTGCCTATGAATCATTGGTAATTTATTAAACATTTCTTAAGTTTTTTCTTGATAGAATAAAGCTGTTTTTTGAGACTTCATCAGAATTTGTTAATAAAAGGCTGACCTCTGGTGGATAGATAAGGGAAGATATCTCTTCTCACTTTACAATAACCTAAAAAATGCGGTGAAAGAAAATGCTTTGAAAGCATATTAACTGTTATTGGTACATCTGTCTACAATTTTTCTGAACTTCAAATTAAAATGTATGAAATTATAGCAGCTTTAAACTAATTATTATAAAATATTTACTCTATAATATTATATAAATTGTTAGGAAAATAGACAATATCTTGCATAATTTAAGCAAATCTACAGTTATTTATAATAAAGAAATTCAGGAAATGAATGCATATCTAGTAGACCAGAATGTGTTGTTACTTATTTTATCAATAGACAAATACAATTAAGACACAAAAAAGTATCTTAAAAGATTACAAATTTAACAGTCAACTTGGAGGCATTTGAAACCCTGCAAAAACGCAGACTGATGTTTTTCATACCTCGCTGTATATCTTCTGGCCTCTTCCTCTGTTTTGCCACAGGGAATGTTTTCAGACCTACTAAGTCACACGCAGGGCAGACTACCACACAGCAAGAGAGCATAGACAGGTCAGACCAACCAAATACCAGGAATCTTTGTCTGTCAGCAGCTGTCTGGAAACCTCTTCCTGCGTTCAGAGAGCATAAGAGTGGAAATTGAAGTTCGTTTTTGATGTTTTCCTCAGGTCAATTTTACATTCCCATCCGTACGATTAACATCGTGACCCCGGGACACGGGGGAATTGGAGATAATAACTGTAATGATAGTAGATGATGGTAGGGGGCACTATGTGTTGTGTCAGGGCCTCCGTTGTGGTCCTGGAGGCTTTGGAGCGCTGAGGGAGTCGGGCTTGCAGTGAGAACAAGCAGCTGCTGCCTGCTGAAGGGCCCTGCCACTGACCCTATTCATCCCAACAGCAGGTGTCACATCAAGTCCCCGCCTCAGCCTCACGCGCACACACATTCACACATGTGCTCCACACACATACGCCCATGTGCGAAATCACAGAGCCTCGTGCACATTTACACACACACACACACACACACACTCATCTGTGTGTGTGTGTGTGTGTGTGTGTGTGTGTGTGTGTGTGTGTGTGTGTGTGTGTGTGTGTGTGTGTGTGTGTGTGTGTGTGTGTGTGTGTGTGTGTGTGTGTGTGTGGGGGGACCTGGAACTACTTACAGAGAACAAAGAGGGAAATCAGGAAAAAATGCAGCCTCTTCGAATAAATCTCACCACAATGCTGAGAAAAATCCCCAACCTCACCCCCAGAAACGCAAGAAAAACCTTGTTTCTCTCTTTGAAAGCAGTCAAAAGTGTCCTACAAAAGCAGAAATAGAAAACATTTTAGATAAAAGGATCCAGGCCCCTCTCTGAAAAGGACCTCACACCAAGTTGTGTGTAATTCCTACCAGAAACTGGTTTATTTACCAAAAAATAATAAGATTTAATGCCAAAGCACTTAGGCCACAAATAAAGGACAACAAGTGGTGGGTACCCTGAAAGGGGTGAGGGAGGGAGTAAAAGGGAGGGACGACGCCGGGGTGGAAATTTTCCCTTTTTCTTGTGCTTGTTATTTTCTGGTTCTCTGTTTACACGACACACAAGATTTTTGCATGGAGGAGGAGCGGCGGGAACGGTGGCGCTAGAGCCGTGCAGATTGGCCTCAGCAAAATAAAAGAAAACAATAAACATGTCAGAGGAATTTGGACATCTGCAGTGACACAAGCTCTCCCACCAAGGCCATGGCAATTTCACGAATCAAAGCGCTGCTGCCTCGGCTTTCCCTATATAAAGCAAAATCAACATTTGTCCTGAGAAAGTGAGCAATGATGCTGACAAGTGCAAAGAGCCAATGACAATACGATAGCGGAGATGCTAGGAACAACCGTGCCACCCACGTTGCTGAAAGGCAGTGCTTTCAAACACCACCACTGAACTGTAAAACCACTAAAACCCCTGTCTTGCCCATACTGTCCTTTTCACTTTAGCTTGAAATAAGCCAGTTTTTTTTCTCCCCGTCAGAGGAGGCTTTTCCATGGCTAATTCTGGTATAATGTTCCTATTGGACCCAATTCTTCCCTGACACACAGTCACTATACGGAGAAACACAGCGCAGTGTTTCCATGAATGAATTAAAATTATAAATGCTGACCAATCCCACTCAGGGGGAATGAGCCAAAGCTTGAACCCTTGTCGTAAAATGATAAATCTTGTCAGGGAGTAATTTTCTCTTGCTTGTTTTTGCCTACAAACTCTGCAGTACAGTAGAGAGAGTGGAACAGCTCACTGCCTACAGCAATCCTCCAAGATGTCTTTTATTGAATTTGACTAAAATGAGCTCAACTAAATAAAGCTGAGCTTATTGGTTCAGTTGCCAAATCATTCCACGTATTCATGAATCAGCGGCAAAACTAAATTGAACTAGGTTAATTTGTTTCACTTTAGAAATGAAAATAGAATCACATCACAGCAGCTTAATTTCCCCACTATTCCCAATTTTGCCACAGGGATCATTTTCACCTTAAAGGCAGCTCTGTCCTCTCAGTCACTTATAAATCATGTTATGTGGAGCAAATACATGTGAGTCACTCTTTTCTCTGTGACCCTTGGATGAAAAAAATTCCTGTGTGCACCCGTGCTTTCTTGTAATTCTCATTCATATTAATACACTCCCGATGAATGTTTGGCTATGCGGTGGGTAAAGTGTGTGAGGCTGAAGGAAAACCTGATGTGGAAACACCGACAGACCTCAAACGTCTTAAAAAGTTAACTCCCAGACACCCTTGTTCAAGCACACAAACACACTTTCTTACAAACGGACTGAGCTGATGTGTATCTGTGATCTTAATTCATGTTTCGAATCCACATGATGACTTTGAACTCTGTTTGAACAGAAAAAAAGAAAGCCCTCTTTTCCTTTCCTTTCTTCTGTCGGATCCTGTTCTCTCCACAAGGTACGTATAACAAGTGGAACAGCCACATCATAACATGAAAGTGGAGCCCTGACCTGACCGGAATTCACTGTGCCTAAATCATTCTTAATATGAGCGCTGAGCGGCCTTGTTCGGGGGATTATCCTCGATAGAACAGGAAAGATTTCTAGCTAATCTATATAGGAATGCCCACTCTGGAGAAGGTGAAGGGAAGTGGCTGGGACCAAAGGTTTCTCTTGGAAGCCAACATACTTCATTATTCTTTTGTGCAGCAATTAGGGCCCAACCACCAAGAAAGCAATATATTTCTGTTCTTTTACAACATGTGTCCTCCATGGTACCGATTGAAGGGTTTAATTCATGTTGGTGTGGGAATGAGTATTCAAATTTTCTCAACAATTTTGATAATTGATCTATTGCCAAACATTTTAAGGTTCCATTTAATCGAGTGCAAGGATTTGTTGTTTATTCTACAATTATCTTTGGGTTTTTGGCTGTTTGTAGGAAAAAACAAACAATTTCAAAATGTCATCATTAGTTCTGTGAAAATCTGATTTTTTTCCCTGTTTTCTGACATTTTATAGATAAGAACTTACACTTTTTAGGGGGCTAGTTTTGGTATCTCGTCAGGGGAGATTTCAGAGGTTTGCATACTTTTTTTCCTATTTGGAATTCATGCACCACTGCCCGCTGTGTTTTCAATAGCACAAACAGAAAAGGAAAGGATAGAACATTACTGAGTAGAGAGAATTCAATCACACAAAGATTATAGCTGCACAAATCAATGTTTTCACATTGAAATAGTGACGAGTTGTTTTAAGTGAAAAACCGAACGGGAATATCATCCAACTGCAGTTTCCTTGACTTCTACAGAGCTTTTTAGCCAACAGGCCCTCATAAATTAAAAACCAAACAAATTTATTGTCTATGCCCTCCAGAACGAGACTGTTCCTTTCTGATTTCTAACCACAACAGGCAGCTGTTTTTTTTATAGCAAAAAAGCTCCAATTAACCACTGTGCCAGCACCAAACGGCACACTGACGAAGTTAGTAAAAAGCTAGGGCACATAGTGGAGCGTTTAGCAGCGAAAGAGACAGACATTTCCCTCAAGAGTTGGTGGAGACCAAAAACAGAGCTAAAATGAGAGTAAATATTGGAGTTACATTCACCAGAAAGACACACTCCGAAGAAATGTTGCTCCATATCAGCCGAATGTGTAAATTAAGAATTGATGGCTAAAGCTGTTCACCATAACAACTTCATAAGGTTGTTATTATTTCAGTGGTGTGGTTACATTGTGTTCTGCTGCTACAAAGTTGCCAAATATTGCAGGGAAAAGGACAAAGGTTGAACATTTTGTTCTGACCAAAGGGTGGTCAGTAACTGAAGGTGCTGAAGAGGGCAAACATGAGTTATGGGATGTGTATTCATTTATTAGAGTGTGTCTGAATGCATGTGTGCATATATGAAGGTGTGTACGTAAGGTTCTGGCAAGAAGAGGGATGGGCACAGTTTAATTAGTGCTGAACTGGAGGCTGAAACAGTGGAATCGTTGTGGAAAAAGGCCACAACAGCTGCAGAGGCTGTTTGCTTTTAAGCATAGCCCTCATTCCAAACATGCACCCTTCCAGCTATCCCTGTTTCTCCCTCTGTCCTCTCCGATCCTGCGCCAGTTCAGGTGTCTGGGGCAGCTAAAGGAAGCGCAGGGTGGCACCAACCCAGACCCGCCGAGCTGGCAGCGGCCGCTCCGTTGAGGAATGTATGAGAAGGCTGCTGGCAAACTCGTCGCTTGGCAGGTTGTCCAGCTGGGGAATCACTCAGTGAGAGCAGACTGCAGCCAGTTTCCTGTCAGTGGCCGGTGAGCTCACAAAGGGCAGCAGTCGGGGAACATAGACGTGGACACAGAGACGGACTGTAGTCGTGCTGTGTAATACCTTCCCATTCACTCCGCCTTGCTGCCACCCCACCCTGCCCTAACTTAGGAGTGAAAACAGTGTTTTCCGCTAAAAAACTTCAATGAGTGGAAATGGTTTTATTACTGTGGTGCTTAAATTGCATGTTTATATGGTTGACTTAATGTCCAACATGACCACTTTACAGGAGCATGGTAGAAGATGTTATTTTTACTTTTTATGTTTGCACTATTCAGACAACAATTAACAGAACATCAAAATATGTTTTGTGTCTTATCTATCTTTTGATGATGCTCAAGAACTCTTCCCCTATTCCCTCCATTTCTAAACCCACACGAGTCCGGCCAAACCGAACCTCAATTTCCACTTAAGCTAAACTTGAGGAGGAACCGACAACCCCAAAACCTCACCTCAACCTGACCGCGCTGCAACCACTGCTGGCAGTCTGACCCATCGCTGAGATGTTAGGAGCGATTGGTTGAGATATTGTTTTACTTTAGGCTTTAACTCAGTCTATTTTGGCACCATAGAAATCCACACTGGCCTCCATGTTAGCTCCGTGGATTACTGGCAAACCGTTTCAGTTTAAAAAGGTTCTCGAAAAATTGCGTCTATTTTGACGGAAAAGTTTAAATAATTTGACATGGAATGTTTCTTGAAGCTTATTTTCCATCCGACTGTACCGGCGTTTAGCCGTGAGTCAGGTGCTGCCAAGAGACTTTCAAAGGCTCCTTTCACAAAACTTTTGGGGGACAATGACAGATTACAGTGCAACACTGACATCTCATGGAAAACCAGGAGATGTGCAAACAAAACAAGTGGTCATAAATGTAGCAAAATGCATGTTTCTGAAATGTACATTTTGTGCCACTTATATTTTTATTTTGGAAAAATAATGTGGGAAAAAATTGCATTGGATAAAATATGCAGAAGAATAAGTTTTTGTAGAAGTTCCACTTTGAATCTCTTTAGAAAATTCTACCTTGAACCCAACTGAAAGTGTTAAATGTAGACCTTTTAAAACAAAGTCTCAAATAATATCCCCAATAAAAAACTTCTCCATAAAAGTTCATTTATTCCATTAATTTTCCCTCCTAGAATTTGATTCTATTTTACCAGAGTGATTTCAAATATACATCCCCTGCTAGACAGCAAAAACATTCTAATGTTTATCCAGACCAACAATTCATTATGTAGGGCTGGAGGTAATCTGTTGCAGCCCTAATCACAAGAAATCATGATTTATAATCACAGTTTTTGGGGCTGTGTGGGTGCTCCCTTTTAACACCCATGCTTCTGAAGAATCTTTCTTTCAAAAAAGGATTCTTTGGAACCTCAGTATAAAGACAACACATGAGTTGAGGAGGAAGTTTTTCTACATTTGGATTTTCTTTTGTGTTCTATGACTCCCCAGACTGTCCAGAGACTGTCACCTATGACTGTGAGACAAAGGTATTACATGAATGATGTAACACATACAGTAAAAAGTTCCTCTTAGTCTGCCAAGAGTAAATGTAAGACAGGGGGTTTACTTTCTGATTCCCTCTGGATGAAAGAACTAGAAAAATCATTATTTTGCAACTATTTATAATAATGCTTTAACTCTAATGGACCATGGATTTCTTTTTTGACATAAACAAACCCCAGATAGCTTAGAACAGAAACCATCAAGCCGTCAAATGTACATTCATAATACAAATATTCAATCTATGTGGGTCCTTCTTTATAATTGTTCTAAATTTGCAATTTTCAACAATTTTTGTTGGTGCCTATTACCCAGATAAACCATAGTAATCATCATCATCATCATCATCATCATCAGACATGTGACATTATTCACCACATTTATTAATCATGGAAATGCTTTCACGTTATACAGGAAGTTAATTTCAGTAAGAAACAACATTGCAGATATTCTTATTTTTTGTATCTACATTTTTATTTGATCTTAATCAAATAAAATTGATCTTAATTTTTGTTGAAGATGCAAATTTTGGAATCAACCGTTAATTAATATGAAGGATGAAAAGATGACATAACGATAATGATATCAGCAGATAAGGGTCTCAAGTGAATGGACATACAGACAGAGGCGAAGGGTAACTTTGGAAAAGTGGGACAAAACACCACCTGCTGGCAGCAAAAAGACAAAGTTTGGTTTTAGTGGGACTGAGTGATTTAGAAATAATGCATGACATAAAGACCAGTCATTGGATGGAATAGTAAAATAATCATAATACAAAGTTTAACTGGGCTTCGCTACAGAGCTTCTGATGTCATGTGATGATAGGAATGATGACTGCACGCGGCTATGTCAAGCTTTGCTGGTGTGGGAAATAACAGCACACATGCCCAAAGCCTCTGACAATGCCATGCTGCAATCTGATTGGCTCTTTGCCAATAACTGTTGTCCACGTGTTTATAGTTGAAAAATGAAAGCTGCAGGACCACAAGGTAAAGTTGGACAAATTTACCTTTAAAACCAAACGAACAAACCGGTAAATCGAGCAGTATATCAGCAAACTGAGAACAGGTACAGTACCAGTCAAAAGTTTGGACACAGCTTCTCATTCAACTACTTTGAAGAATCTAACATATTCTGGTTTGTTGAGCATTTGTTTGTTTACCACATAATTCCATATGTGTTCCTTCATAGTTTGGATGTCTTCAATATTAATCTACAATGTAGAAAAAAATAAAATAAATAAATAAAGAAAAACCATTGAATGAGAAGGTGTGTCCAAACTTTTGACTGGTACTGTATGTGATCAGTCACAGTATCACCTGTGTGCCCACGCTCAACACATCTGTCTTTCTGAAGAGAATATCAAATTAATTTACAACAAATAAATTATTATAATTATTATAATTATGAAGTTGCATGCATATTTGAGGACATTTTTATATCTTAAGATATTCTTAAGTTAATCAAAGTTATATTTCCATGTAGACTATTCCAGCAGTGGAAATAGTATGTGTCTTAAAGCTACTTGGCCTTCAATAAACATGAGAAGCTTGCAGCCTTAAAAATCTAATCTGCAAAACCTTTCACTGACCGCTTTTCACCACTAGATGGTGCTCAGTATCTACTTAATAGTTAGCTCATATTCTGTACCAGTGGGCAGTTCTGTCCACATATTTATGTATTTATTTAAACAAATTACTTTTGTTAAAAAGCTATTGAAACAATTCAATATTTCTTCATTTTCCAGAATATCAGGAATCTCAAACTTTTCAATTGGCTGGAGATTAATTTACACTTCCTCTGCATTTCAATGCTTGATCAAGATTTTTTAAATGATTGATAAAACGTTTCTACTCTGTTGCAATGTAATTTACTCACAGAGCTTACTTCCGTTTAAAGTCATGGTATGTGCATTTAGTCAACCTTGGTATTGTATATGCAGAATATGAATCAAGCTCTTGATAGCTGGTTTGGGGAAAATGTATTTCCTATTCTTAAATAAAATAAAATAGAGTTAAATGTGGCTTTGATTTAATCAAAACACAATGCATCATTTCAGTTTATGGTGGGGACGAGGTGACAAGTGTATCTGGTGCTAAGGAAAAGCTTTTTCTGGTACTAACAGATAATTCATTTATTTTGAAGAGAGGGGACTAACATTTGGAATCCTGCACACCAGACGAAGAGAAAAAAAATCGAATCCTCAGAACTC
Organism: Anoplopoma fimbria; assembly: GCF_027596085.1. Classification (NCBI taxonomy): domain Eukaryota; kingdom Metazoa; phylum Chordata; class Actinopteri; order Perciformes; family Anoplopomatidae; genus Anoplopoma; species Anoplopoma fimbria. Next base: position 13,093,847 of record NC_072457.1, read on the forward strand.
ATAAAGAGCAGGTCAAAGGAAGGTGGACTGTTGTCCTGAGAGGAATGACTGTTGTAAATGGTCATGATCGATGAGCACCTACCCCAAGGGCTGAGTCTTTAAACTGAGGGTGCAGGGCCGAGGAGGGGGGACGGGTGGTGCACTTATCTGGCTAAAAGAAACACATGACACCACGCTCACACATGAGCCGAGCCTCGGTTAGTTTACTCAGGAATGAAGTGAATTGGAGTTCAGATGGAGGATTATCTAATTACGTTGGGCAGTTTAGCGAGCTTGTTCTGTAAATGTCTGATTCTGTTCAAGTCCCTATAAAACATATGAACCCCCTCCTGTCCCTGTTAATCACATCTGTGCTGGTCACATGACAGCTGTAACCACAGGGATCAATTAGAGATTGGTGACATCACCCTGAGTCCTCCGTGTGAGAGGAGGGAATTCCCAGGTTGGCAATGTGTGTCCTTTACTTCATTTACAGCTCTCTGCCCCCGCTGTTGTTACTGGTTCAAGTGAGCATTGGCTCAGAAAATGTTTCAGATTCATGTTACATTTTTAGCTAATGGTTTGCACACACATCAACATTCATTTCATATGGTGTCATGATACGGCAGTAGAGAAAATGTCTGCTCACCCAACTACTGAGTTTGACAAACATAGTGTCCTATTGTTATGTGTTTATGAGTGCTGTATTCAAAAACATCTCCCCTTATCTCTTTTCTGTGAATGGCTGGGACAATCTCATAATTGTTCAGATTTTTTGGACATAAGTTTATTGCATTTCTGTAGATATTTCAAAAAATACCCATTCAAACGAGCATGCACACAAATCAAAAGTTAGACTTTTAGAACCAAGACACAGTCAACAACACTCAGTTTCTATCGAGGCATACAGAATACATCACAGTAAATAAGACACAAAACGGTCTACAGCCATGTTAGCGGCTCTGAGGCTGTTCTTAAACACACAGTGGTGCTTTTAGCTAAATGCTAAAATCAGCATGGCAACATAAGGTCAATGCTACAATGCTAATGTTTACTGGTATAATTTATACCATGTTTACCATCTTAGTTTGTGTTAGGATTCACACTAGTCATTCGTTCTGAAGGTATTTGGTCATAAAGCAAAATTTTAGATAAATTGAAAATTTGACCCATTGATTGCACTAGATGAAAAGTTGAGGGATCACCACAGTTACAACAATTCATCCTCTGGGAAACACAAATGTCTGCACATCATTTCATGGTAATCCATCTAATAGTTGTTGAGAAACTTCAGTCTGGATCAAATTGGTGGACAGACTGCCGTTGAAATCCCAAGAGCCATGCTGCTAGCTTAAATAACATTCTGCTGGTAAGAATCAAAGGACACATAACAGGGTAAACAGGTAACCTTACACATGTAACACAATATAAAATGTCCAGAACCTCTGTCCAGAAACCTTCAACAATTAATCAGTCCCACATAGACAATTAAATAATGTGCCCCACATCTGATAGAAGTATCTGTAATATTGGCATTATCAATTTAACAGAGTTATATAGAATCTCGTTATCCATTTACAGCTCTTGACTCTGTGACATTTGACCTTTATGTTCTTGTCGTTTATCCACTAGCGTAATCATTTTTTCGCTGCAAACAATCAGTCATCAGCTTTGTTTGAGGAGCGGTCTATTTTTGCCCTGCAGATCTGTCTTTGGAGGCCAAACCAGGAAGAGGTGATGTCATGATGGCTATCGCTTACAATGCTCCAGCCAGCTGCAGATGCACAGACCCCCTTCTCTCTCCCGAGGTATGACCTCAGCCTGGTTGAACAGAGGGAACATCTGCTTGATAATCTGGTTAGCAGGATGCAGGATTCATCTGACGCAAGACATTACACTGGAGAGAGGTTTTCTTGTGTGATCTTGGGGAAAATGTTTGTGATCAGTCCTCATCTACTGTAGCTATGATTGGAAACAAGAAGAGTAGTTAAAGGTTTCTGTTTCTCCTTGTAACCTGAACTGTACTAATTTATGCAATATGAATTACGGGGACATTTTCTAGAGTATTTGCCATTAAATGTTTCATAGTTATTCCAGACAACATGGAAATACCTTTGGCAAGGAGATCCAGCTAAATACTGAATTTATTTCTTAAAAGTGTGACCCTGACATTCTTCAGTGCTGCATCAGCTAAAAAATCAAACCTTTTATAAGGAGCGTAAGGTCTGCCTCTTGGACGGGAGTAGTATCTTCCTGAATAATGACATTTTCTGACATATAAGACATTTTTACACTTTTTTTATGCAGAATAAACAAAGAGATATGACGTGTTAATAGGTGAGCTTTGGAGGTGGTGGTAGGGTATTTTTGTTTTCTTTAGATGGAGCCAGTCTTGATGCTAAGCTATTAAGCAGCTTATCAAACTTCCCCTATAACTCTATGCAAGAAAGCAAATAAGTTTTCTCCGAAATGTTCAAATTTTCCTTTAAAGGGACAGCGTTAATGCGTGCCACCGACTTCAAAACTGTGGTAATGCTGTTCGCCTCGCTAAGAGGCCATCTTTACCATAATAACGCTACTTTAAGTGCAACATGGCTGAATCTTTGAAGAGGACTCGCTTTTTTATGTAGATATAAAGGGCTCTTCTGCGAAAACCCAGAGATTTTTAGTTTCAGGTATACACTAATGAAAACATAGTTATGCATATAAAGTAAAACCGAAAGCTTGAAACTGTAAATATGCCTCTGTCCTTTTTGGAGTAAATTTTGGGTCACCTTTGTTGCATACCATCTCACTCAATTTGATTTCAAATTTGAAATTTACTTCAATAGTGTGACCATAATTAGGAGAAGTCTTGTCATAGCTTCTGAAGTCTGTTCCATCTCTTTTTACTGCCTCATAAAGTCAAAACTGACAAAAAAATGTGACTTGTCTAGCAGGTATCAGCAAGCCTTTGCTCAGCAAGCCTTTGCTCAGCAGCCGAGGTCAGAAGGATCTTCAAAGGTAGAACCTGTCAAGTACAAATTCATTAATCAAAGGGGAAACGCCCTGGATTGGATACCAATCTTTTGCAGGTCTTTGGCAGAATAACTCTGGGCAGTTAGAAGTCTCAAAGTTCCCTTGACTCACATATCTTTGCCAAATGAAAGGAAATTCATAAAAACACATGTAACGGCGTCATATATAATAAAAAAGACACATCCTTAGAGAAGAAATGCTTCCGGGAGTGCACCTGTATGGTGCGTGACAGCTGACCAACATACAGGTGCACTGCCATGTGTCCACAAGTGTTGATTGAAGTTCATCGTTTCACCACCCCGTTGTGCAAAATGTGCCGCGACTGCTTTGACTGACAGCTGTGCTATCTAGGGGTTAATGTCCCATCTAACAAGTGACTGTGACAGCTGCCATCAGACGCTCCCCCACCCCAAGACTCCAAGAGAGCACCACCAGACCACCCTCCATACTGAGCCCATGGAATCTCTTTGCTGGGGGTGAACTGAATTGTATGTGTGTGTGTGTGTGTGTGTGTGTGTGTGTGTGTGTGTGTGTGTGTGTGTGTGTGTGTGTGTGTGTGTGTGTGTGTGTGTGTGTGTGTGTGTGTGTGTGTGTGTGTGTGTGTGTGTGAGGGTGGGGTGGTTGCAGACACAGTCCTCAAGGGAGTGTCGTTTTACACAGTGGGATTAGATTGGAAACACAGCATTGTCTAGTGAGCGGGCCAGTGATCAAACCTGTGAGAACAATAAAATCAAGTGTGTTTGAGAGGCCATGAAAATAACATACGGTGCTCATCTGCCCATCATGCATGCGACTCACTGCATGTAGATGGACATATCTTGACCATAAAATGACAAAGTGGCGAGCTCGTAGGACTAAAGGCAGTGTCCCCGCTCTGATTGGTGCATCCTCTGTCTCTGTGCAACGGAGGTAGAAGAGGTAAACCGAGAGCCCCTGGAGACAGCATTCAAATATTACCACCCCGGACATTATTTCTAGAAGGACTTGCAGAAAGCCGCGCCAAATGAACCACCCGTTTGAAATGTGAGCTGGCCTGATGCACTGCTGCCGTGCCTCGCATCGCTGCGAAAAATGCGATGGGGCCTGCCAAGAGCCCCTCGGACAGCAAAATGAATTGCATGTGTGAGGGAGTGTCATCTAAACACTTGTGTCAGTCATCGTTAAGCATTTCAACCCCGTGTTAATTCATGGGAGTCTATGGAGTTAATGTTGTAATCAATCCGAACCCGTGAGTCCACTCTTCCTCCGTCTGGTCAGAGACAGGCAACGCACCAAAGTTTCTAAATGGCTCCCGCTGTTCATAAACCCTGACCTAATACAGCCTACTACTAAGTGCTTCAAATGTTAATGTCCTGTCTAAATGCTTCACAGGCAACACGTTGGCCTTTGCAGCTCTTGTCCTGTTTTGGGTCGAGGGAGCAGATAAGTATTTGACTATTTCAAGAGCCGGAGCTCTTCTTTTAGATGAAGATATCCGCCCTCTCTGTCCTCCTGTAGGATTGTGACAGGATAGTAGAACAGGATTAACTGCTGAAGAAATATTGAGGTGACAGAATGATGAATTGAATTTGAGGATGAAACGTTATTCCGGAGCTTTGGGAACAAGATCAAAGGCACACTTAGCTTTTTCTGAGCTTTCAACCAAAATGAAAATATATATTTTATGTGTAAGGTATGACTCCTTGCTGCTGTGCGATGTGTGCTCACAAATATGCACCCAAAAAAATGTACACTTGACACACACTTTAGATGATCGTACTCTTATTTGTTTATTTGTTACCCTATTTTATTGTGCATTTTCATATTTCTATTTTTAAATTAGTCTTATACTTAGACTGTCTTGCATGTTTACTGTTACGCACCAATAGATCACCTAGCCAAATTCCTTGTATGTGTAAAGTACTTGGCAATAAACAGCTTGTGATTCTGATTCTGATGACATTTTAAAGGGACAGTTCACACCAAAAACAAATACGTATGGTGCATCTTACTTGTAGTTCTATTTCTCAATCTAGATTGTTTTGGTGAGAGTTGCCTAGTTTTTGAGTTAACGGCCATAGAGATGCCTTTTCTCGAATATAATGGGACAACATGGCACTTGGCTTGTAAACATAAATATCACTCAGGATGCACCAATACCGGTTTCAAGTATCTGGTCAAGTATCTACTGTGCTCATGTACTCGTTCTCGTACTCTTGCAACTACTCCGTTACAACTGCACCTGAGTTGAAACTAACAAGCCCAACTGCAACGATGACCCGATGCACAAACAAGCTAAATCCATAATTTATTGTCAGCTGCAGTTTATGTGCAAAACTGGCAGTCCTCAATAAATCTCCAATGCATCAATGTGTTTAGCTGTGAGGTTGTCAGCAGTATGTCTGCCTGGCATAATATGCTGGTATATTTTTGGTGAATAAATTCTGAGGATTAAAGGGAAGGGGGTTATCCCCAAACTTAGAAACATCTCCGACACACAACACTCCAACGCTATGCTCCTTTAAATCACAACTCGCACCTCTGAGTTTTTCTCAGCTTGTTTATTTTGAATATTTCTTTTAACTGTTTGACTGACAGCCCAGTTAGTTATTAGCATCCTTACTGTAAACTCTGTTTGTATCCCAATGTTGAATGTTAAAATGTCAGCAACAGCACCATGTTGTATATTAAAATAGTAAGTCAAAAAGTCTGATGAAAATAAAACATGATTTCAAAGTTATCGTTAGAACTGTAATGTACTCAAATGTTTGTGTGGGGTTTCTCCCTAATCGAATGAAAGGTGTGAGAATACAAGATGCCTTAAGTTGTACGGATAGTATTGCCCTCTGAGGGATTTTAGATTTTGAGCTTTATAAATAAAATAAAATAAAAACAGTTTTTACATCAGGACAATCATTTAAAAGGCAAATAACGGGGCATTAGAAGCTGATTAGAGGTCCACACATTTGTTGTTAGAAACCATAGCGATAGCAATGCTATTATGATCCAACCATGGCTGAGTAGACTTTAGCCCCAAATGAATCAGATTAGTGGTTTAAATTCGTATGGTACTTTCAGACCTGTAGTTCGGTTCATTTTGTCTGAATGGAAACAGGAAAAAATTACGCTCTGTTGCATCTTCAGTTCTGGTCTGGTTCTTGTTCATACTTGCTTGTACAAACAAACACGGAGCTGTTAACATTCATTTGTATGAAAATGTATTGGACAGTCATGTTTACAGCTCCTTGTTTGTTTGTATAAAGCCAATGCGACCAACAGAATTTAGAGGCAACAATTTTTTTCTTCCTGGTCCAGAACAAATGAAGCAAACTCCAGTTGAGAAAGCAAACTCAAGTCCTCTGAGGTTTTTGATCTTTCATATATTTTTTCAAAATGTAATGATTGACAAATCCCAATTTTGTCAATTTTAACTCCCCAGATTGGCTGCAGTTTTTATTTTTATTAAACTGTAAAACCATTTTGGATCTTTTGCCATGTTTGAACCCCATGAACATTGCCAGATGTTGATGTTGGCCAGCGAAGCCAGTGGTTTGCCAAACATGAGGTGGGCAGAGTTTCATGTCGCCACTCAGTTTGGATCGTTTGAAGACAACGTGATGTCTGTCACAATCTTGCAATGATCATTTGGTTGCGATGAACTTATTTCACAGCCTGAGAGTCATCATTTCACAGCCTGAGAGTCATCATATCTCCTCATGTCTTGCCATGGTTTAGATTCACAGGGTGCTTACAGTGTTTCTTTAAGCTTTATGTTACCTAAAGGTGACATGTACCACAACTGGAGATGTGAAGGAGCTGACCCCTCTGTTGGCCTTTTCTCTTCTCCATCAGTGGTTGATGTCCTGCTGTGTGATGGCTCAACAAAGGGGACTGTCATCTCAATTGCCTCCACATTCAGTTCTTACGGCTACAGTGCAAGGCCAGTCTAAGGATAGGAAATAACAGCACCCTGTCCTTGTTCATGATATGTCTAAAACACAGGTTTTGTTTCCCTGTTTTAGCAATATTCAGTCCTCAGTGTGAATAATAAGTGGGATATAAACCCATTACAGTGTCAGCTGTCATAACCATTACTGCTACGAGGGAGAAGGTCTCTCTTTGTGATTGTTTGGGTAGCGTCCTTACAACTGATACAACTAAAACAAGTACTTAATGCAATGGTAATCGGTTTACTCTTTTAGTGCTCAAGTAATCTGGATTCCATCAAACGTATAAAAGAATTTACGTGATGTAAAATATAATTTACTTCATGTAAGCCACTTTAAAAATGCAAATATTTGTATTGTGGCTGCTTTATTCTGCATGAAGAGAAATTGCTGACACTCTACTGTAGAGCAAGGTCATTAAATTTGCCAACAAGTCTTTTGGGCGACTGCGAGATTTTATTTTTGCCTTTTGCAATAAACCCTAAATATGTATAACTGGTGGCTATGTTATGGGTTGATTACACTAAATAGATAAAGGATACATTATTTCCCCACAACACCTTTATTTGTGGCAGTGTGAAGGCATTGAAACAGCTAGACCTTTATAGATAACATTTATTAACATTAATAAACGGTAACATAGTTATATAAATTGTTAAAAAAATAAATGTTTGATGACCCTGGGTTTAAAGGTCTTGCAGTAGAATTAAAAATACTACAACATAAAAGGAGTAATTTCACTTAATAATATAAATATGTTATTGAGAAGTTTTACATTGTGGTGTTGCTACCTTTACTAAATGTTGTAGATGGTGATTATAATTATATGTTATGCATGTAAAATTATCTATAACATTACAATACTGTCAGATAACCGTAGTGGTGTAAAAAGTGCAATAGTTCACTCCTAAATGTGGCCTACTAAAGTGGAAGTATAAATTTGCATAAAATTGAAATATCCCATGTAATGTACAAGAACCTCCAAAGTACTCCTAGGCTACTTTGTCACTTTTTTCCACTGACAGAAAATACAGGGGTTGATAAATTCAGAGCATAAAACAAGATGGATGCTGTGCAAATACCAAAGTAAATCTTTATGGGAATATCAACAGTTGATTGCACACTAATGATGAGATAAAATGTCATAAAGCCTGATAGAGTTTGTATAAACTCAGTAGCCTCTTCCTTAAAAGCATTAGGCCTGCACATTTCTGTGATGTTGCAATAAATGTGCAGTAGCCCGTGTGTGTGTGTGTGTGTGTGTGTGTGTGTGTGTGTGTGGAGGGAACCCTTCAAATTAAAAGTTTAGGTAGCCTTCTTTCTCTTCCTACTCATAATCATCATCGTCGTCGTCCCCGCCCCTCCCTCCCCCTCCTCGCACTGTTTTCCCAGATTTATTCACGTGCAGCTCGCTCCCGCCTCACTCAGACATTCTGTCGCCAGCGCCGTGACGTCACCTACGCCAGAACCCTCCTCCGCTCTGAAAACGTTTCCCTCCGCCTGTCTTCAAGATAATCTAGTCCCTCCTCTCCGCGGCAACCCTGAACTTGATTTAATGAAACCAGCCACAAAATTAAATAAAATCTATTTGAACCAACGTTTTTGACAAATTAAGATATTTATTGGCGAGTTAATAGTTTAATATTACTGCAATTTTCCTATAATATTCAATCAAATCTATAGTGTATGTTAGTAAGAATTGTCTTTAATGCCATATTGTACTTGTCAGGTATTTGAACTTTATGTTATATAAAGGAGTGCACTTTTTGGGGGCTGTAAAATAATTTTGTGACCAGGAATTCACCTCTTGAGCTCTGTCTTGATCAGAGAAAATATGACCTTATCAAAAGTTAGTCTGAATTCCCCAAATATGACTCACATCATTTCCGATACAAATATGTAATATGTGTATAAACTAATTTAGCTCACATGCGTAAATGACACTTCATGTCCTCTGCTGCTGATACTTGGCCTGAAGGCTATTTTCATGCATTCTCATGCAATATTGATGAGATGGTTTGAACAACAGTTGGAAGTTTCACTCTTGACATTGCAAAATAATAAAAAAGCCTGCATCAAGACTGGGCTGGTTGTGTGTGCATTATTGTCTTGAGGTGAGAAGTTGAGATGATGGCATGTGTAAGCATGCTCCTGTGCTTTTGGACACTTTTGATCTACTGACAACATAAATAGTGCTTATCATATCACGATCAAAGCAAGGAGAGGAACTGAGAGGCAGTTCAGGGATCCACTATAGATAAACCAGAGAGTTAAAACTGCTGCAAGAGATTACTGGCCAAGTTTGGTGAAGGACATCTTTATATATAGTAAAAAACAGAGAGAATAATGAACGATAAAGCTTCTGCATGAGCCAGTCGTCCTCAATGTGCAATTGCTGTTAATACATGCAGAAAAGAGCAAAATCAGGCAACTATACTATATTTTGCAGGGATGTTCTGAGAGCTTCTGAAGGGAAAAGCCACCCTTTCTGCTTTCTTTCTCTCTGAACTGCATCAGAAAAGCCACATTTCACCAGCTTTGCGACCACAGACTCAGACATCTGAAAAAGAAACTCTCCAGTGGCGAGAAGCCCTTCGTACGTAGCGAGAAAACGCCATTGTTTCAAGGTTACATAATACATTTCCACACAGTGAATGAAGATGTTAGATGTGTGAAAAGTAGGTCTTGTTATTGTCAGGGCTGCATGCTCCCGCGGCGTGATACTGGCGCTCAGCGGAGGGTGAGAGGGCTCCGCGACTGACTGACGCCAGGCCGAGCAGACCCAAGACGGGCTGAGAGAGAGAGCACACAGGGGGAGACACAGGGAGAGAGAGAGAGAGCAGCAAAGGAAGGAACGGTACTGTAAACTTTTTTGTTTTATTTCTACAGCATGCTAAATGAAAAGTTTCTTTATGTGTATTTTCACCTGCAGTGGTGTGCATGTTTCTGTTTCTCGGGAAATAGATCCCAGTGGTTATCAACTCAACAGTGAGTCAATTGGCAGCTTCAAACTTTTTTTTTTCTTTCCCTTAAATCACACTATCAGACTGGAGCTGCTCATTTAGCCTCATTTTCGTGATAGTGTAAGCTTATTGTTTTAGCTACTTGTGAAAAATATCAGTGTTTTGATGCAGAACTCTAGTAATCTTGTGATCATGTAGATTATTTTACTGTATATTGCAGAAAAGTTTTTTTTTAGAGGAATGTTGTAGAAGTTCTGCTTTTGGACACTAAAAGGCTACAAATGTGGGTTTAATACTCTTTAAAGCTTGTATCAGTAGAAGCCCTAGTAAATGTGTAGGCATACTGCTGCACACTGATGATTCAGGAGGGAATAAAGATGAAACTGCAGGAATTGAACACATGGTATGGGGCTATTGGGTTCATGAAGCTATAGGTTGTGCCATACTTAATGAATTACATGGTCAACGAAATGTCAGGAAAAATGTGAAAAATGGCCATCATAATTTCCTAAAGCCCCATGAAACGCCTTCAAATTTTCCAACCCAAAGATTTTCGATTTACAATGATATGAAGCCAAGATAAACAGCAAATCCTTAAATTTTCTGGGAATATTTTGCATTCTTTGACAAATATCAATCGTCCTTGACAAACGTCTTAAATGACTGAGCAATTATCCTTTCAGCTCTATACAATATAGATTCATGGAGGTAAGCTTGTGGTTTGATGTGTTTTCTTTTGCATCATACACTTGTTAAGTGATCATACTTTGATGTCACTAAACCAGTGTAATGAATAAGGAAGTACACATGCAGTATATATAGCCACACATGTCATACCTTTACATCTTGACATTTTACATTTTTAAAATCATTTTACTGTCTTTTGGCTGAGGCTGAAGCTTATCCAACTGGTGCACTAGTGTGCTGCACAGGACATTTCTGGTTTTAGTTGTCAATATGTTAATGAATTTGTGTACATGTGTGTGTGAGAGAGAGGGAGAGAAAGGAGGGAGAGAGAGAGAGAGACCTACAGCAGCTAAGGCTTGATCTCCTGACATTATTGAAGATGACATATCAGATTACCTAAAGGACAGGAATTTGTCCTTGTCCATGATTTACATCAAATTGTTTTTTTTAGCGTTGCTACATTCTCAGGGTTATGCGCTTTTGAATTTGGTTTGAAAATTAAACAAATTGTGTTTTTAAAGGATTGAAATCACAGCCTCCTCAGTAATACAGATATGATTGTAAGATCATTTTATTAGATGCATTACAAACATATTTTTTGCCTCTGTATACTGAAGTCGAACATCTATCTATCTATCTATCTATCTATCTATCTATCTATCTATCTATCTATCATAGCAAAGGCAAAAAAACCTACTCAACAACAAGGTGTAAATATAGGTTAGCAGCATTCCTGTATCCAGACAGTCAGTCACAACAGTAGTGAACAACGTCAAAACCCTCCTGTGTGTGTGCACGGCCCCGGACTACATAGCCTGCCATGTGTCAGGGTGAGGTGTCCACCCTAACACAACACTAACCCAACACGGAGTGCCAAGCATGGTTGAGATAGCTGCTGGAAACCCCATGTGTTTGCTAGTTATGTCTGCAGTCGTGTGTGGGACTGGTGTGTCTGGGACATAAAGAATCTGATCCCAGTTCAGCCTTTTACAGTTGGTATTTTGTTTGGAAGAAGAGTGACTAGTTATATTCCTCTCACTTGTACACCAGTGTGATCTTCACTAGGTCCAAAGCTATGTTGGTGTTGGAAGAAAAGTGACCCCAGCAGTGAGTTTAAGGAGCCTCGCAGGTCAAAGCCATGTCTAGTCGCTAAGGGCAGCACCTCATGTCTGACTGTGGTTATTTCAAGCTTTGCTCTTCCACTGTTTCATAAGACACGAGAGGCTGTGGGAAATATCTGCATTTGCTGGCTACTAGGGCTGGCTGTTAGACATGGCTTAGTAACAGTTGTGCTCAGGATGGAATGATATAGCAGCCAATATTGGGTTATTGCAAATGCTGTAATCACCTTAAATGTTGGCCAATAAGTAGCAAGAAATTGCATTAAGATATGTTGCCGTTGCAACATTTCTTTGGATATATTTTTCAACCATAAAATGTCCCACTAAGTACGTATTTTGAATTATTTTTAAATTTAAAAAATATTTTTCAAAAATGATTTGAAATTTGTGTTCATTTCTTTTATCAGATAGTTCCTGATTAATGTACTTTTTATCAATTTTATAAGTCAGTTTTTTTAAAAATATGTGGCCGCAGGTGATATTGAACTTTGCAACAGCTGCTACTCTGGAGAAGTTTTCTTAGTCATTGCTGTGATTTATATTTGTGTAAAAGCATATCCTGCATCCTCGTAGTGTCACTTTCTGCTTAGTAACGACCCTTAAAGCCACTTAATCGTGAAGTGCTTGGTGAAGAGACCAGATAGATTGAGTCTTTTCCATATCTCTCTCTCCAAAACAATCACTATCTTACTTTGCCGTCACTCTCACTTTCTTCCTCTCCTTTTCTTTCTGCATCATCCCCCCCCCCTTCCTCTCTCTCTCTCTCTTTATCTACCACTCTCTCTCTTCCTGGACTCCTCTGTTTATAGCCAGTGACTCCATTTGAGCGGGGGCTAATGGAGGCCCCATCCAGGACCCTGCTGATAAATAATGTAGCTTCTTTATAATGCTCCGTCCCCGGGGAGGTTCCAAAGAGCATCATTACTGCCTCCTCATCCTACACAGCCCAGGCCTAAATTGATTAACAGACACTGGAGCGGTGCAAAATGATCCACGGGGCTAGTGTAGTGGCTATAAGCTCGCACCAGGTGGGTCAAAGCCTCCGCCTGCCCGTGTCGCATGATCCCATTCTGTGTTCCCATTAGCCTCAGTTACTGTCCGGTGGACTAACTGATGGCCATAACAAGCCACCGCTAACACAATAGCGAGAGAGAGCATTGCCCGGCCTCAGCTTTAGGGAATGTCAGAGTGGTTTTTATGGAGCTGTTGTGTAAATGATGGTTTGTGTTTCAGCTTTTATAGGGAGGAGAGCAGCCAAGGCCACTGCAGGGATCTTTGTGACTCTTCATTGACTGTGTTAGACATGGGCGATGAGGCTCAAAGGTCGATGACTACATATAGTCATACATATATTTGACGAAAGGAATGGATGTTGATAAATCAGTCTACAAAATGATCTACAATGAATGATCATCAGTTAATCGTGTAAGTTCAATCAATCCATCACCCAAACATTGCTGCTTTTCTCTGTTTTGTATTGTTGTAAATGTGTTTTAAGCAATTTAAATACAACAGCTTTGTCTGGATGTCAGGAAAAGTTAACTGACATGGAAAAATAATCCATACTTGCAGACCTAAAGAGAAATGTTAGTAAGAATCTAAATAGCTGACCACATTTCACAGTTTCAGGTCTAGTGGTTTTGTCAGCTTCAGTTGGACAACAACCAAACCAAACAGAGCCCTGTAGGTAGGATTACCAATGGGGATTTCCTCTCCCTGTGCCAGTGCCACAGATTGTTTATAAGAAATGAACATAGTCGCCATAACGTCACCCATTGGTTTTTGGACTTACGTTTTGAATTATTGATGTTCATCTTGGTTTTTGTCGGCTACCATCTTGGCTTTTTGCAAGCAGAAGTAACACGAGAGGGTGGAGCTAAGTACAATCGAAAGCTGAAAATACTTTTTTAGGCGCTAAAAAGGTTACAACTCACTCTCATGAACTGATAACACACTGTGAAAGGGTTTAAAGTGTGAGAGGTAAATACAGATAACGCTCACACCAACAACGCTGTGGTAGTTAACTGCCAATCACAAGATAGCCACGCCCTAAAGCACACCCTGCTTTATCGTCTTTTTTACTGATTGGGATCATCAGGCTATATTGAAGAAGATTTAAAATATTTGATTGAAGAAACTTTCGATTGAGACCATAAACCATGGACCAAATAGTCAAAGAAGTACGTGAGTCAGAGAAATTCTGTCATGTTCAGAGATCGTGACAATTATTAAAACCAGCAATGTGAAGTGCAAGCAAAGAGACAAATCTCTTTTGAGCAAACTTACCCACTTAAATCCGAAATGAAGGCAAAGAAAATAAACAGTGTCTGCACACAATTTTCTCTTTTTGACATCACTTATCACTTGAATTAACATAATTTAAAGCTGCAGGGCAATTCTGTTCAATTCATTTTTCTAAAATGAAGTACTTTAATTACTTTAACTCATTGAATTTTAATTGAATTTCCATGCCAAAAACTTATAAATCAAGTGAGAAGTAGGGTCATTTTCTAAAAACACTTCCAGTTGCCACCTGCTGGCCATAGCAAGCATTCGCGTTGGCTTCACTCATTAGAACGGGAGGTCGCCGCCTGATCAGACCGTTTAAATAAGCATGCGCTCAGGCCAGCAGTCAGATATTGCTAACTGTCAGGATATGAAATATCCAAGAGATATGGTCTCCAGCTGCAGCTGAATGACAGCAGAGGGTTGTGAAGACTGCTACAGATGTTACAGTACAGAACTTTCTGGAATCTTACATCTGAAATGGATTAAAGGTCGTCTTTCTGCAGCCAGTCGTGAACTGATAACTCTGGCTATTACTGAGAGGCCATCAAAGCAGCTTTGTGACTGGAGGTGGATCAAAAAGACTCCTCAAATGTCTGACTGATGGTACAAGATAATATTGAAGTTATCACTTATTGAACTTCCTTTGCTTTGTGTGAAGATGAGTCAGGTCTTGGTAACACTTAAAAATGCGACTTTTGACGTCAGAGAGTGCCTGGATGCAATAAAAGCCAAGTCTTTGAGCTCCAAGATCGGATCATAACATGGATGCAAAGTGTGGACACACATATGTGGACAAAGTGCAAAGAGTTCTGATCTGCTGCATCCGATCCCCAAAGTCACATTGAAGAGACAAGTGTAACCATGACTTCAGTTTTGCATCAGACACCGACAAGGTCACAATGTGGTGCACACATCAGCTTTGAGAACGTTCAATGATATAACAATAAAAAATGAGGATAGATAATATGTAATTGGAGACAACAGCACAGAAATCTAGAAACTTTGATGGCGGAACCAGTAGCGAGGAGAGCTTCATACCAGACTTTCTCAATGTACAGAAAATCATAAATAAAAAAGAAAATTGATCAATCCTTTTCAAAGGAATTAAGGTTTTATGGTTTTGACAATATGTTTTCATTAGTTTGGGCTCTGGCAACTTGTGATGGGCATTTTACATTATTTTGCAATATAAAGATGAATCATTACGTATTTCCTTATCTAATTTACTTAAATTCTTTGATAAGATATTTCCTGACTTAAATCAGAATTTTGCCAAGTTTGGTATATTTAGTTCAGGCAAATTTCTTGATCAATGTTTAACATTTGTAGAAAAACATGTTTCAACATTCCTCAAAGTAAGGCCTCAAAGATAGGTATAAAAATATCTGATATTTGGCACTTTAGTCTGGTATTGTGTCTCCCTCAGTATCAACATATTGGAAAGGATGCCCAGCCCTGATAACGAGAATATTTTGAGTTTTTTTAAGTTGTAGGCGACATCACTGCAATAAAGCTACTCCAGTGACTAAACAGGCGGGAACAGAGGCCACACCTATGACATTTCTGACCCGTCCTCCTCCGCTTTTAAAAGAAAACTTGTTAGAGAGAGCGAGAAAGGATGTTAATGGTCAGGGGTTGTCGTTTTAGGAAACTGCTTATTTTCTCTCCCACCCTGCACCTGTGTAAAAACCTGCAGCTTTCAGCAAGACGAAGTGATGTCACTGCTGTGCAGGCGATGACAGATATGAAGACATAACTACACACTCAGTTTCCTGTCTCTGTGATGTTGGAGAGTTGTTCTCTTTCTAGGATGCTAGTAGTTTGTGGTATCATAGTTTGGTTGTGAGACACAAGTGATATCAGTGCTGAGATGTATTCTCTATTTCCCCTCCTCACACACAAACAGACACAAATACACAACCCCAGCGTCCCCTCCCTTGTATGTTAGTAGTTCAGCGTCACTTTTGATTAGCCAATGTGACTCGGGTGGCTAAGCTAAGTATAGGTGTAACTTGCTGCCTTCCTGTCACTGTGGTTAGCAATAGTAAGAGTCCAGCCCCCCCCCCCCTCCCAACACACACTACACACAAACATATACACACACGTTGTCAACAGCACCTGTTCTCATCAAACTTCCCTGTCTGTTTGTCAGTGTGATGTAGTTTACACATGCAGTAGCTGACAAAGATAGAAATCACTACTCATCCCATAATCTGAAGGGGCCAAGAATAACTACAGAGCAGTCTTAATGATGTATTTGTTCCTGCTAGTAGGAAATCCAATATACATCAGGCTTTACTGACGGAGAGAAAGCAATGAGTCAGTGTGGATAAAAGCTGCTGGATTTTTTAAAAGCTGTTTATTTGATTCTAGGATTACATCTGAACGGTTGTGCAAAGCCAAACCCCATAACCATAACAAGGTTTCTATCTTTCCTAAATGCATTTAGAAAAACTTAGAAAGAAGGTGCAACTGGAAGAGCTCAATGTGCTTTTGTTTTCCCCTTTAAAAGTTAGAATGTGAGTACGTCCTGGTTACTGAATTGCTCCTGTGGGACCCGAGTGAATGGGCACATTTATCCTGGGGTACACATGCACTTCCTTTTTATTGTCCAACACATTGCCAGATTCCTGCTCAAACCCAGCGTTTTTAAGTTGGTGGTGTTGAAGCTTTATAGAACATTTGCCTCAGCAGGCGGCTCATTGAAAGTCTCCATATGAAAGACCTTTTCAAATTCCACACATATGCAGAGTTGTCAGGCAAACACTTTTTCTCACGTGTTTGTGACAGACCAACATTGAGGATTTTAAAAATCTTTGACTTTCAGTCATACTAAGTAAAACTACGTTTTCAAGCACTCCTTACAAAAAGTCTTCTAAATGAGGTGTTCACATTAGTGTTGACAAAAATGAACTGATTAGTCTATTGTCATATTATTAATTGATTGCTTTTATTAATTTGGATTGATCATTTAAGTATTTTAAATCCATCTTTATCAATCTAGCTTTTCAAATGAGAGGATTTGTTGCCTTTTTTTGTTTTACGCTAAATCGTGTAAACATTTAAAATTGTGAGGTTCATTTCCTTCCATGTTAAAGATCATTACACAGTCCAAATGTGTCCCAGTTTATTTCCTGTTGCAGTGTATGTGAATGAGATAAGCTGACTTGAAGTAAACATGGACCCAAGCTGCTGCCAAGCAATGAAATTCCAATTAAACGTTCATAGACTAAATTATTTGAGTAATTTTATTAAAAACTGATTACTTTTTTCACTATTTACTGACAATTTATTGGCCATTAGCTTACAATATGAAATATATGTTGAAGAAATGGCCAGAATAGCAGATTTAACCTCTGAAAGGGTATACATGTCCGTAGCGTGAATCAGGTGTTAATCCTGCAGGACAAATTCCTACAGGTTGTGTGGGCCACATACTGTAAGTGAAGTCCTTTACTGTAAATTACATTAGTGAGTGGTGGTAATGTGACAAGCCGTACGGACAGGAAGCTATCTGGAGAATGCCTGGTTGGGGACGACATTCACAGGAAGGTCTCCGTCGTGACTCGTCTGCCAGTTTCCTGTAAGCCATGACAGACATGGCTATAACGCCTATAATGGTAACATCATAGCTTCATCAAGGGTTGTAATAGTTATTTTCTGGTGAATCGTCAGTGCTGCTATAAAGGCAAAAGGGGGAGAGGTTAATGTGTACCAACTTTGTTAGAGAATGGACAAAGCAAGCAGGACTGATCTCCAGAAGTATGTTCGAAATCTCCTTTATTACTCATAGATGCTAACCTATCTCTCTTTTTTCTTCTAGCAAGGGACTGTCAAGAGGACGTGATCTTACATCGCTGAAGCTGAGGATGATCTGAAACTCCAAAAGGACACACACTTTTTTCACCCTTTCTTTCGCAAGACTAGACTGTACACTATCGCTGCTCCCACTTCTTTTGGACATAAAGGAGAGGGGAGGAGGGCGGCTTGTCCAACATGAACGTCACCTCGCTCTTCTCCTTCACCAGCCCGGCGGTCAAACGGCTGCTGGGTTGGAAGCAGGGAGACGAGGAAGAGAAATGGGCGGAAAAGGCCGTAGATGCTCTGGTAAAGAAACTGAAAAAGAAGAAGGGAGCCATGGAGGAGCTGGAGAGGGCTCTCAGCTGCCCGGGTCAGCCCAGTAACTGTGTGACAATCCCCCGCTCCCTGGACGGAAGGCTGCAGGTGTCCCACAGGAAAGGTCTGCCGCATGTCATTTATTGCCGGGTGTGGCGTTGGCCCGACCTGCAGTCCCACCACGAGCTGAAGGCCCTGGAGTGCTGCGAGTTCCCCTTTGGCTCCAAACAGAAGGATGTGTGTATCAACCCCTATCACTACAAACGAGTGGACAGTCCAGGTGAGTGATATGGTCCTGAAATAATTAGGGATACACCACATTGTCAGTGATATTAATAAACTATTACAGTTATAAATTTAGCCATGGCATTCCTTGTGTTACATAAAAATGATTCATGATCCAAGAATTTCCAAACAAAATAAATCAAGGACATCCTGGTGTCCTAGTAGTTCAGACACATACTATTTACTATGATTGCAACATTGTGACATTTTTTCTAATAAAGGGAAAACCTTGAAGAAAACTTTCAGGAACTTTTTAAGCCTGAAGTTCTTGAATTTACCTTTAATGACATGCAGGTAATGACTTATGACAAGGTCAATTATTTTTATATGCTTTAATGTTCAAAGAACACTTTTTTTATTATCATACTGCATCTAGACCTGCTATGTAAATCAAAAATACTCACTTTCTACAACATGGGACCTTTAAACACAAGTTACTTCACACAGTCAGCAAATTAAAATCATCAAATTATCATCAAATTTACAAAAACTTTCATAACGAAATTTACAAAATCAACTCCAATAATATAAGTAGAAGAAATAAAAAGACAATTCAAGTAAAATCTAATAAAAAAAACTAAAATCAAACTATGTTAAGCTGATAATGCTAGAAGAGATATAAAACAGATTCCAGAGCTGCAGTGCCCTCACTGCAAACGTAGAGCAGAAACAAGACAAATCAAACACTACTTGGCCTCTTACCAAACAGAAAATGAGGGTCAGCTGACAAGATAGAAACAGCTGTGTGCAGGGTGCTAAGTGTGTAAAGAGCCAAGAGCTTGTGTGTCTGTGTGTTCTTTCATGTGTGTGTGTGGCGCAGGAAATTCCATCTGGGGGAGAATAAGGGCTTTGTTTTGGGCATGCTCTGTGCTGCTGGCCTTGTTTTTAACATTTATGCACACATGTAGACACACACAGTCACACACACAACCTCTAGCACTTGCACGCATCTTACAAAAACCAGGATACACACACATACAGGACTGCACGCACAGTTTCTCTGAGGATGGCTGGAACAGGAAGCCAGTCACCCACACACAATGGGAGGAAAGAGTTGTTGCCTGCCTTGCACACTTTTTGTTTTATCAGCGGGTGGAAGACAGAGGGCTAAGGTGATTAAACCCCACAGCACCTGTCCGTCCACATGAACCCCCACCCCTTTTCCCCTAACACCACCCGCCTACACACACATCCTGTCAATCTGCCTGCACTATTCAACCAAACACCTGCTCCACACATAACCTTTGAAATAAACTGCTGCATTGATGCATTGGCCTGCTGCAGCACACATGTTCTACCTGCAGGAACACTGACAGCAGCGTGGGCCCCCCGTCTAAAATTTCAGCACAAGCTTTATTTGTCTGAGCAGGTATTTATAGACACAAGTGGAGCGTATCTCTGTAGTTTGTATGTACTGCACCTGAATAGCCCTCACATCAGCCAGGGTATTTATTTACCCCAAGTGATGAATTCCTCAAGAATGGCCTGCCTCAAAATGTCTTTTCAGATCAGAAACCTGAGAGTCTGGGCCAAATACCTCTGGCTAAGACCAACATTCAGGAAACTGACATTTAAAAAGTGCAGAGAAGAGTTCCAGAAATATCTTTTTGATTATTATGTTGGAATCAAATACCACAGTTCTTTTTGAGTTTGTATTGTTTTGTTTTGCCTGTGTGTGACTGTACACCATGCCTTCTTTGTTAAACCCAGTGGTCAATTAATTACCCCACTAGCCAAGTCACATAAATCACAGAACAATAACATAAAAACACCAGAAGATGAAGGTAGAAAACAAAATATAATAAATGATATAAAAGTTGTATATTGCCTTAAAACAGTCGTGCTCTTTGATTTACAACATTTCCTACAATGGCAAATAAACAGTATGGCAAAATCTGACAGTTGAAACATTTATTTTGTCTCAGTTTATGGCATTGTATCACCCAGCCTTTATCAGAAGGGAAAGAAAAAAACTCATAAATGTATTAAAGTCATAGTAATAGTGCTCAGTGGACTGAATGTTAAAAATGTTAAATGAGGTTTTTAAAGCTTTATATCCTGCGTTTGGTTTGACCTATTGGTTGAGTGTCTTTCTGATGGATTTAAAGAATCTCTACACACAAGAAAAAACGTTTTGGTGAAAGCACTGCCGATGCATCAAAGCATTTCCTGTTTTAACCATCTCAATGTCTTTCTCCCTCCTCAGTGCTGCCCCCTGTGTTGGTACCGAGGAACAGTGAGTTCAACGCCAAGCATACAATGCTGCCTCGCTTCCGCAACCCTCTACAACAGAATGAGCCGCACATGCCGCAGAATGCCACCTTCCCAGAATCCTTCACTCAGGCCAACACAATGCCCGCCAATTTTCCTAATTCACCTGTAAACAGCTACCCGAACTCGCCGGGAAGTGGCAGCAGCAGTGCCACCTTCCCTCATTCGCCATCCAGCTCCGACCCCGGCAGTCCATTCCAAATGCCAGGTGAGATTCAACGGTGAAGTTTTCTTCCCCTTGTCTTCCTTTTCCTCAGTGCTGGAAAACAACTAAACTTCACTGCTCTTTGTTTTTGCCTCCTTCCTGATGCAGAGACCCCCCCTCCTGCCTACATGCCCCCAGAGGAGCAGATGACTCAGGATTGTCCCCAGCCAATGGACACCAACCTCCTGGCTCCAACCTTGCCTATAGAGAGTAACAACCGGCCAGGTAACCATGGCAGTTGCTATCTCACACACACATACACGCGTCCTTGGGTGCAAAGTGATATCATCCACATAAAGATGTCTGCACCTGCTACCCTTGATCTGCAGGTGCAAAGATTTCTGGGAAGTCTGTTTGTTCTTAAAGTTTTTTGTTGTTTTGTGGTCAACCTCGAAATGCAAAAAAAGAAAGGAAAACCTCAGATGAGTTTGTATGCCATATCCTGTCAGATAAAACCTGAACAGTTAGTGGAAAGGATCTGCTCGTTGACAGTGAGGCTCTGTCTGTGGGTGTGAGCCCATGGGAAGCTCAAAGCCTCAACAAATTAAGCCAGGCCTCGGAGCAGTTTTACGAGGTCTTTAAAAGCCAGGGCTTATGTCATCTCTGCTGGTGGTAATGGCTTGAAACTCGCTACCAATAAGATTCACTAATTACCTCCAACTTTCAGATCGGAAATGTGGTGCCATAATTGCTGCTCTCTCGACTTCGTGGTTTTGGTTTATTGTGCTGGAGACACATGTGAACCGTGCGTTCATGAACACCTAATAGACCAGACAGCACAATGGGGATGAGTTCAGAGCCATGATTGAGTGGATTGTTCTTAATGTTTCTGCTATTGCACTATTTTGCTGGCTTGTCTGTCGAAGCACTTTGTAAACCTTGTTTTTAAAAGGTGCTATATAAATAAAGTTATTATTATATTATTATTATCTCATTTAAAGGGTCATTCCAAAGGCTGACACAAATGTTAAGCTTCAACGTCGAAATCATTATTCAAATAATTAAAATTAAAATAGCCCACAAAATAAGGAATAGTCATCTTACATTATTCATTATGTATCAACTTTAATTATTATGAGTAATTCTCAGGCGGATAGCGCTGTTTGTTGTGTGTGTGTGTGTGTGTCTTCCGGGTGCTGAAACGCAACAAAGCCAGGTATTTTATTTTAGGCCTATATGTTTTCATAGACTACAGTTTATTTATGCATCCATTTGTTTTATAGCCTACATATTAGCAAATAGTTTTAAATGGACTTATTATTATTTTGATGTGATTATTGCACATTTTGTAGCCGTTTTCTTTTCAATTACAAGGCCATCCTTGAAGTTTTTGTTCTCATCTCACATAAGGTAATAAAAGCAAAACCCCGATAGTTGAACAGGATGCTGTAAGTGTAAAGACACAATGGCGGAAGTTTTTTTTTTATACCCACCCATCCTGCTATGACTAGCAGCTTTATATCTTATTGAGAGCTGTTCCTCTTTCTGACTGAATGACTGAGTGGAGGGTGAGGGG
The DNA here is from genome assembly GCF_027596085.1 of Anoplopoma fimbria. NCBI lineage: Eukaryota > Metazoa > Chordata > Actinopteri > Perciformes > Anoplopomatidae > Anoplopoma > Anoplopoma fimbria. The sequence continues at coordinate 13,116,223 of NC_072457.1, forward strand.
ATATCTTGACGCCTGTTTGTCTTCGTCTTTTTGGATGATATGAAAACCATATCATCAGTTGTAATAAACCAATCCTTCTCTTCAATGGTTCAATTTTGAATTGCTGAATTAAAACACAATGCAGCTGTTTGCAATCAAATTTAGCTTGCCAAGCATTGGAAAAACTGCTGAACTCTGGTCTGAACTTTAGTTTTCCACACCTGACCAACAACATATTTTTTATTTTATGAGCATGCACTCAAGGCCCAGAAATCCTGCCCACACATTGTGACAGCAGTACCGGGAAGAGCTGTTGAAATGTTTGCTGAAAGTGGGAGTTTTTTGTTCCACAAGCTGCATCCTGAACAGGGGAGCAGGTTTCTATTGTAGTCCAGTTCTGGGAAGGGGACAGACAAAACACACCTGCTAGCCAGTCCCATGCTACAGGAAGTAAAGGAGAAGTATGTGCTTGGATAAACATGATTTATTCCTCTCTCGGAGTGGGTGAGGCCGGCTGGCAGTGGCTCAGAGAGCATGGCCAGGCACAGTCTATTGACTGTTTTTCTGCTCAATAAAGGCTGGCACGCAGACCTCAGACAGTGGGCATACTTTAAGATGTATCTGCATTGATTTTGGTCAGCACAAATGTATACAAATGTAGCCAGTGGGTCCTATATATTTATTCAAATGATTGTTAATGGGCTACTGGGGATAATTTGCCAGAAATAATTGTGCGGATGAGTTAGATTTACAGCTGGCATCAGCGGCTCCTGGCAGCTTGTCTGTACTAGAGTCTGCTCTGAGGAGTCTTAAATGTGCATTAAATGTGTCTGCGTCTGACTCTGCGTGTTCGGTGTACTCAGCTCACCCCTTTGACCTGTTAATATGTTTCCTGTGCAGATGTGCAGCCCGTGGCCTATGAGGAACCCAAGCACTGGTGCTCTATTGTTTACTACGAGCTCAATAATCGTGTAGGAGAGGCGTTCCAGGCGTCCTCCACCAGCGTGCTCGTCGATGGCTTCACAGATCCCTCCAACAACCGTAACCGGTTTTGCCTTGGCCTGCTCTCCAACGTCAACCGCAACTCCACCATCGAGAACACCCGGCGGCACATTGGCAAAGGTGCAGTGCAGAGAGCGCGTTAATGACTGCAATGCACTGACTGTCAGACGAGCAGGGGAGACTAAATCAATTCATGTTGTCAATAGGAACAATAACAACAAATTGAGTAAACATTTTAGTGTATTGACTTTAAGATGACCACACTGATGTTTTAGGACCTTTTTTATCTTTGCTTATAAAAGTGACACAACAGCTCTGCTTCTCCAACATTTAATTATCTCCCGCTTCCTCTCAGGTGTCCATCTGTATTATGTTGGTGGGGAGGTGTATGCAGAATGTCTGAGTGACAGCAGTATCTTCGTCCAGAGTCGTAACTGTAACTACCACCACGGCTTCCATCCAACGACTGTGTGTAAGATTCCCAGCGGCTGCAGCCTGAAGATTTTCAACAACCAGGAGTTTGCTGAGCTGCTGGCCCAGTCCGTCAACCACGGCTTCGAGGCCGTTTATGAGCTCACCAAGATGTGCACCATCCGCATGAGTTTTGTTAAGGTAAGCTAATCAGATTCAGTAATATGACTTTTTTTTGAATGTCTAATGCTAATAATACCTTCCTACAGTTTATTTAGTATAAAGGGCTAACATTTTTACAGTAGAGTCACTGTTAATACTTAGTTTTTTTAAATGTGGGAATTTATAAATGTTTATTTAGGTGAACATTGGATTTTAAAAAATCACATAAATCTGGCTTTTTAATTATATTTGCATTGCAAACACTATAGTTGAATTATTATTTTATGTTGAACAATGTAATAAGTTGTTTTTTTGTGTTTTCTCCTCACTTTCGCTACTTTCTATTAATTGATTTGGATGGATCCTTGAGGACATAAAGGGCGGGGGTAAAGATTTGATTGAAAACCTGTTTTTATCTTTTTTTTGTAATTTCGTTGTCGGGAAAAATCACTAAACAAAAATCAGTTATTCAAATAATCTTTTTTTTTATTGGGTATAAATATCAACTATAAAATGCGACATCATGATGTAAAATATTAACATGTACTCAAGCAGAACACAACACTAACACTGGACAGGCTAAATAAAATTTGGACAAGCCTTAAAAATTAGGAACAAGTACAACACGAACTTGTACAATGTTGTGGCCTTAAATTCAAAATGTATGTGTTTTCATGTGTTCCAGGGTTGGGGAGCAGAGTACCACCGCCAAGATGTGACCAGCACACCCTGCTGGATTGAGATCCACCTGCATGGTCCCTTGCAGTGGTTGGATAAGGTGCTAACCCAGATGGGCTCCCCCCACAACCCTATATCCTCCGTCTCCTAGGCTTCACTGTCCTCAGCCCCGTGGCTGTCCGTACCCCAGCATTTCGGTCAAAGTAGCAAGAATAGGGTCACAGATTGGCTCGTTGTTCAGCCAGCCTGCCTTTTCCCATAACTGATAGACATTTTGACTGAAACACAAGCTGATCTGGGACCAGTAGGGCTGGGCGGGTTGTTAAATTGGTTTGTTCTCTACTTGAAGGATGTCTGAATTGGGCACATTTACAGTCTGGGAGAGGAGTAAGCAAAGCGAGCGTGATGCAACTGGAAGATACTTGATCTTTGTGACCAACTGTAATAATTAGACCATCAAACTCAACATGACGCAAGTATCCTCCCTGATCTTGCTCCAACAATGTCTCTTTTTCATTGTTCTATTATTCTGAGTCATTACTAGTTTTCATATAAATATTCCCTCTGAAATCCAGATATACTTGTGTAGTTACAATAATCATGGGACATTCCAGGTCACCAAAATTGCAGTCGGCTGCTGTCTACTGCCTGACTGCAGTGAGGTTGACATGAAATGTACTTAAGCCATGTAAAAAGTTAGCAGGGACTTGACCAGTATGACTGAATTTTTTATCATATCCAGATACTTAAACAAGACAAAGTGTTCTTTTTTTGGGCTTAATATTAAAGCACTACAAAGTTGTAATATAAATAAAATCCCACATCAGAGATCTTAAAAAATAATCAGAGAGCTAAATTTGGGGGAGTTTGAGAGTTAAGAGTGGGGTTTAGTGTGGGGCATGGCACTAAAAGGGCATTTCAGATTATTCAGAAAAAATGGACTAATGTTTAAATGTTGCTCATCTTGTGTTTCAAATGAATTTTCAGAAAAAAAGAATAGTGTTTAGATATATTCACTATTAGAATATGTGCTGTGCAGTATGGTTTTTGCAAAGCATAGTTTGGTTAGTGTAGTGTTACACATTTAAGACTGGTAGCTGAACACCACATGAAGCAGAGGCAAATAAAGGTGCAGTTTAGTTTGTCCATTGCTGTATACTCTGCAGCAAAAATCAAATGTGTCAAATACGGAGTCACATTGAGGACATAAATATTTCAGTGACTCCTCATTCTCTTATTACATCGACTGAGCAAAACATGTGAGATGACTGTTATGGGAAAATGTTGAGCATTCGAATTTTCATTGTTGACTGAGAAAAGAGTATCAGTTACTGATGTCCTTATATGATTTTCTTTTTTTAATTAAATGCCGATTTTGCCATTCAGTTATTTTATGCTTTGAGCAATCCTCTTTGCTGTTAAACTGTATTACTCTTTACATTCTTTTTGTATTTTTTGAACATGTTTTCTGTTGTCTGTCTGCACTTTCACACATTGCCCCTTTGTGTTGTTTTAGTTTTTCTCCTTCTTTGTGTTTTTGCTCAGTAAAACTCCCAGAAAAGCAGTTTTATTCCATGAATATCAAGCCTCTACTGGAAGATTCAATAAATTTGTTTCAATACTTCCAATATGTCTGTCTCTTTTATGAACACTGTGTCAGGGCATGTGTTTGTGTGTTTTTGTGTGCCTGTCTATTTAATTAGAGACCACCCATGCAAAGAAAATATGCATCATGGTATTGTCGGTGACTTTCAAAAACACAAACCAATCTGTGTGTGTGCATATGAACGCAGACCTTCAATTAGAGAGGCACAACAATTACAACTGGATCTGAAAGCCAACTGCACTAATGTTAAGCATGATTGCATTTTCCAGTAAATTGCAGGAAAATGCATGAAACGATGTGTTCTCCTTTGTTTTATGGGGCACATTGTGACAATCCTGGAACACTTACAACAATTTTCCAGGAAGCTCCCTGGAAAGCACCGATTCAAATGTATGTGTGCATGTGTGTTTGTGCGTGCATGACGTGGGTGGTATGGTTGCACAGTGGTTGGTGCAGCTGCCTCCCAAGAGTTTGCATGTTTCTCCCAAATTCCACAGAAATGCAGGTGAACTAGAGACTCTGAATGTCTGTTTTTTTTCAGGGAATATTCAAATTTGTCTCGTAGTATGGTTCTATAAAATGTATTTTAATGGATGTAGATTCATGCATTTTCCAACATATTTTGTGGTTTTATTTCTTTTCAGTATTGCAACAAAAATGTCCGTTATTTTACTAAATGAAGGCCAATTTATTGTATTATTGTCTGTTATGTACTTTGTGAGTCCAAGAAAATTTCAGAAATTACACAAATTAGTTTTACAGTATAGCCCAACTACATCAAAGTGTAAAGATTGAGGATTTTAAGCGTAAAATACATATTAGAAGTTGCAGCTTTAATGCATTATCTGTTTTTCTGATGATTTTTTTTTAATTCATTTAGGTATCACTACTCCAATTCCAACTGCTATGCTACGTGTTTGCCTACTATTTTATTGTCTGTAATGTCCTTAATTATCTCAACAAATGTTAATCCTTTATAATCAAAGCTTTTGGAGTAGCCTTGGCTAGTACTCTCTTAAAAACTTAAAAAGTCCCTTTTCATTTTACAAGTGCGTAGTTATAAATAAAGAATGCATTGCCAATAATAGCTTCAAAACAAGCGAAACAAGCAAATAATTAACAATCTGGGGGTCAAAACATATTGCTCCATGTTAAGGGAAAACAACACTTGTTGGTTCAGGGATGTGAAGATTACCCTCTGCTACCACCTGCTGGATAAACTTATTCATTTGAGTTACATTTTTAATTAATACTTTTACATAAACGACTCATAATGTACACATATTTATTTTTTAAACAAATGCTGATTTAAAAACACTCTGGATTTCTTCAGTCATAGAGGTTAACGTTTTTATTCCGGTGACGTAGTGCCCTACGTAGTGACGTAGTGCCCTACGTCCCCGGAAACAGGAAGTGGATGAATGGACTGTTGATATGTAACGTTCACTAGTTCACTGTAACCTTTGACCGTAACACACCTCCGTGCAGCTGGGACGAGGTCAGCCTGAACTCTCACTACAAACAATTTGTTATGTCGACAAGTGTTTTATCAACTGTATTTGTGACAACTGTATTTACACGTAATGTTAGCCTAACGTTAAAACAGCACGTGTTGTTGTCTGGAAGTTATGCTAAACACCGTTAGCTAACAATGCATGTGTTAGCATAAGGTAGAGCTAAATGTGTTGGGCAGAGTGTGCAATGCTCAAGTCATTTTGTCATTTAAATATTAAAACAATGTAGCTTATAGTCTGAAGAATCATCTCTGACTCATTGTTTTTCTTATTGTTTCTCCTCCTAGATTCCCCACATTTACCATAAAATGAGGTGGGTTGGCTTCTCCCTCCTCCGCCACATCTCTTCTCTCCCCCCCTCAGGCACCAGGACATGCTGCCTCCACCAAAGGGTCTTCACTGGTTCCCACACCTGTTACAAGACCACCATCCCTGGTCACAGTTCCCAGCACAGGAGGGGTGTGAGCACAGCCCTCAGGCCGCACATACAGGACCTGAGTGGGCCTGAGCAGAGACTGTTGGACAAACTGTATGTGGGGCTGATCGGAGGTCAGAGGGCGTCTCTGGCCGAGTCCATCACTTTGGTGGAGACCCAGCATCCTAGGAAGAAGGAGCTGGCTCAGGTGCTGCTGCAGAGGGTGCTGGCCTACAGGAGGGAGCAGGAGAGTCGGAATGGAGGGAAGCCGGTGGCTTTCCGAGTAGGTGTGTGGTCTGTGTTTGAGTGGCTAAAGTAGTTTGTTTTTTTAACTGGGCTTTTGTGAAGACGCCACCAAGGGAACTGAACTATACTATACACTCCCTGATCACTTAATTAGGTACACCAAACCAACAGGTCGCTACATATTCTGCATTAAGTAAGACTATAATGTTCAGTTTGTGTTTACACCGTCTGAGATATGTTTATTATTGAGGTCGTACTGGACTACATTATATTGAAACAAGTTTCTGATATTCTTCATCCCTCATGTTTGTAAATAGGGTGGGTAAATCATTACAAACACCTTTCAGTTTAATGCAATCCAGTATAACACAAATAATAATAAACACGTGTAGTTAACGTGATTCCTCTCTGTCCCTGTCAATCAAAACTAAACATCATCTTTTTAAAGGTACATTGTATGGCTGAGCTGTTGTATTGGATTGCATTCGATTTTACAAGTGTACCAAATGGCCACTGAGTGTATGTATTTAGATCACGTCTCCAAGTTCCTAGCAAGTACAGTAACAGACATACAAACTAACTGACACAAAGTAAGCCTATACTTTGTGTCAGTTAGTTTGTGGTAATTTGATTGAATGCAACGTTATTTATGAATGCACACCTGTGAGCACAGTACAAGTTAAATGATTAATTTCTTTGGAAAAGGATTTGAAACAGTGCCGCAGCAATGCAGGCTGTTGGGCAGAGTTGCTGGTTGTGAATGAATTTGTCCCCACTTTAAATTCCCATTTCAAAGTTTTCTTATCAAGATATAGCGTTCCTCATGTTCCAAAACTAAGTAACACAACAATCTCCTGGATGATTTAACAGTACTATAGTTTTATTGTAAGCCATATGTAAAAAATAAAATGCAACTTCTATAGTCAATTATTGCTTTGTTGTTGCAATTGTGAACAGAACATTGCACTATAGTTTATGAATTATTTCAAAACTGAACTAAAATGCAAAAGTTAAATATTTTAAACTGCTTAATGTTTTGAAGGTTTCTACAAAGTGTGAAACAGAATTGTAAACTTGGTTATTGGGTGTTCCATGAACCTTTGCAGTTATAGTTTTTATTCCAAACAGGCTTGTAACTTCTCACACTGTTAATGCTGTTAAAGTCATTCTCCTTCTCCGTGTCCACAAAGTTAAATGCAGTAAGTAAGAGCAGTGCACCACACTTCAAGGTCACACACGATTGTCTCTACACCCTGTCATGTTTTCTTATAAGAGATTTGATCTCAGTCACCAGTGTTAGTTTGAAACCTGTGGAGTTGAGATATACACTGTTTATATTTTATCTGAATGTGTTTTAAATTTATATTAAGTGATAAAAATCAGTTCTTGGTGCCATTTGTTGATAATTCGATTGATTTAATTTCTCAGGTCTGTCAGGTCCTCCAGGAGCAGGGAAGTCGACCTTCATCGAGGTGGTGGGGAAGATGTTAACAGCACGTGGACATAAGGTTTCAGTGCTGGCTGTGGACCCGTCCTCCTGCACTACAGGAGGTAAACACAGATCATTATGGTATATGATTCTGATGAAGAGCTGCTATGGATCCTTTACAATACACATTACATTTGTGTGTGAAATTGTAAGGTTATGTGTAAAGATTTAAATGTTTGATGTATATTTTGATGTCATAATTAGGCTACAACTATATTATTTGTAGACTTAACAGCAGTCCTTTTACACTAATGAATGTTAAATTCTTGACACAAACTGACTCGTCCCTCATGTGCAGGGTCTCTGATGGGTGATAAGACTCGTATGACCGAACTCTCCAGGGATATGAGCGCTTTTATCAGGCCATCTCCTGCCTCAGGAACACTTGGTGGAGTCACCAGAACAACTAATGAGGCCATTGTTCTCTGTGAAGGAGCGGGATATGACATTGTCCTCGTAGAGACCGTAGGTAAGACACTGATTCTCAAAATGAATATTCTCTCAGGCTATAATACTGTATTTTTACCAATTCAAGACAGATTTCTTTGATTTTTCTGTTGTAATATACAACTTTTTGAATACAAAAATAGGAATTTTCTGTCATTTTCTGACAAATGCTCCTCCCTTGCCTCTCCATCATATTAAACATTTCAGTAAATGTTTTCTTAAAAAACAGAAATGGTAACTCAACACATTGGCACATTTTCTTAGTAGTGCTAGATATTGATACAAAATGTTTAGATGCCAATGTGAAAATTTCAAAATGCCTTTTTTTTGTTGAACAAAATAAACCAAACCGCATAAAATTCATCAATGCTTGGTGCTGTTCTAACATTGCCTCATAATAACTTTCCAAATCAAATACACTATAGAATTTACAAATTTGTGTTTTGAAGACAGTAAATATCTGACCTAAGAATACGAAACAATCACAGCAAGCATTCGTTGTTACTCTCAGTTCTCATTTTTTGACATAGTCCTACAGAAACAATTTGGTCAATACTAGCTGTTGTGGTTTGAATTTATTCAGTGTGATGATCTTGAAGTTTGTGGAAGTTCATGATTATTCAAAAGCTTTTTTGAACCTCTGAACAAGTCTTGACCAAGACATTGTTTACTTTCTTTATTTTTTTTATATGGTGAATTGCTTTTATTTTTCTCCTGTTCCTCATACATGATACTGTAGGATACAATATTCAACTCAGGGCTCTTTATTATGGATTTAGTTTTAGATTGTGGATTTTCACTTGGTGAGAAAAAGCATTGCATTTTGTCATATTGCTGATCAGTGGTGACACTTAAATCTGCCTTTTTGTTGTTAGGTGTGGGCCAGTCAGAGTTTGCAGTGGCTGACATGGTTGACATGTTTGTGCTTCTGATTCCGCCAGCAGGGGGCGATGAACTCCAGGTCAGTGAAAAACATGATCAGCAACAAGCCCATCAGTGTCCAATGTTGTTTCAACTGAGCTGGAAGAAAGAGACTATAAGATGTTCCAGGCTGAAAAATGTTCATGTCCAATCTTGCAGGTTATAAATTTGGTTATGATAGTGGCATTTAAACAATTTATTGAATATTATTCTTTACTGTTGTCATTCGATAAACTGCAGATACATTTGTTTAATTTTGCACACACAACTTCTGAGTAAAAAGTTTTTATGAAGTGAAAACACTTTTTTTTTATTGAATAAAAATTAAATATATTATTAAATACATTTTATTATTTAATTTTTATGTAAAGATGAGTATATTGACAAAAAATACATGCTAATCAATTTATTAATTAGCTAAATTAATGACTTGATTAGCCTAACTCATTAGTATTGATATTATGGTGATTATTGTGGGACATTAAGCAGCTCAATTGTCATTTGTTTTGATTATTTTCATGCATCTTAACATGCATTATATAAAATAAACCTCATCAAACTAACATATAAACAATAAACATATTGCATTCAGATTGTAAGTAGAGTGTTTTCAACAGCACAGTTTAAATTGTTTAAACTATAAATGAATGAGTGCCACAAACCTATGTGACATATAGACATTACATAACTTAAGTAGAGCAAAATAACTTATAAAGTCCAAACGACATTGACAGCTTACATTACAGACATTCTCTATTTCTGCTATAGCCTTAAGCCACCAGCTGAATACAAAGACCTGACCTGAAAGGACATTTCAACAGGTGAAGGACACTCCTTAGAGCAGTGGTTCTCAAATGGGGGTACGTGTACCCCTGGGGGTACGTGAAGGCACCCCAGGGGGTACGTGAGATTTAAAATATATATTTAAAATTAGCATCCATTCAAAAATCCTTTAAAAATAGTTATTTAATAAATATTCAATAAAATATAAGTGTAAGTTCATAAACTGAATTCAATGCAACAATGCAATCGTCAGTGTTGACAGTTTAATAAATCAGACACTGATGGCAGAGCGCTTAGTATTACATCTTTTTTTCAACCAAAAATGCTTTGCGCTGGTTGGGGGGTACTTGTCTGAAAAAGTATTTCACAGGGGGTACATCACTGAAAAAAGGTTGAGAACCACTGCCTTAGAGTAACCGCTACAATGAGCTCAACTGCGCTCCTATGTTTCGGATCACTCAAAAGATGACCAGTGAGGGCTCGATAGAAAGCAACAATATCAGAGTAATAAATTAGTAAACTGGCAGCCAACCACAGCTCCATCCATCACTCTGTACACAGACCCCTCAGCAGATTAGCTGTCTAGACATCAGATTTATTTACAGTGTTTTGAGACGTGAATGACCCCCCTGTTTAATGCCAAAATCTCTGTTCAGGGTATCAAGAGAGGCATCATTGAGAGGGCGGACTTGGTGGTGGTGACGAAGTCGGATGGAGACCTGCTGGTGCCAGCCAGGAGGATCCAGGCTGAATACACCAGCGCACTCAAGCTGCTCAGGAGACAGTCCAAGTCCTGGAACCCTAAGGTGTGTTTCAGTGTGTAAGGGAATGACTGTGTGTGTGTGTGTTCATGTGTGGAGGTATTGTAGTGAGTAAGGGAGCCAACATCAGAATTAATAGGCATTAAAAAAAAAAAAAAAAAAAAAAAGCATAATTGACAGGTGTTCAACATCCGACCTACTGGGCAGGCGCAGCAGTAGTATTACTGCTCTGTGTACCCAACAAGCCATCCCACTGAGAGGTCATTAGACCCCGGATGGGGCGGGAGGATGATGATGGTGATGGTGATGATGTCATGGCATCGTGGTTTCAGTACTGCAGTGTCCCACCCCTCCCTGCATGTCCCAGCTCACCCTCTTGCCTGTCTGCCTGCCTGGCCTTGTCCCTTTGTTTCCCCAGCCCAATGCAGCATCTGCCCACTGGGCGAGCTGCCAAGAAACACCCCCACCTCCCACCCCCTCCTCACCCCAAGCCCCTACTCCTCCTGCTCTGAATACTCGGCTGCTGTGTCATGCATTTCGCTTATTAGAAGCCTGCACACTCAACATAAAAGCTGATGGGCTTCTCTTCGTAGTCTGCTCTGTGTATTTATCCTTACTTTTGCTGTCTTGCTCTCTTTTGTGTCTGTCTTTTTGGCATACACTAGGGTAATCTGTGTTTTAGTCTCTCGCTGTCTCATCTTCGTCAGTCTGCCCTTTATTGTCCACCGAGCATGAAAAAGTAACACATGGATTGCATGACATTAACGCTACTTTGATATCTAAGTTTTTGGTAATTTGAAAAATATTGAAACCCAATGAAAAACCTACTAATACTTTTTTATTGTCCTTTTTATAACTTCAGAGCACTTTGCATTGCAGGTTTTGAAAAGTGAATCATGAATATACCTTTACTTACTCCCTCCTCTTACTTCTAATCTCAGTTTGATTTAAGAGATGTTTGAAAAATGTATGAAAGGTGTTTGCAAGGCAGGGATGATCTTAAAGGAATGCTTTTGAGTTGGATTATGGGATGTTGAGAAACTGGTGCTTTTGGAGCTGAATATGTCTCTTGCTAGTCCTTAGAAAAGCTCAATCTAAACCGCTGGAGTAGCCCTTTACAGGGTCATTTGTCCAAAGGTACAAAAAAAAGTTCTATCTCACTTAAATCGATCAGCAAAAAGTAGTTTATGAGGTCAGGAGATTATGCAGTGGAATAGGAACAATCGTTTCTTGAAAAAACATATTTTTAAAATCAAAATAGCTGTTAGCACAACAATCAAAATCCCATTCAACGCCATTGTACTGGCACAGATACAGTATCTTCAAAAGTAGATAAAAAATAAGACATCAGTTGGGCTATATAAGGTCATATGTAGTTTTTATCTTTTGGTACTAGCCCTTTAAAAGGATAATTAGCAAATTTGCAGTACGTTGATTTCCTGTTTTTGCATCAGACTCAAATCAAGTCCTTGTAAAATGATTAACTTAATGATGTAATTAGTGATTCTTAATTGCCTTTTGATCACAAGCCGCCAATATTTATCAGGCTGTCACATTCAACTTTGTCAAACACCAGTTGATATCAATTATCTACAAATGACACGTGTAATGTCAACATTTTAGCAGCCTGGAGACGTTGAGGATCTGTGGTTTTGTTTGACATCAACACAGAGGCCTACTCTCGCCTCTTTTCTCGAAACTCCCTTTTCTCATTTTTATACACAGGTGTGTAATGAAGTGATAAAAAACAGAAGGTTAACTTTTATATAAGCGGTTTCATGGGTCCTCCACATCTGAATGAAAGCCCTGACTTCTTTTGTTTTCCTAAATCTGTGGCTCTTTCAATTCTGCGTCTGAGTTGAATTTGAACGTTACCCTGAATTTCATCATGTGCTCTTGAATCTGCAGCAAGCTCTGAACAGAGACATTCAGTCACTTGAGCGAAGCACATAAGTGACATTTATCACCAGATTGCTTGTGTGAACAAGATGTTATAGTGAGACAAATACTCAAAGTTTATAAAGTGACATGACAGCTTCTTATAGGTTGAAGGTGCATCGCTTAAAAATCTTTAACAGAAATCAAAACAGAACTGAAAAAGGAGAAACACTCCAAACTCATATGCAATTAACTATATGCAAAATGTTATTTTATCCTTAAAAACAAAACTTATGCACCTGTGAATTAAATATCTTTCAAAAGAAACCCAAATTGTTTTGTTTTGCAGTGTAGACCAGTATTTCTTTTTTTGGTCGTTTTTGGCTTAACTTACTGCATATTGCCGTATCCTGGACTACCTTTATTGTTTGATTGCTTATCCAAATGCACATCGATCTAAACCGACATTTTAAAAATCTATCCTAATGTGTCAGGGTTGTTCTTGTAGGCCAAACATAATTAGGATAAAAACACTTGATAATGTGAAGTCTCATAAAGAAATAATAGGGAATTTCAGTTAAAAAAAACCCATTAGACATTTATGGGCATTTTTGCCTTCATGGGACAGTTGTCAGTACAGATATAGACAGCAAACAAGGGGAGAAAGAAGAGAGTATGACATGCAACAAGGATCCTCGGCTGTTATTAAAGTGGGGATATTGTAGTTATATATTATGTGTCGCAACCATTTGTGTACCAGCGCAATTTTAACCTTACTTTAAGTAAGATTATAAAAATGCTGTGTACAGTGGATTTTATAGGTAGAGTATTCCAGAGGTTTGCTGTTCTCACAGAAAAGGCTGATTGTCCAGTTTTGCAGGATCTGTGTTGGACAATACAGTCGCCTCTGGTAGCTGCCTTCGTTTTCCTGGAGGTACTGTCCACAAGATTGACAAAGTGACCCTAAAGGAGGAGGTTTTATTCCATACAGAATCTTAAATGCGAGACACAAGTTCACATCGCGTTTCCAACTTCCCATACCAAATAAAGAATTGACGACAGTTCGCTAAGGCTGAACAGTCAAATTGTCCAGACTACCACCTGGTTGTTGAAAAAGAGACCCTCTAAATTCACACATGCATCCCGAACCCCTCCCCCCCTAACTTCCTCTTCAGGTGGTGCGCGCCTCCTCATACACCAGTGAGGGCATCCCAGAGGTCTGGGCAAAGATGGAGTCGTACCGGGACGCCATGTTAGCCTGCGATGAACTGCAGGGCCGGCGGAGGGCCCAGCAGAAGGTTTGGATGTGGACATTGATCCAGGAGAACGCCCTCTGCCATTTCCAGAATCACCCCAGTGTCAGAGAGGCTCTACCTCACCTCGAGGAGAGGGTCACCAAAGGAGCCATCTCCCCGGGCCTGGCTGCTGACCTGCTTCTCAAAGCCTTCTCATCATCATCACCATAGTTATCAGTGGGACTGCACTTTTGGAGAAGGATGGATTGCTCATGTCGGATCAGGGACACTCAGTGCCAAGGAAAGCCAGGACAGAGTTGAACATGTGACCTTGACTCTGGTTTGCACAAAGACAAGCAGTCTTGCTTTTTTCACAGTAAAAACACCTAAGATGGAAGTCACCCCTCCACAGAACCTTCCTTTTCTGCATGCTTTAATCCGCATCAGGAGAGGAAGAGTGTGCTGTGAGTTGTCCCTTCTCAGCTTCTCTTTCAGACACTTTCATTTAGACAGTAGACCACAAAACAAAACTTTTCAATTGTGTTTAATATTGCTGTGAGATATGAAAATCTTACGCTGCCAATTGCCTAGTTTTTCTAAGGCATATCCTGGGATTGTCCTCTGTGACAAAGACCCTATAGACCCTTGTTTTAATGTGATTATTGTAAAACATAGAGAGAACTGTAAAGACTGTTGTTACATTAGGAGTTTGCACAATACCCATCACCTTTATGAACGGGGTCATTAAATGTGACTTGTTCATGCCCTAAATATTGACGTGACAAGTACTGTAGTGGTGTGATTTTATTATTAGTGGCACTCTTGCTCACCCTCGTCATACATGGATCAATGATGCACACTATTTGTAACCCAAAAAGAAAAGTGTTAAAGAGATGATCAGGCTCAGAGAAATGAGATTTATTATGGCCAGGTGGTTCTCTTGTTGAGCTGCAATTGACATTCTCCCTTTGAAAAGCAACTGACCTACAAAATGTTTTATTTCACTATTTGGGTTTCTGAGTTGAATATTATATTAAAAGAATGATGTGAATCTTAAATGGATAAGAGAGTAACATTAAATCTGTCAGTACAGTTGCCCACGCTTTTCTCTCTCCTTGTGTTTGCTCATGATATGAAAAAAGGGGCAGTGATTAATTTTACCTCTAAGAATATTAGTCCTTAGATTTGTCAAAGACTTAATTAATTTTTTTTTTCTGCACTCGAGCCAGAAATGTCAGTGCTAGGTATCACATAAATGAGTCTGCTGCTTCTAATTCAGGCAAAACACACTTTTAATATTTTCCGAATTACTTTCATAATGCACTGCACTCCTGGACGCCACCAGAGAATTATAGACAAAGAGAAGTCACACATTCATAACTCCACTGCAGCTAGTTTATTAATTTAAGCAGGTGTGCTGCTTCTTTCAGTGTAAAGCAGAAGGCTCCAGTGTCAGTGACATATGCCAGTACATTCTATTGTATGTCTATTCTATTCACAGACATCGGCCATTGTAAAAATATAAATGCTTAAAAATATCATAGCAAACTAGGGATGCTACAAACTGTTATTTGGTCAATACAATTCCAGTTAAAAATAAATCTGAATTCCTTGAGCTTAGGTTGCTAGAAATTGTTTGATTTTTTCCCACCCAACCAAAACAGACCACTAACCATAAATAATGATGATCTAAAACTGAGGAAAGCGGCACATTCTCACATATGAGAAGCTGGAATCGATTTTTTTTACATTTTTGCATAATAAATTATTTGTATGGTAAATTGCTCATTAAAATTGATACCTTTTCTGTAGATGGACAATTGGTTCAAGCTCTAGTGTGGACACAAGTTTTTCCAGGAGTTTTTGTTTTCAATTAAGCCAGCACCTTACACGTATACAGGATTACAATACAGAGCAAGCCAGTACAAAAGCCATTAAACACTACCTTTTGTGAAGCCCAAAATCTATTTAAAAAGAAAAGTTTTTAGGTGTTTATGTGTTGGACCGCTTAATAATGTGTTTTCCTGTATAGCAGAATTCAATCAGAATCAATTTTTAGCCAGCATCTGAAGAAAATTTGACATTTTAGGGCTGAGGAATAATATATTTTTCCATATATATATAATCATTCTCTCTATATATTATTCTCACATATATATTTCTCTCTAAAAGTGGTCACAAGACAGTTCAGTGAAGCAGTTAATTGGCCATCCTGAACTATTGGACATTCAAGTCAACTGTAACTTGGAGCCAAAGAGATCAATAGAAACTTTATATTAACCATAACTGGAAGCCAATGGGGACATAATGCAACTGGGGTATTTTTTTTCTTGTCTCTTAATTAGAGTTAAAAGTCTAACAGCTGTATTTTGAACCAACTCAAGACGGCTTGGAGCTTCTTTAATTAAATGCATATTATAAAGAGTTACAAAAATGAAGATGAGATGAAAAAAGGCGTTAATAACTTTCTACAGGTCAGCGGCAGACAGTAGGGATTAGATTTTTTAATATAAAGTATGTATTTAAGTACATGATACTGTATCTCTACCCCCTGTGGGCATAAGTTTCTACTTTCTTCAGCCACTAGAGGTCTCCCAAATTCCACTCATCTCTGGATTCATTATTCTAATGACTGGGCCCTTAGTGCCAACCACCCTCCGCTTCATAATGCCCCCGCCTCCTGCCCTCCATCCATTCTTCATTGAGGTTGCCTAGGGTGCCAGGTCACTCAGAGGTGAGGACATCAGCAGCTGCCACTCTCCTGGAGCACAGGCTGAACTGTAGTCTTCGCCTTCAGTGCCAAACCTTCCTCGGCTGTTCTCGGTCCTCTCTGAAATCTGAAAAGGAGCCGTGCTTAGAACAGAACAGGAGGCATGAGTGTGTGACTGTACGGCTTTCAACCTCAGGCCTCTCTTTGAAAGTAGGCTATATTTCAAGACGAATAAAAAAGAAAAATTCAGTCCTAATCCATGCCTGTCCTTGCTGGTCTGCTCTGGAAAATACTGAGCATGAGCCCCCCAACCGCTGGACGAGCTCCCAGGTCGCTGCTCGTTTGCTCCCGCCTGCGTACGAGAGGAAGAATGCCCCTTGAATGCAGATGGATTCATTAGGTCTGAGTAACACCCTTCTCCTCCATCATGCTGACACAAACACATACACACTGTACTGCTCTGGCTTTGCAAAAGGGAACAGTGAGTTCTGCAGCCCTGGACACACTCCACACACACGCACTCGCACACATGCATATACGTACACACACAGTTGTCTCCAGTGTAAACAACGCCATGCGGTTTCACTAAGGAAGATTAACTCAAATGCTGCCGGATCGTGTTCGGCCATTTTAGCCTAAACACAGGACCCATCCACATGTGTTTAGCATTTTGCTGGATCTCTTGAATGTAAGCAGACGACAGAGACCAGCTCTTTGAGGTTTTTTCATGTTTAATGGAAGGGGCTTACGTTGACAGCCTTTCTTTGTGTCAGCAGTCTGAAATCAAAATGCTTTCCTGGCTCAGAACAAAACAAAACTCTGCCCTCATTGTTGTAATTGCAGTCGAAATACTCAGTTCCCTTTTTCCACCAAAAACCTCAAAGTCTGGAATAAGCACTGAACAATGGGGCTGCTACAAATCAGCAAACAAAGTGAGCATATCGTAGCACGGATGGACATCTATGTTTGTCCCTCTTGTTGGTTGTGTCAGAGTTATAGTTTGGTTGTTTTTCTGGTCGGATCAGAGCGCGAGGGGAGCCTGACACTGAGGGAAATGTCAGACTGGCCCTCCTACCAGGCTGATTTGGGAGCTGTGCTTGTACTAGTGTGACAACCGGTCATGGGCTGCTGATCCACAAAGCCTCACCCTGTCCCCGCTCTGTTTGCTCTGCACCTCCTCACACGCAAGCACATACCACCACACTCACCCACCCTCCCCCCTCTTTGAACACCCGTCCTGCTCACCTTCTACACATCTTGTACATACATACAAGCCATCCATCCCCTGTCACACACACACACACACACACACACACACACACACACACACACACACACACACACACACACACACACACACACACACACACACACACACATGCACCCACCCACACGTGCTGCCTGCCTTGTTGGCCAACTGGTTGCTCCGACTCGGCTGGCTGCACTGCTGTCTCTCTGTAGTGACAGATGAGTGTGTGAGAAGCATTTCCTCCAGGCTCAGGACTCACTTTCAAGACGGCTGCAAAACGATACAAGAAGCCACACGCTAATGGGGTTGGAGTGCTGCAGCAAAGCCCTAAGTGAGTGTGTGTGTGTGTGTGTGTGTATGTGTGCTTGTAGATGTAACACCCCACTCATTATGCTGCTCTGATGGGGCACTGTGCAGCCTCTTTATAAGAAGACCCTTATGGCAACATGTCTTATTATATCAACTGCTGAGATGGATGTTAATACCAGGCTGTGCTGTGCATGCTGTGTGCTCTCCAGCCCGTAGAATGATGAGACGTGGTTGGTATTCCAAGTCCGTCTCATTGCATGGGCTAATTCTGTTTAACCTGGTGAAGTCTGCTAGATGGTACGGTCAGAATGCCCCAGGGAGACCAGTATGTACCTCTGCTTTATTACCCACCTGAGGAGGCTTGCTCTCCCACACATACACACTCCACTGTTTGCTATGTGTAATTTACTGGGCAGCCTGTGGGCCAGGCCTTCATCTGCAGGAAGGCGCGAATAGAGCCTTGGCGCCAGTAATTGGACTTTAGAACTGATTGGGGAACTTGATTGACCCCCGGTAATGGATTTGAGTGAATAATTATTTGTAGTTATGGTTGGAAGATGATATCAGGGAGAGAGAGACCAATCCCACCAGTGTGACTCACCCCTGCCGCCAGAGCAGAACGCTGCCAGCACTTAATTAATGAAATCCAGCTGCTCAGACTCCCCACGTGTAGTGGCTGATCAAAAAAACACACAGGGGTCTGGTCAGAAAAGGGGTTATCTTCATCCAACCTTTCCCTTTCGCACAACCGGCAGCCCGTGGCCCATCACAATAGTGATTATAAAATCTTCTCCACTCCAGGTACAAGACATTAAGGTTGATAATGTCTCCATTATTTTTTAACTGCCGGTGGCAGTGCTCAGCGCAGCCCACGGCAGCCATGTTAATGAGACCTCTCAAGATGGCAGGCAGCGCCTCCTCAGGACACAAAATGCAATCACTCTTAATCCAGCACTTTAATTGCTGGCCAAGCCTGCCTAAGTGAATTCAGCTGTTCCATATCTGCAGGCGAGTTGCTGCACCTCGAGAACGCTCATCATACTCGCAAAGATAAACTCTGCTTCAAAATAAATGGGAAGTGATGCACAGTGGTCTGTCTTGTTAAAACTGAGGCTTTTCTGGTTTGAGTTTGGTTTGGTGTGGAGACTGGGAACTGAGAAAGCACTTGTCATATTTTTATTTTCTCTTCTCTCACTGCCTTAACTCATAATTTAGAAGGTGAACAGCAGCCACCTTCCTTAGCATACCTCTCTTTTATCCTCCTCTCTTTGCTTCTTGATTGATCCACATCATTATCCTCTCAGCTCCCCTCACTACAGTACATTTCTTTTTCCTCTCCTCTTCTCACTCTCCTGCCTTCATCCTTTGCCCAGTCCTCCTGTCATATGTCCTTGTCTCCTCCTCTCTCCCTCCGTGTGACCCCTCGTTGCCCTCTTGCCAGTCTCTATTATTTCTGGCTGCCCAGTGGCCTGGTCAGGCTGGTGCTCCGGGGCTCCAGGCAGCCCTTGTTATGACAGGTAACACTGGGCCGCACACTCTCTCTGGTAACATGCGGAGGTCAGCCTGTCATACCTGTCCACAGCTCCGCTGTGAACACACATGCACAAGTGTGCACACACACAAATGCCATGATTCACTGTGTATGGATAACTGCCAGGCAGCCCTGGCCGTAACCTTAGATTCAGCAAAAGTGAGTGATGAGGCGCAGTGGAGTAGAAATACACCTTTCCCCATTCTGTTCTTTAGTGCTTGCAAAACAGTGTCTTTTTTTGCTTAAGTTCTTTACATGATGTGTTGCTTTTACAGCCTTGGCAACCAGTAGGAATGCTGTAGTTGTTCTTGTTTAGCAAAGAGGAGGATTTAACTGGATAGTGGCTGTTAACTACCGCTACACTCCTCTCTCTCTCCTGGCATGGCCAGCTCCCCGTGTTAATGGCCACTCACAGTTGCTGTCCTGAGGGGCTGCAGGACAGAGTCAGCCAACATCAGACCCTCACAGCACCTCCAAGACCATCTGGTCAAACAAGAGAAAATATGTTCCGTATGTTTTTGTGTCTTTTGCGTCCATTGTTTATGGCTTGTAAAAGGATGGGGAAGTTACAATTTGTTTCATTCATAACAATTTTTAATCGGATGGGATTGCTTCAGCGGAGGGTCCAAGTGTGTTCCCTGAATGGATTTCCTGCTCATGATGTCTCATTTATGTCCAGCTGCCCTCTATCAACTACTGAATAGCCAAGTTTTGTAAGGTTCAGGGCCAGTAATGAGAACGGTCATCCTCTACCCGACCGAACAAGCTCTGTCCACCCCGGACAAGATGGTAGCGCCCCGGTAGTCGATCAGCGGTTGTTGTTAGGTGGCATGTTCCTGGCTCCCTGTCTGATCCAGGGCAGCGCCCCACACTACCAGGCCTGTGAGGGCCAAGGGGCCGGCATGGGTTTGTCACGCCAGGTTGACATTTCAGGGAACTTTGCCAGGACACCACAGCACATTTCGTCCTCCTGGACACTGGTGCGGGAGCAAACGTTTCAACTCGGGCAGATGGGCAATCGTCAGTGCCAACCGCACTGGACCGTACCGGACCGCTGGCCTGGCAACTGTCAGCCAGCCAGCCAGACGTAGCGCTTCCTGGCACATAGTGGAGGGGCAAGTGTCTCCCTCTAGCAGCGAGCTCTGGGAACATTTCTGTCGGCAAACAGTGTGTGAGGCTTGGTGTGTGAGACAGTAAAAAAAAAAAGATCAAACCATACAAGTTATGCATCTCAAAATAAGAATGCAGAATAGAATTTAACTGACTTTGATAGTAGTTCAGGGCTGCCAATACTAAAATGAAATCATTCAAACAAACCAGACAGTGCAAAGAAAGCACATGGTAGTAAAAACCAAACTGAACACTCGATCTTCATTTACAGCCAACTCTCTGAGTTTAGATTGTGAAAGTCTAAAGCTGCTAATGCTTATTTAACATCCATTTTAAAAAGAAGAAAAACAGAGCTGTTACCAGACTGCAGTATCTTTATTTTCAAGCCACTCTTGACTAAAAAATATCACCTGAATTGTGTCAGGTAAGAAGAACTCTAGATTTTCAACCTGCATAAATGGAGCATTCCAACAACATCCTTACAACCATCCCAGACTAAAATAAATATACCAGAAGTAAACAAGAGTGTTCTGGACTTTTTCCCTTTTATTCAAGGAACTCAGAACAGACCCAGATTTTGAAGGGTGTGGTTTTGTTACTGAACTTTGGCAGATTTTTACAAAAGTGGGCTTTAAGGAAAGTGTCATGAAAGAAAGCCATTTCCATATTATTTTTATTATTTAAAATGTAAAGGTCATGCTTGTAATTGAATTTTTCAAGTTTAGGCTGCACATTCTCTGCAAAGAAGAAAGGGAAAGTCCAGTCAACATTTAATTTAATTATCGTTGTGACAGTGAGTGTTATGCTTTGCAGTAAACAGAAATATGTTAGTGGAGAATACAGGCTAAAGCTATTGTTAGATCAAGCGTGTTTAAGAATTATTTGTGAGTATATATATGTACATATATGTTTGGATGTGTGCATACATCTGGTAGCATTGCATCCTCTGTGTTAGCATACACCTGTGTTTCTGTAGCAGAAAGCCTGTGTTTCGCTGCGTGTCTCATCCGGGCCTGCATGGAGGGAGGGCCATTAATCTTAGCTAAATCAAATAAATCAAGTGCACTTTAGAAAAGAGCTGTCAGTGTAATTGTTGTGATAGCCATTCCCCAGCTTCTCCAGGGTGAGCTCTATTGAAAATTGTGCCAGGGAATGCACACTCACTGCCGTCCAAAAAACGAAAGGGCTCTGGAAGAAGATATAGCCGAGGCAGCCCTCTGAATGAAGACTTCTGAAGCTACTCAGTAACATGAGCACCACTGAGAGGGATGAGATTGAAGTTTGCGGCCACGTTTGTGCCGCATAGTCCATCATAGTGGGATGCTCGGACAAGGCCGCCGCAGTGTAGTGAGCCTGTCTTTGTGTTTGATCTTCCCCAGTGTTAAATGTGACCAAAACGCCCCTAATGCTCCTCTATGCAGTTGTTGCTGCTGTTAAACGTTTTTTGCTCAAGAGAAAGTCACCGCTGTGATAAAACATTAAACCTAATCTCCAGCTCCATCCTGTGCATCTGCGCAGAAAGGGCACAATTTGGTATTTACATTTAAAAGAATGCGAGACCCTTTCAAGGAAACCATATTGGTGGTGGCGGAGATGAGAGCAGATAATGGGGATGGAAAGAGCAGCATGTGAATAGGCTGCCCTGCACTCGGCGTCCCTCATAACCAATGAGGGTTAAATGACTATCTGGGCACCTTGGCAACCATTTCTGTGCTTCTTCTTCTTCTTCTTCTTCCTCTAATTTGGCTGTGAACTAGCTGTGGTGGCAGCATTCATCAGTCCAACACGCCTTTGCTTTTCCCTCAAAAATAACCAATCTGCTAATAAGGAGTCTTGAAAAATGTTTGCGCATGTTTGATCTCAGTGGAACAAATTTGTAATTTTTGTTTAAGGCTTTAGGGATTTTTATAGTTTACTTTATTACAAATATCCTCTCAAGCTCCTACATGTTTCTCAAGGTTCCAGCAGATGGTGCCAAACAGTGTGTGTTTGTGTACAATAGTGGTTGTTTGTGTGCACGTTGATCACTTTAAGTGTGTGTCTTTGTACTAGTGTTCTTGAGAGATGAAGAGACCCACTGTCACTCACCTTCACATCAGGTATCACAATAACCAGCAGAGAGGAGCAGGACAAAAGGCTTTTAGATAAAAGACTGCACTATATTTATTCAAGGTTTCAGTAGAATACATTATAATCACAAGTACAGCACTCGTTTGTGCAGATGGAGGGGTCAGGGTTTTGGAGACGTGTATTGATTTTATTTATAATGAAGTTAACATTATTTAACTTTAACCCTTTTTTCATAGAATAATCCGCCCAAAATCTATTTTGTTGAGGACACGGAGTACAGCGATTCATCCAGAACAGATCCTCGCCACACTCTAGAGTTACAAAATATAAGTAACAGAAAAGGTTAAAAAAATGCAAAAAAGATGGAAAGACATGGATGGATGCGATCTCTGTTAATTTGTTTGACCCACTCTCTTCTCAAATGAGAATGGATGGAGGGATTCCCGATGTCCTGATTTGAAGATGGATGAGTGTGCAGCTATGGCTTTAATTGATTGAAGACAGGAATTCAGTTAGGGATAATTGAATCACGGAAATCATTAAAAGCTCAAGTGCATGAGATAATAAGGAGAGCTAGCCAGGTTGTAATCAACCCTCATTACAAATCATCTTTAGGATACAGACTAAAAGGAGCTTGTTATCCTGCAAGATTTAAGGTTTTGTGACGTTTGATGTAAAACATCAAACTATTCTTTGCACATAAAGGCACATTTAACACCTTTGAAGCTTCTTTTTTGGATGACTCTGATCATATTTATTAATAAATGACTGCTCTTTTTTAATATTTCCGTTGACTTAAAGCTAATTGGTCTCCAGGCCAGTTTTCTTTGCTACAGATTCCCAGGGTCAGCCGGGGGTCAGCGTTCTACTTCATTACTCCATTCAGGGAAATGAGGAGCCTGATTAGTTTGGGCTTGACCTTGCTATTCTGTTAAGCGCTCTGTAACAAAATCTCCTTATTTCAGATCTCAGCAGACTTGAATCATTTAAATCGTTCGTCTCACAGGTGAAAACGATTTTCATATGTAGATGTTTTAAAATGAACATCATGTCGTGTTTCAGTCACAGATATTTTACTTGTAAACTGCCGAGAGTCGGTGGGCGATATCTTCAGGTTTTGTGTCACTGAAGATGTGAATGAAGTGCAGCGCCAACTGTTACCCATAGAAACCAAGTAACCTATGGCTGGTGACTGTCATAGAATGCCATGGTAACAGCAGAGCTTAACAACAGGGGAGTTGGCTGGCTTGTGTCCTATCTATTTCAAAGACACGATCATACTTAAGTAGAGCTGCTCTCCCTCTGCCCATTACCATCCTCCTCCTCTTCCTCCCCCACCTCCTCCCCCCTTCCTCTCTTCTATAATGTGTTTGTCATCCAGTTGGAATGGCCAAGCACCAGCTTTATATTTGAAGCAGCACCCAGCAGGGGGTATGATCTGTCCTCCCCACTGATGCAGGCTGCCCTAAGTCTGGATATGCTAGGCCCAGGGACTTGTGGGTAATCCCCCCCCCAAAAAAAAAAAAAAAAAAAACACCCCCCGCAGGGCTTCCTGACTCAGATTGCTGCTGACCCCCGCCGAGTGATGTCTCACCCCAGAGAATGGGGAAGGGGCGCAGCGGGGGGTTCGGGCAGGCAGTGATGCTATGCACCAAACATGCATGTAAATACATGTTCCACCATGCGTGTCCAACCCAACTCAGTGGCGAGTGAGTGACGCACCACACGAGCCTGCAGATCATCTCTCTCTGCTGCTCTCCCTCAGGTGGACCTTTATGCACAGACTTGAAGCTGCCATCTTTGTTTTTTTGGCTCGCACTTTGCATGTATTTGTAGTAGCCTGTGCAGACTTGCACAACTTCTAAACACTATTAAGGACTGAATAAACATGGAATATCATATTCACTTATTCATTTTGGTGCCTAATTTTTTCAAAGATTAATAGATTTACGAATCAGCAAACAGCCTCAGCGGAGCATTGTTCTGCGGAAGTTTTTGACCTTGCTTCAACCCATGCCAAATCGATTCCAGAGGTCATCTTTCCTTCCATCCTTGCTTAATTTTCTCTTCCCTTTGTGCCAGTGGTCCTGCTCTGCAGCCCGTACTGAAGGCTGTGTATAGCAGGACTTTGTATGTTTTTTTCCCTCTGTTTGAGCAAAAAATGGAGATCTGTCTCCACTTAGCAAAACCTCTGCTCATTCACAGGGTAAAAACCTGGATGGTGGATGGTGGTGAGGAAGGGGGAGTCCTGGAACTATTAGTGCTGAGAGAAGCATGCATGGAGTTAACTGTAAGGAAAGGGCAGAAAATGATGAGGTATATCGGAGAGAAGAAAAGAAGAGTATCGAGTGAGGGTAAAAGGAGAGATTCAGTGTGATTAAAAAAGATGTATATGGAGCTATAAAAGCGGGGGAGAGTGTGAGGTGGATGTAGTGGGCAAAATGGAGAGAAAAAGAGAGAGAGGCCAGGCAGCTGGGAGCTCCCACAGACACGCACTTCTGTCTAAGCAGCTTTCCTCTCAGGGCAGGGTCACGCTGGGTCACGGTGGGATTACACTTTTGGCAAACAAGAGGGAGCTCCTCTCTCACAAAGCCGTGCACGACTCCCCCATGACTCTCAGCAGCTGTAATAAAGCCAAGGCAGCCTGAACCTTCAAACAAAAAGCTAACACGCTATCGATCGACAGCGGCCAACTTTTGCGCGGTGGTGTCGAAAGGTCGACATTGTGCAGACAGCTCGGGCCGGGGTGAAGGGCTATTATTGGGATGAGGGAAAACTCTGGCGTTTAGTCTTATCATAGAAGTTCCTCACTTAGTTGACAATTCCACCAAACTGTCAGCGCAGGAATGGAGTTATTGTTATTCGGCAAATGAAGAAAAACAGCCCCTGTGTACAGTGCGGTATTCCAATCACAAAATCCAAATGAGGTTTTCTATCCTTTCAATCAATAGCCATCCCCTGCAGTGCCTGCATGTCTCTTCACTTCCTAATCAACACTTCCACTCATAGGGAGGTCAGCTGAGCAGGCGCACAGTGCCCCGAGCGCTGCTTTGAACTTAATTAAGCAGCTTTAAACACAGCCGAAAAGATTCATTATAACACGGGCAAGATGAGCAGTTAGATGAGAACATGGCCCTTCAACAGAAGAAATTCAGATTCTGATGTCTGTTGAACTCACGTGGGTCAACATTGAGGGTGTGGTGATGGACGTCCCGCAAGGACTACCAAATCCTTTAGAAGTAACAAACCCTTTTTTTTTTTTTTTTTTTTTTTAAGTTAAAACTTCACCTCAGTTTGTATAAACCCTGTGGATGAGACTGTTTACACATATAGATGTAAACAGTGATATTATCTGTTAAAGCAAAGCAAAATCTGCAACGAGAAAGAGATAAAGAGCGGTAAAGATGGCGGTGTTCATGTGCCTGGAAGGCTGCAGTGTGCCACCAGGGTGCTGTGAGGCAAGGCCTGTTAAAGGAGAGCTCCAGACCAAGGTGTTCTATAGCTCGGGGGCTAACGGTGATAAATGAGTCCCTTAATGTCGGCAAACACTTTATCTCTGCTTCATCTGTTTTCATTAGGCAGGGCCAACCTTTGGCTGGGCGAGAACGTGCTGTAACTTTCATTACTACGACACAGAAGAGAGAGAGAGAGAGACCTCCCATCGGTCTAATAAAAACACCAGCTAGACACCATGACAGATCCTATTCCTTATTATTATGATGGCACACCACCGATATAAATTAGTGAATGCTATGTCCCTCAAAGATGATCAGTGCTGTTCCTTAACTCATGTCCCTACCGCCCCACTGAATGATGTCCACTCTTTTCTGCTGCCCCTTGAAACATGCTTTTGTCTTTCCTTGCTATTCTCTCTGAGAGGAATATTGAATGGGTACCAAGGTTTTTGCCAATCTTTTAACTGGATTGCAGGAAATTGTATTTAAGTGTGTATTTGAATGTGAGCTAAATGACGACACTAATAACTAGAGGGGCATTCGGAAAGTGCCGACCTGGATTTAGGCCAAATGTCCTATCTTGCAATGTTATTGAGAGTGAAAAATAATTGTATATCCACCCTGTGTTTCCTCTAAAATGCAATGCAATCTTCCTTGGTCCATGCTTCACACTTCCACCAGGTTTCATGAAAATCATGGCGTTAGTATTTTCCTAATCCTGCTGTCAAACAGACCAAAATGAAAACATAACCTCCTTTGTTGATGTTAAATATGAGGATCCTTGGGCTGAGCAATATTGAATATTATTGATCACTGACCTACAGTGGAATCGGATTGTGATATAATTTTTTCATAACCTAGTTATTTTTTTGTATGTGATATTGCTAACTAATTAGCTATAGGTAATACAATCAATTTCAATCAGTCAATGTCAACAAAATATATAAACTTGTGGTTTGGCTTGAGTAAGTCAGCCAGTGAATTAATAAAATGATACAACACAATTCAATTAAACCTACAATAGTATAATAGTATGCCATAAAATGTCTTTAAAAAGTCATAGTATAGTATGCAAATACATTTTTTTTATCAAAAAGTCAGTAAAATATAAATTATATTAAAAAGCAATTAAAATGTTATAGTACATAATGTCATAAAAATGTCATAAAATTACAGTATAGTAGCGCATACAAATTTCATTAAAAAAGTCATAGTATAGTAGGTCATAAAAACGTAATGATAAAGACATGATATAGTATGTCAGAATAATATCAGAAAAAGTCCTAGTATCGTTTGCCATAAAAAAGATCATAGTAAAGTATGTCCATAAAAAAAAAGTCATACTGTAATATGTAAAATAATTAAAAAGTGATTTTAAAGTACGGCATTACAATGTCACAATATTATAATACAATATGCAATAAAGGAAGTATTGTATGGCAAAAAGATGTAATAAAATGTAATTGTTTAGTATGTCTTTAAAAAGTCATGGTATATGTCACAAAATGTCTCAAAACAGTCATAGTGTAGTATGCCATAAAAATGTCTTAAAATGCAATTATTAGGTCATAGTATAGCATGATATAGAAATCGTAAACAAGTCAATAGCAAAGTATAATAAAAAGGTGCCACTAATGCCATTAAATAGTTATAGTATAATATGTCACAAAACCGTATAGTATGCCATACAAATTTAATTAAAAAAAGTCATAGTAGAGAATTCTTAAAGTCATAGTTCAGTATGGCATACAAATGTCATTAAAAAAGTTTCTGTATGTCAAACTTTGTAATGAAAAAGTCACATTATAGTAAACCACAATATGCCAAAAAAGAGATATAAGAACTGTTAGTCTAGTCTGTATATTATAGTATGACATACACTTTACATGAAAGAACTCATAGTATCATATTTAATGAGTAATAGTAGAGTATATCATATAAAAGTCATAGTCTAATATGTCATAATAAATACGTCATTAAAAATTCCGAGCACAGT
The DNA here is from genome assembly GCF_027596085.1 of Anoplopoma fimbria. Taxonomy (NCBI): domain Eukaryota; kingdom Metazoa; phylum Chordata; class Actinopteri; order Perciformes; family Anoplopomatidae; genus Anoplopoma; species Anoplopoma fimbria. Next base: position 13,144,180 of record NC_072457.1, read on the forward strand.
ATGTCATATAAAAGCCTTCTTATGTCACAGAGGAATTAAAGTCATGTATAGTCATACTATAGTGTGTCAAAGATTTCATAAAAAGTAAAATTATAGTGGGTCATAAAAATAGTCATAGTATTGCATGTTCATTGAATAAGTCATATTATAGTATGTCATAAAACGCCATAGTAAAGTTTGCCTTAAAATTTAAGTCATAGTGTAGAATGGCATTAAAATGTCATAGTATGTCCATGTATAGTAATACTGTGGTTTGTCAAAAAGATTTCATATAAAAAAAAAAGTCAGTATGTAACAAAAATAGTCAAATTATCGTAAGTTATCTAAGAGGTTATTGTATACTCTGTCATGAAAATGTCATAAAAACATTGGGTAAATTATAAAAAAGATGTCACTAATTATTTTTCGGGAAAAGCCGATTAAAACTTTAAAAGAAGCTAAAATAAACGTCAGGACCTTTTCACGACTAAAAAATATTTAAATTCAGGGGATGTTGTAGAATTATATTTTCATATTTCTTTATGTAAGGTTATTTTTAAGGACTGTGTTTTTTGGACTTAAATACTTTAGATGTCAAATGTATTTATATGAATAGTGTTACTTTTTTAGTTGACAAATTATAACCAGCGTCACCAGTATTCTGTCCTTGCTAGAAGCTATAGCTGCTAGCTCACAGATGGTTGAATTGTGTAGATCCACATGCATGCAACAGGGTTGTGGGTGTTAAGTAAGGGATCTGTTGTATGTAGCACAAATATGAAAAAATATACTAAAACAGTCGCTCTGTGTTTATGCATTAGAGACGATGAACAATTTTGTCCCTATTCAGGGAAGAAACAGTCAGCTAGGAAGATGAAGAAAACATTTTTGGTATGTGTTTAGCCAAATGCAAGAGTGGTGCTGACACATGATATACACCATCAAACGAATGAGCAGAGAAAAGACAAACAACTGACGTAATATCTGATGTAAGCTTTACTTTCAAATCCTGTTACATTTAGACCTGGCAAGTTGAACATAAAATAATGCCAAACAAAGAAAACAAATACAAAACCAAAAAAGTACAAATGATCTATTTACCAGTTATCGTCACAACCCTGTACAGCCTTAACAATTGAGTAATAAAAAAAAGCTTTGTACAGCACATACCAATCTTTACCGAGTGCCAAAAGATAAGATAGCTGAGCCTTTTCTAATCATAAAATACAGCCAAACTTAAAGCTAACTGATTGTAGACAGTGCAGTGGGATGCCAACTAAATGCAACCAAGGGAGTTAGTTTTAAACACAGTTAAGTGCCAAAGAACTAGAGAGAGGGCAATGTCATGCATACTCTGAAGTGCTGAAAAGGTAGTCAAGCTTTAAAAAAGAAAAAGTTCGCTGTGCTGCTTACAATTGGGCAAAAAGAAACAATAAGTGCTAAAGAGTTATTGGTTTTCAAACGGATAGAGCCCTGTTGCCTTTTTAAACATTACACTCAAACTAGGAGGGACATAAAGAAGTGCAGCCATTCATGATTTAGCTGTAATAAAAGGCAGACATTTTAAAAAGGTGTCAAGATCGGACACATTCTTTTTTTTTTATCGTTATATCTTTTGGACCCTGACAATTAGTTTGACTTATTCTCAGAAGTCTCAGGTGGTTTCCTTCCACCAAGTGGCACTAGAGTATAAAAGATAACGTAGATAGTACAAGGAGGGTGTGTATGTGTGTGTGTGTGTGCGTGTTGGAGAGATGCTCCTTTCACTCCAGAGACAGCATGCCAGACATTGACAGAGCAAAAAGGAACAAACAAACAGCAGTGTAAGGGGGGGGGGGGCGCAATTGAGGCATCAGTCCAGAGCAGGACGTGACGGATTCAATCCTAACATCACATCCTGCCGCGAGTTACATTTTGGTCTCGACAATTCATGTTCTCTGCCGTCCAAACACTTTTCTGACATGATTTAGGTAGAAAAATAAAAAAGCAACAATGATTCATTGCAGGAAAATGCATGAGTAAAATAGACAAAGGAGAACATAAGGAAATTTAAAAAAAAGAATCCCTTTACAATAAGAGATTTTGGCTTAAAGACCACTTAAAAACACAAGCACTGGCGATAATGGTTAAAGCTTTATTTCAAAATAAAATGCTTGTACTATGCTGCGCTGTCTCGCAAAACATACTTATTTTTGAACATTTTACGGATAAATACATATTCTCTTAATCAAAAAGTGCAGCACTGTGCAAAACTGGCTATCACAATTTAGCCTGGGACCTTTAGTTGCCAGGGAAAGCTTGACCTCTACTGTCTAATTCATGCAATTTGTATTAATTTACGTTCTCCGATTTCACAGAGGCAGGCCCTTTTGCACTGCTAGAAATGCTTACATGTTAAAAACTAAGGGTTGATGATTGAGTAATTTCCAGCAACTACTGTCCACATCATGGTTACTTGGTGGATCTAAGTTTGCACTTAAAAAAAAGGAAAATAAAAGGTTTAAGTGCTTTTGGCTTGAAGTGTAACTATATTAAGTGCAATTAAAACTCAAAAGGTTGAAAAGAGAGGGGGGGAGGGGGCAGTACCATGTCTGCCGGCCTAGGGAGCCAGTGCCATTGAAAACAATGCTGTACAAGTGAATGGCTTTGCTTCATCATTGCACCTTCAGGAGCTTTTTTTCCACAATGGGTTCTCTATGAATGTTAGTAGAAAATGTTTTATTATGATGTAAAAGGCTCAGTAAAAAAAGTAAAAAAAAAAAAAAAAAAAAAAAAAAAAAAAAAAGATAGACAAAAGAAAAAGACACAGAAGGCCACCAAACACACTAACTTTCCTGTCTTTTCCAGCACAGAAGACGTCCCTGCTCACACTTCTGTATCGCTTCTTTTTCATGTACATAAACAAAAATACATTCATTCAAGTCATTTTGGAACAGTTTTTTTCTTTTTTTTTGTACACAAAAAATTACAAAAAGCTCCAAAAAGCACCATTGAATCGGCCTGTGGTGACCCTGACTGTGGGTAGCTTGCTAACCCAGAGCTGGTCACCTCCACAAAACAGTTATCTCATATATCTCTTCTAAGTATAGGTGCGTGATACATAGTTCTGCATATGAAGCTGCGCTGATCTCCACCTGGTCTCAGAAATAATTATTGAACGTTTCTTATTATTTCTTATTATTCACATGTGAGTGCAAATTCATTGTCAACATTTTACATTTATATTCAAATGAAATTATTAGTAATAAATGTATAATGTTTCCTGTCATGATAGGTCAGAATTTCCTTATTTACAATATCACAGCTTATCTTCTGTTTTGTGAGCTTACAAAAAACTATTACAATTAGCTAGTAACTAATTTAAATGATATTTATTCTGAGACAGAGGGGACATCAGGCATCAGCTATGCATTATATGGTTTCACCATTATACAAAAAAACCAACAGAAATCAAAAAGATGGGATGGGGAGGGGCTACAAAACTATGTACAAGACTGATAAATAAGTAAGTGCGTGGTTTGAGGCGTTGCTTTGGAAACGTGCCTTTAACGTTTCATTGGTTCGGTCCGCATTGCACCGCTAACACTTCAGGATATCTCGAATTTAGCTTCCTAATGACGTCAAAGCTAGTTGAAACACAGGCATGCTATTTCGATGCATAATAGCAATAGACAAAAATGCACTAAAATATAGCACTTGCAAGTTTTTGTTTCATCTTTTTATCTCGTCAAACGACTTAAAGAAAAATATCTATAAAACTGAGATACGTTAGTTTCCTCAGATAATGCAACTGGGTCCAAGTCATTCAGACATTTCAAAACAGAAAAAAAGGTAATAGAGAGTAGTAGTTGAAGTAGTAATAATTCAATTGATAGAACTAATAAGAAAAGCAGCTTTTTGATATAAATGCATTTTTTAGCATGTACAGCCTTTTTGTCTTATAAATGTTTTTCTTTTCTTTTCTTCAATATGTTTGTCTGCTCCAGCTTATCCTGCTGGTCTGATTGGAAAAGACATTGCCCCCGCTGCAGTGGTCAAGTGTCAATTCACACCACCGTCCGAGGAGTGAGGGAAAGAGCGAGGGGAGGAGGAGGAGGTCGGCGGGGTCAAACAGTCTTGGCCCTCTCCATCAGTCCCAGGTAGGCCAGGAAGGAGTGTTTGTGGGAGGAGGGTGAGGGGGAGGAGCGGGAGGGCGACTCTGAGTTGGAGGAGAAGAGAAGAGGAGATGTGGCGGGCCGCCATCTGGAGTGGAGGTGCGAGTGGAATGTGAAGCGGCTGTTGTGGGTGAACAAGGTGGTGAGGGGGATCAGGTGCGCACGGTCGCAGTTCCTGTACTGCTCGAACACATGGCGGGAGTAAGGGAGGAAGAGGGAGGGGCTGCCGCTGCTCGGGCCGCCGGGGTTTCTGGTGGCGTTGTTGCCGTTAATGCTGACCAAGCAGTGCAGGGGGCCAGCGGCATCCAGCTGGTGGGACTTGCCCAGTGTGAGTGACAGGGCGACGGACTGGAGCGCCTGGGACGCCGTCAGACTCATGAGAGGGCTGTTACTCCCACTCCCTCCACTGCTCCCTCCTCCTCTACCAAACAGGAAGTTCTCCTGGCTCTTCTGCAAGGAAGAGACCCCTGGCGATGTTCCCTGGAGTGGCAGCTCCTCCTCTCCTGCCTCCTCATCTTCCTCCACTTCTTCTCCTCCCAAGCCTCCGTCCAGTCCCCCCGCTCCTCCACTCTGGTGTTTCTTGAGGTGGCGGCTGAAGACAAACGGGTGTGTGGTGGTGAAAGGGCACTCTTGGCAGCCGAAAGTCTGGCGCGGCGCGTGCTTCAGCTTCTTGTGCAGGTTGAGGTTGTCCTTGCGCTTGCAGCTATAAGAGCAGCGGTCGCAGTGGAAGGGCCGCTCGCCGGTGTGCACACGCACATGCTCGATCAGCTTATTGGCCGTCTTGGACAAGTAGCCACACTGCTCACACTTGTAGTGGTTGCCCAGGCGGTGCCCGCGCATGTGGGCCTCCAATGAGGCCTGGTCGGCCCACAGTCCCTGGCAGATGCGGCAGCGGTACTCCATCTTACAGTGCGTCTTAAGGTGGCACTCCATGGCCGCTGGACGATTGGTGGAGTAGATGCAGAAAGGGCACCTGGGTAATGCAACAAAAGGGAAGTAGGGAGGGAGGACACAACACACAGAAGCAAAGGACAGTTGAGGGGGAAGTGTACATTCAAAAACCACATAATACACCTTGAAATATAACAACACAAATTGATGAAGAGGAGAAGGACGGGTAAAGGAAAAGTGTGTATCATGTAGAGTTCTGTGTGCTCATGGTGGTATGTGTGGCAGTTTAATGGTTGGAGAATTGAGGTGATCAGGTATATGTGTGTGTGGAGGAGGAAGAGGGGGTGACAGGCTGGAGAAAGGTTTGGAGCAGTAGGACATGAAGGGAAATGAAGGAATGGAGTGGCACTTACATTTAAATAGCACCTTTCATCTGCTCTGGGCCCCAAAGCGCTTCACAAACCCTGCAGAACAGAATCACCTCAGAAAAACCTCGAAATGGTCAAGGCCCTCTCTCCCTTTCTACACACTCCTACATATATAGAAACACTTCACATTGCTCAAGTGTATACACGTGTACACACTAGTCTAGAAAAAAATCTGGATGTCGGAGGTCAGTGAATGTAGGAAATGGGAGTTTATCTAAAACCTTTTTGCCCTCCGTGTCCATTAAATAATTCTACACCTGTTTGGTTAAATCCTGCCTGCTTTAACATAAATGTAGTTTACATAAATTAAGAGATGTGTAAAGTTTATATAAATAACACAGCATAGAAGGTGATTTAAAGCAGATTTTCTGATAAAATGTAATCTAAACAAAATCAAAATGATCATTCCTTCAATCTCTTTTCTTTCTCGGTTGAATACAAATATTCTAAAATACCCACAACCTCCTTCCTTCCCTTTTGAATGATAGCTGAAAGAAATTAAACCTGGCTTTGAAAACATTAACACCAGACAGAAGAAAAATGTAAACCGTCACAACTCCTTTACATGTATTCACTCACACTGTACAGCTAGCAGCAAATCCTGAAGTTAGGGACTAAAGATGGAGATCTTTGAGCTATGAAGGGGCTTCTTGTGTGTTTGTGATCTGTTAAAATATAATCAATGTAACTGTGCTGGCAGCTTCCTAGTTTATATTTAGTGAAATGCTACCATTTCCAAACATTTAGCAATGTTAAAAACATCCTAACTCCACTGATGGCTGCACAGAAAAAAGATATCGAACACAGATCTTTGTTTATGACAAGATGAGGCGATAATCATAATGATTCTCAATGATTCTGTACATGCACAGACTGGTTATGAGAACAACTCAAAAACAAAAAATGGCTTGTGTTACTTGCAATGAATGTTTAATGTACCTAATTTTTCCTTATTATGAGGGCAAATAGTCATGTGTTTTTTATTTGTAATCACAAATGCTGTTAACTGCAACCCTAGAACTGAATCTGTGTGAAAGTGCATTATTACGATTGACCTGAACTCAAAAACTAACATCACCAGTGTGTGGGGTGGATGGTGAGATCAACAGATGGGCTTAATGTTAGCTTGACAGGCCTGTTATGGGACATAAATGTGTTACAGTACAGCAAAGGCTCCTGTGGGACTGGAGTATGGAGATGGGGAGGGAAGAATGAAAGAGGACTAGAGCTACATAAAAAGTTTGCCTTATCAAGAAATGTTAAAATCTGCTAGCTGTATGCAATACGCATGTGCATGAGTGCTTGTTCATAAATTTGTGTATGTATGGGGTTGGGATACAAACCACAGTGTGAGATAGGTTTGCACCTTGTATTTAAAAGCTTTGTTTTCACAAAATGCATGCTGGTTATCAGGAGGCACGCAGTAGTTTTTGATATATATACACTTGAATTGATTTGTGTCAATGTCTACAATATGATGTTGTATTGTGACATGATATGTGTGATTCTTCTAGGGGTGTGACAACATATATTATAAGTATCTGTATTGTAGATTTCTAAAATCCAGGTTTCATCAGATATTTTTCTTTGGCATAGCTGTCAGCTGTGGGCAGTGGAACAACAGACCCTGAGGGGAAGCCTGTTTCAATCTCCTTTCCGTTCTCCCTTCTGTTCATAGCAGCCACTGCAGACCCAGAGACCACTGTCTAATAAGTTATACTTGCCAAGAGAGGCGGTCGAGCAAAACTACAGCTTGTATCATTTAATTTGCTGGCTGCAAATAATGAGCATTAAAGAGAGGTTAACTGATAGAGCAAATCTGTGTTTCTGTCTTCAGCGGTATGGCTGTTACAATCAGCTCTTATTTGAAAGAACCATGATAATGTCAGCCAGCTTTATGTAATGGACCTGCATCTTTTTGTATACTTTGTTATTTTACATACATCCTTTTATATATGTAAAATGAGTTAAATATTGCATGTGAAAGAATTGAAACCATTGTGAGATGCCTGAAACTTTAGTTTGTTTCCATAACTTGCACACCCCTAACGTTGGTCTATGTGTTTTTGTGTGCAGTGAATTGACAAGGGGAGGAGTGACGGAGGGGGAGGACGGGCGAAGTTAGGAACCTCTGTCTGTACTTGCTTTCCTTACTTGAGCCCTCCGGAGGGGACGGTGTGGCACTTCTTGTGCTCCAGCAGCTGCTCGGGCGTCTTGAGGAACTTGTGGCAGACGTCGCACTCAAACATTCGTGTGATGAGGTGAATCTGAAGGTGCCGCTCATACATGCTACGCGTCTTGCACACAAAATTGCAGAAGACACATTCGAAGCCTGTATAGAGGGAAAAAGAAGAGGGTGAGTTTAGACTGAATCGGTTTTAATGATTTTAATGGTTAGATGATTATGTGCTCTTCAGACTCAGCGGGACTGAAATATGAGAGTGGATCTATAGAAACTGAAACAAAGTGATTTCAGATTCAGGCAAAAGTCAGGTCCAACAATGACCTCTTACATAAATAGAGTATATAAGCAAGATTCCGAACTGCAATTGCACTGCACTCCCAAGTAGTGGGACTCACAAGAGAGAGTCAAAAATGATGCAGCGGAGGATGAGATATGTTGAGCTTTAAAAACAATGGATTCCACATAGTAAAGTATGTAAAAGAAATATGTACAGCATGTTTAAAAAAAGTCATTAAAAAGCAATTGTATGGAATGTCTGAAAGTATAGTATTTCAAAAAGAGGCATTTTAAAGTCTATGTATAACATAACAATAATATATAGCATGTAAAAAAAAAGGGGAAATAAATCATAGTATAGTGCATTGAAAAAAGTCAAAGAAATCAGAGTATGACTATAGTATAATGAACAAAGTCATAGCATAGTATGTTGTATAAAACAAAACAAAAGTCATAGTACAGTATTTCAAAAAAGGAAAGAAATGTCAGCGTATATGTCAAAAAGTCATAAAAAAGGCCAAGTAAAACATTTAAAAAGAAAATACGAATAGTAGTAAAAGTCATAGTATAGTATGTCAAAAGTAAAACAAGTCATAGTACAGTATGTCGAAAAAAAGTCATAGTATAGTATGTCGAAAAAGTAAACAAAAAGTAATAGTATAGTATGTCGAAAAAGTCATGAAAAAGTCATAGTATAGTATGTCAAAAAAGTCATAAAATGTCAAAAATAAAAAAGTCATAGTCATAGTATAGTATGTCAAAAAAAGTCATAAAAAAGTCATATAGTATGTCAAAATAATGTCAAAAAAAGTCATAAAAAAAAAAGTCATAGTATAGTATGTCGAAAAAAGTCATAAAAAAGTCATAATATAGTATGTCGAAAAAAGTCATAAAAAAAAAAGTCATTCATAGTATAGTATGTCAAAAAATAAAAAAGTCATAGTATAGTATGTCAAAAAAAAAGTCATAAAAAAGTCAGCTATAGTATGTCGAAAAAAGTCATAAAAAAAAAAAAGTCATAGTATAGTATGTCAAAAAAATCATCAAAAAAGTCATAGTAAATGTCAAAAAAGTCATAAAAAAGTCATAGTATAGTATGTCGAAAAAGTCATAAAAAGTCTAGTAAAAAAAAGTCATAGTATAGTATGTCGAAAAAAAAAAAAATAAAAAAAAAGTCATAAAAAAAAGTATAGTATGTCAAAAAAAGTCATAAAAAAAAAAGTCATAGTATAGTATAAAAAAGTCATAAAAAAAAAAAGTCATCATAGTATAGTATGTCAAAAAAGTCAAAAAGTCATAATAATGTCAAAAAAAGTCATAAAAAAAAAAAAGTCATAGTATAGTATGTCAAAAATAAAAAAAAGTCATAGTATAGTATGTCGAAAAAAGTCATAAAAAAAAAAAAGTCATAGTATAGTATAGTATAGTATGTCAAAAAAGTCATAAAAAAGTCATAAAACAAAAAAAAAGTCATAGTATAGTAAAAAAGTCATTTAGTAAAAAAGTCATAGTATAGTATGTCATTAAAAATAATAAAAAAAGTCATAAAAAAGTCATAGTATAGTATGTCAAAAAAAAAGTCATAAAAAAAGTCAAAAAAAACTAGTCTTAGTAGTATATCAAAAAAAAAAGTCATAGTATAGTATGTATGAAAAAAGTCATAAAAAAGTCATAGTATAGTAGTCAAAAATAGTCATAGTATGTCGTCATATATAGTATGTCGAAAAAAAGTCATAGTATAGTATGTCAAAAAAAGTCATAAAAAAGTCATAGTATAGTATGTCGAAAAAAAGTCATAAAAAAAAATCTTAGTATAGTATGTCGAAAAAAAGTCATAAAAAAGTCATAGTATGTATGTCAAAAAAGTCAAAAAAGTAAACAAAAAGTCATAGTATAGTATGTCAAAAAAAACAAAAAGTCATAGTATAGTAAAAAAAGTAAACAAAAAGTCTTAAATGTCAAAAAGTCATAGTAAAGTATGTTGAAAAAAAGTCATAGTATAGTATGTAAAAAAGTCATTAAAAAAAGTCATAGTGGAGTATGTCGAAAAAGTAAACAAAAAGTCATGTGGAGTATGTAGAAAAAAATGTCAGTATAGTATGTCCAAAAAGTCATAGTATAGTTATGTCGAAAATAAGTCATAGAATAGTATGTCGAAAAGTATGTAAAAAGTAAAAAAGTCATAGTATAGTATGTCGAAAAAGTCATAGTATGTATGTCCGAAAAAAAGTCATAGAATAGTATGTTGAAAAAGTAAACAAAAAATAATAGTATAGTATGTAGAAAAAGTCATAAAAAAAGTCATAGTATAGTTAGTCGAAAATAAGTCATAGTATGTCGAAAAAGTAAACAAAAAATAATAGTATAGTATGTCGAAAAAGTAAAAAAAAATAATAGTATAATATGTTGAAAAAAAAAGTGATAGTATAGTATGTCGAAAAAAAAGTCATAGTATAGTTAGTCGAAAATAAGTCATGTCATAGTACGTCGAAAAAAAGTAAAAAAAAAATAGTCATAGTATAGTCGAAAAAAAGTCATAGTATAGTAAAAAAGTCATAACAAAAAGTCATAGTATGTCGAAAAAGTAAACAAAAAGTCATAGTATAGTATGTCAAAAGTAAAAAAAGTCATAGTTTTGTATGTCATATAAAAACAAAACAAAAATCATAGTATAGTAAGTCGAAAAAAGGCAAAGTATAGCATTTAGAAATGTATAAGTGTAATAAGTCTATTCAGACAATCTAGTTGATCCAGAATGCTGCAGCATGTGTACTGACGAGAACAAACAAAAGAGATCACATTATTCCAGTACTGGCGTCTCTGCTCTGACTCCATGGAAGATCCAGAATTTAAAATCCTTTACCTCACCTACAAACTGCTAAAGGTCATGCACCAAAGTATCTTAAAGAACTTATAGTAACTTATTACCCCACTAGAACACTGCACTTCAAGTATGAAAGAATAGGCTAAGGCTTGCCTTGTTACAGACCGTAGTTATGCTGCTGTAGGCCTAGGCTGCCAGGGGACTTCCTATGATACACTGACTTCTATTCTCCTATAACTGTTCTTTTTCATTTCCCATGAATGCATGTTATTAACTTGGCATGTTCCACGGATCTTTGTTCTCTCGTGTCTCACAGGTTTCCATGGATTGGGGTATGCCTGGATGAAGATGCTGCCTTCAACTGTGGCCCTGCTTGCCCACTGCTACTTTTATTAATCATATATTATATCCATTGCTGCTAATATATCAACCGCTAAATTCTATCTCTTATTCTCTCCTGCTCCCTCTGCTTAAAGGGGTACTTTTTTCCTGTAATGATGAATGAATAAAGTAATGATAAAGTATGTGATTAACATGCCTTACAAAAGCAAAATACCTTCATCTCATTGAGGTAAAAAAGACTAATTCTTTGAACGATAAAGACCTGCTCTATCATGTGGACAATTGTCCTCTGTCTCCTGTGTTGTTTTGTGTTGAATATAGAGGGTCATGTTTGCCTTAACTACAAAGAGTTCTGTGGAAACCAAGTAAAAATCCTGTAACTTCACTTTAAGTTTCCTGATGCATGAAGAGGCTTAAGTTATGTTGTTTTGCCTCTATTTTCCACACGCAAACTGAATCAAGGGCAAACATGTTGGTAGAAATGGCTTTGGTACAGATATATATATATTTATATATATATATAAGGTGCAAAAACATTATAGAAAGTATTTTAGTAAGTATGTCGAAAGAAAAAAACAGAATAGCATGAGCATTTCTTTTTAAATGTCTTAGTGTAGTATGTCGAAAAAATAAACAAAAAGTCATAGTATAGTATGTCGAAAAAGTAAACAAAAAGTCATAGTATAGTATGTCGAAAGAAAAGTCATAGTATGTCGAAAAAGTAAATAAAAAGTCATAGTATAGTATGTCGAAAAAGTAAACAAAAAGTAATAGTATGTTGAAAAAGTAAACAAAAAGTCATAGTATAGTATGTCGAAAAAAATAAGTATAGTATGTCGAAAAAGTAAACAAAAAGTCATAGTATAGTATGCCGAAAAAAAAGTCATAGTATAGTATGTCGAAAAAGTAAACAAAAAGTCATAGTATAGTATGTCGAAAAAAGTCATAGTATGTCGAAAAAGTAAACAAAAAGTATAGTATAGTATGTCGAAAAAGTAAACAAAAAGTAATAGTATGTCGAAAAGAATGTCAGTATAGCATGTTGGAAAAAAAAGTCATAGTATAGTATGTCGAAAAAGTAAACAAAAAGTCATAGTATAGTATGTCGAAAAAGTAATGTCAGTATAGTATAGTATGCGAAAAAAAAAAAGTCATAGTATAGTATGTCGAAAAAGTAAACAAAAAGTCATAGTATAGTATGTCGAAAAAAAAGTCATAGTATAGTAAAAAAGTAAAAAAAAGTCATAGTATAGTATGTCGAAAAAGTAAACAAAAAGTCATAGTATGTTGAAAAAGTAAACAAAAAGTCATAGTATAGTATGTCGAAAAAAAAGTCATAGTATAGTATGTAAACAAAAAAAAGTCATAGTATAGTATGTCAAAAAGTCATAGTAATAGTATGTCGAAAAAGTAAACAAAAAGTCATAGCATAGTATGCGAAAAAAGTAAACAAAAAGTCATAGTATAGTATGTCGAAAAAGTAAACAAAAAGTCATAGTATGTCGAAAAAGTAAATAAAAAAAACAAAAAGTCATAGTATAGTATGTCGAAAAAAAACAAAAAGTCAAGTATAGTATGTCAAAAAGTCAAAAAGTAGTATAGTATGTCGAAAAAGTAAAAAGTCAAAAAAAAAAACAAAAAGTCATAGTATAGTATGTTGAAAAAAAAAAAATCATAGTATAGTATGTCGAAAAAGTAAACAAAAAGTCATAGTATAGTATGTCGAAAAAGTAAACAAAAAAAAGTCATAGTATAGTATGTCGAAAAAGTAAACAAAAAGTCATAGTATAGTATGTCGAAAAAAAGTCATAGTATAGTATGTCGAAAAAGTAAACAAAAAGTCATAGTAGTATGTCGAAAAAGTAAACAAAAAGTATAGTATAGTATGTCGAAAGTATGTCATAGTATAGTATGTCGAAAAAGTAAACAAAAAGTCATAGTATAGTATGTCGAAAAAGTAAACAAAAAGTCATAGTATAGTATGTCGAAAAAGTAAACAAAAAGTCATAGTATAGTATGTCGAAAAAGTAAACAAAAAGTCATAGTACAGTATGTTGAAAAAAAGTCATAGTATAGTATGTCGAAAAAGTAAACAAAAAGTCATAGTATAGTATGTCGAAAAAAGTCAAAAAGTAAAAAAAAGTCATAGTATAGTATGTCGAAAAAGTAAACAAAAAGTCATAGTATAGTATGTCGAAAAAGTAAACAAAAAGTCATAGTATAGTATGTCGAAAAAAAAGTCATAGTATAGTATGTCGAAAAAGTAAATAAAAAGTCATAGTATAGTATGTCGAAAAAGTAAACAAAAAGTCATAGTATAGTATGTCGAAAAAAAACAAACAAAAAGTCATAGTATAGTATGTCGAAAAAAACAAAAAGTCATAGTATAGTATGTTGAAAAAGTAAACAAAAAGTCATAGAATAGTATGTCGAAAAAGTAAACAAAAAGTCATATGTATAGTATAGTATGTCGAAAAAGTAAACAAAAAGTATAGTATAGTATGTCGAAAAAAAATGTCAATAGTAAAAAAGTAAACAAAAAGTAATAGTATAGTATGTCGAAAAAAATGTCAGTATAGTATGTTGAAAAAAAGGGCTGCATGGTGGTGTAGTGGTTAGCACTGTCGCCTCACAGCAAGAGGGGCCCGGGTTCAATTCCCGGGCTGGACAACCTTCTGTGTATAGTTTGCATGTTCTCCCCGTGTCTGCGTGGGTTCTCTTCGGGTTCTCCGGCTTCCTCCCACAGTCCAAAGACATGCAGCTTAGGTGCATTGAAGACTCTAAATTGCCCGTAGGTGTGGATGTGAGTGTGAATGGTTGTTTGTCTCTATATGTCAGCCCTGCGACAGACTGGCGACCTGTCCAGGGTGTACCCTGCCTTCGCACATTGACAGCTGAGATCGGCTCCAGCTCCCCTGCGACCCTTAACTGGATAAGCAGGTTACGGAAAATGGATGGATGTTGAAAAAAAAAAACTCAGTATAGTATGTTGAAAAAAAAGTCATAGTATAGTATGTCGAAAAAGTAAACAAGAAAGGTAATAGTATAGTATGTTGAAAGAAAAAAAACAGAATAGCATGACAAAAAAGGTTTTTAAAAAAGTAATAGTATGTCGATAGTATGTCGAAAAAGTCATAGTATAGTATGAAAAATTATAAAAAATGAAATACTTTTTCTCAACATAACCTTAAGTTATGCCTTAATTATGATATCAGTTTAATTGTTACTTATCATTATCTCACAACAAAGTGAGAGATATGATATGGAAGTTGATGTTTTTTTGCCCAGGCATGACCCCTTATTGTTTTGTCGGTCACCCAGTGCTAACAGCTTTCTGACCAAAGAGCAAGTGTTCAGTCACAGTACAGCTCCAAATGATGATGGGTTATTCTACTTTAGACCAACTTGATGGCTTGAAAAGGACTGGAAAATCATATTTTCTAAATCATCTTACTATAAAGGATTGGGGCTTTATATAAACACACAGTTTCTGCCAAAGTTAGAAGAGGTTGGTTATTTCTTATAAGAGATTTCAGTATTTTCTTTTTTTCTGTGAACCTCTAGCTGGTTTGAGGTGGGCGGGGCCAGGTGAAAACGCATTTTAGTTATTAATCATTTGATGACAATTGGTTGGTTGTTTGGTCGCTGTCCATCAATCTTTAACTTGTTATAAATAATACCTGATTTATATATATATATATATATATATATATAAATAAATAAATAAATAAATATATTGTTGTTGAGAAGTGTATCTGGTTGCAATATTTCCCACAATGCCTTACCTTTGTCAGACTTGTCCTCAGTTCCTGATCCCGAGTGGCTTCCAGAGCTGGACTGGCTTCCTGCGGAGGAGGGCAGGGCAAGCAGGCCCCTGAGTTCTTCGTTAACGTGGGTGAGGTCTCCGCCCTCCGAGCTGTTGAGTGAGTCGCTGAGGGCCGAGAGGGAAGAGGAGGTGCTCTTTGTCTCACTGAGGGGACTTCTTGAGCTCAGACCTGGACACAAGAGAACAGATAGCAGAGATTAAAAAACCTTTATCATTACAATGTAAAGCAGTGTTGGGGTAAAATTATACCAGATCCAGCTAAAACTCATGCAATAGATATTAACTGAAACCCTGCAAAAAAGTGGGGCACCCTTTATGCTGAAGAATTTGGTTCAAGTACGCCATCATTCTGCACAGAGTGAGATACACACAAACAGAATTCAAACATGCAGCCTCGCTAGCTCTGACTGAGGCCCTGCTGCCCGTCAAATCAAGATGCAGTGTGCTTTTATTGATCCACTTCTCTAAGTCTGCAATTCACTGGGAAGAGCGAGGGAATTAGAAGGGGAGGGGGCAAGAGGGAGGGAAGGGTGAGGAGCGTGGGTCATGGCCGAAGGAGCTAAGATGGCGGGAGCATCTCAGGGCACAGCTCAACAAAGGGCATTCAGCAGACGGGAGTGAAAGGAGGGAGAAAAGGCTGCACAGATCCTGAAATGGTTGACCTATCTTTCTAACACAGGCAGACAGACACGTCTAAGACACACAAGAATATCCGCATGCGGTTCACACACAAGGAATTGTCAGAAAAGATATGATTAATTGCTTTCAATCACATCTAAATAAACCAGGGTCAGTCAGAGCGCAGTCTTCGCAGCATTTTGAATACAGTATTGAGCCAGCTCGAGGGGCTTTTATCTTCTCTGCTGCAGTATTTAACATACACTTGTCTTCTCTTACAATATCCAAAAGGCTAATGCTACAGAATATAAGCCTAGAGGGAAAAAAAAGGCACTTCTCTGAGCCAGCGGGCCTCGACCTTGAAATACACCTTTACCAAAAAATATTCCCTTTTCTCTTTTACTCAAAAGCTTTGTCTGCGATTGCCGGCAACATTTATGGAAAGGAAATAAAGAGACAAAGTCTGTCTATCTGACGGTGTATTCACGGTAGATATCAAGTAGTACCATCATATCATTCACCACCTTGCCCCCTACAGTTAAGAACACCCAACCAACTCTTTCCCCTATGTCAAAGTCCAGTCTTCACAGTGTGGTCAACTTGAACTAGGACACCTGCTGAGCTCAGCCATCTCCTGCCTGGGCGTGTCTACACAGTTGACCAGATAACCAGCCTTTTACAGTCAGTGAGGATTCACTCTGAGTGCTGCTCTGTCTACCTGACACTCTGAAGTACAGACACTTTAACAAAGCAAGGCTGAACCACGACAAATTACTCAAATCTCCACATGTAGAATGTAGACAGTATGAGATGACTGTAAGACACACTCCTGTGCATTTGTGTGTTTGGTTGTGTTGTCCATCTTGTGAGAGACTGAGATAAATGCCAAGCCAGGCTGAGAGACTTAAAAGATGGCCACAGTGGCATCGTAAACCGAGCTCATCTCCAAAGGAACCAAGGCCTATTGATTTTTTCCCCTCAGGCACGATAAGAGCCAACCTTCTCAGATAAACAAGGCCACTGTGGCCTCTGAAAGACCCCTCAGCTGTCTGGGCCGGACAATCCCACCCACCAACACATACACACAAACGCACACACACACACACACACACACACACACACACACACACACACACACGCACACACACACACACACACACACACACACACACACACACACACACACACACACACACACACACACACACACACACACACACACACTGAGGAACAGTGGAAGACCAAAAACGTCAGCAGTAAACTGGACAAAGCTGTTTTAGACAAAAACACTCATATTGACCACCGGGAGTTCACACCAGCAGCTTTAAAAGTCCCAGGAAGGTCGACTGGAGGCGGCTTGTTTGTGAAACCCAGTTCTACTGCTTGTCTTTCCCTGTGTCCTCTGAACTGATAGGAAACTACGCGTTTATGAAGTGGAAATTACTGTCACATTAGGATGTTCTGACCTGGAACTCTCTGACTTCATATATATAGTAGTTACAGTACAGTTCATTTAGACAGTGACGCATATTTGTAGTGCTGGTTCTGTACTATAACACATTGGATATGAACCCATATGTCAATTAGTTGATCAATATATCTGACCAGATTTTGCTTAATAATTTATGGTTTTAGTATTTTTTTTAAGCAAAATACAAAGATAATTTATCAGCTTCTTTAATTTGGGTTTTTACTGTTTTACTGACATTAAACTGAGTATCCTTTAATTTCCTTGGACAAGACTAACAATAAACGTGTCAATTTGACATTTTTTTCTGTTTTCTGACATTTTACAGACCAAAAAATAGTCGGCAGATGAATTGAAGACCGATATGGACTTTGAGTCTTAATTTGAGTGTGTTCTCACACACACACACACACACACACACACACACACACACACACACACACACACACACACACACACACACACACACACACACACACACACACACACACACACACACACACACACAAAGTGAATAGTGTATGAACTGTAACTTCATCATTGGAGGGACTTTGTATAAAAAGACTTAATTTCTCTAAAAGCCTTAAAGCCACTGTTTAAATTTAAACCCCATGTGTTGGAGTACAGAGCCAAAACAATAGAAAATGTGTCACTGTCCAAGTACTGCACTGTATTTCTATTCTGAGCTGTGAACAAGAGCCACAATGTGTAAGCTACCACCCACTCTAACATGTGAGAGTAATTTTGAAAATAACTCCATAAAGCATTTTTCTAGGGTTTGAATCATCCCCTTTTGGTAATACATTGAAAACGGTGCATGAACAGCAGTCACAGGTACATTACCCTAAAGCTGAAATTACTACACTGTTAATCGATTACTCAATCAAGAGAAAAGTCAAAATCTAAAAAGCAACTATTTTGATAATCGATAAACCAATTAATTAAAATATTTTTTAAGCAATAAAACCAAACAAGTTATTGTGTCAGCTTCTCAGTTGGGAGGATTTGCTTCTTTTTTGTGTTATGTAGTATTAAATAATTGCATATGTTTAAGTCTTTGACCAAAGGTTGGGGGAAAAAAGCGTTTTTACACTATTATCTGAGATTTTATGGACAAATCCACTTGTAAATTAACTGATAAAACAATGGTGATGTTAGTTCCAACCCTTCATTACACTAACACATACAGTATGAGAGAGGCTATCTTATTAATGCTGTCTCTCTCAGAACCAGTGGACCCCCATGCATCATCAGGGATTCTGTACCTGCATGTCCAGTACTAATGTGGTTCTTCATGTCGTTCTCCTCCATGCAGACGTAGTCACAGACGCTGCAGCAGAGCGAGAACATCCACTGCTCCTTGTCCACATGGAGCGACATGTGGCTGACAAACTGGGCATTCAGCTCCGTCTGGAAATCACACACATGGCAGCTGGACAGAGAACAGAGAGGAAAAGGAAGGAAGATGGCGAGAATAACCGTCAGTTTAAGTGTTATATTATGTCTGCATAAATTGGTAAGTGGTACATAGAGGATACATTTCTATTAGTTTAATGGACATTTGAAAATAATATATTTCCTCACTGCTGACATAGTGCTATTAAAACGTTTTCAAACATTAGCCGCATAAAAGTATTAAAGCATTAGCAGAACATTTTGGAAAGTACACTTATTCGCTTTCTTGCAGAGTTAGAGGAGAAGATTGTTTAAGGCTCACTGAGGAGTCTTGTTGTCACTGCAACACCCCGTATAACCACACACATTTTTACACTCGGCATATTGAATGCATCAAATAAACAAGAGTTAACAAGTTTATAAGGGAGATCAAGGTGTGCCAGTAAGTGGATTTATTTATTACTTACTTTGGACAATCCGTTTCAAAGCTACACCTTAACCCTGTATTTAACAAATGGGTACGTCTGATTTAGATTTCCTCATCAAACTTTTGTAAAGAAAAGCAAATAATAATGAATATAAATAATAATAATTTCCAGATCAACTACTCACAAAAACAGAGAAAATGTAAAATAAATTAACAAAATTAAGTAATTGGGGTGAAATAAAATAAAAAATCATATTTCAGGATTAATTCGGGCGTCAAGCAGCAGATACAAATCAATAAATAAAGCCCTGAATTTCTGCTATTGGCTGGATCCTTAATAGAGCTGTGTGCTGTGTTTCGGTCTATCATCGTTACCTGTAGTAGTAGGGGCAGTTCTTGCGCTCAGCAGACTCGGCTGTAACAGCGCTGACGATCTGCTCGGCGTCTGTGTTGACCAGCTTGACAGAGTGGATGGTCAGGTGCTGATTGAGGTTAGCCCTGCACTTGGCTGCATAAGGACACAAGTGACACTTGTACTTCCTCTCTTCTGCAAAAACAGACACAAGACCTCAGGTTACTGTAAACATGACCTCGGATGATATTTCATTAAGTGGCGCGTAGCCTCTGAGCCTTTAAAACAAGCTTCCACCTAATTATTTAATGCCTAACCCTGCCTCACCGTCACCTGACCCCAAATTTAACTCTGATCCTGGGAAGAGGAAGGAAAAACATCTTGTGATGTCTGACAAAATCTACTTTACAGGGAGCATCTGGTGATCCTGTAGATGCCACGAGATGGTGAAAATATGAGGCACATACAGACATAATTTTAACTCATTTGAAAGCACTCTAAAATCAACAACATTTACTTTTATGCCAAAACAATGTCTTCTCCCACTAGCTCCCCCTAAAACACACACACACAAACCATTTGCCCCAAGGACATGAAGCCAGGCAACCTTTATGTCGCCGGGGAAACCAAAAAGACCATCACACTGACATATGCCCCTGCTTCTGCTCTCTGTGGTGTGGCCAAGCTGTTCACAGCCAACACTCTCAGATGGCGTGTGTGCGGGTGCGGCGTGTAGTGTTTGTGTGCGCACGCAAAATGTGAGAGCATGTCCAATTGTGTGGGGGCATTTTGTACACGAGTCTCCATTTGTGCGCCCAGTGATTTAGTCTGCAATCCCAAGTAGGTTTCATTAATTTCTAATCCAGCGTTTAATTTGCTTGAAATAATATTGCATAAGCAGGATATTCATTAATTTATTTTCCTAATAAGGGCATAGAGAGGGATTGCAGAAGACAGTGATGGGATAGAATGGATCAATTGGGAGCAAAGAAGGGCCAAGTTTGAAAACACAGAGTAATCAGGACACAGGGGAGTGTACAGCTTCATCCTTAGGAAGTCTCCCGTGTCTGAGTGTGAGAGACAAAGTGAATGAAGGAAACCAATCGTGACTGCATCGGAATTACTGGTGTGTATGTGTGTGTGTGTGTGTGTGTGTGTGTGTGTGTGTGTGTGTGTGTGTGTGTGTGTGTGTGTGTGTGTGTTTACTCTGTGAGGCATACCTCTAGCCGGGTAATTAGACGGGCAGTTTTCCCAGAGAGACTAATCATGGTAGTAATCTCTTTAAAGGAAGGGTAATCTAGTCTAGTCAACCTTATTTACTTACTGTGGGAAGCACAAACACAAGCCCAAACTCCAGCAGCTTACATCTATACATTAAACAAAGAGATGTGATCATGCGGTGTTGTTGTGTATGTGTTTTATTTACCTGTGTGTAGAGATAGATGTCTGGAAAGCGTCTGCTGTCTACCAAACACTTTTCCACAGACAGGACAGGGGAAGAGCTGTTCGTTTAGTCTCCACTTGGCAATCCCGTTTCCCGGCTCCCCATCATCCTTTTCTGAGTCTGAAACAAACGCAGAAAACCAAAGTCATCATTCACCGCCGACACAGTCAGCCACAGAAGCAGCTACAGGTAGACCAAAGGCTATGAATCAAACAAAGTAACTTAATATGTATTGATGTTTAAACCGTAAAACTACCAAACCATAACACACTGCTGTGGTATGTGCTTATGTACTGAGGGGTTCATTAAATTATAGGGTAATCTTGATTTTTTCCATATTTATGTGACATTTTGCTTTAAGTTCATTAGCTGACAGTTGATAAGAGACAGGAAACGAGGGGAGGGGGGACATGTGAAAGTGTTCTTAAAGGAAAGATTTTGGTAAATATATGTATTTTCGCTTTCTTACCGAGAGTTGGGTGAGAAGATTGTTAATTCTCTAACTCTCTGTTTGGTAAATATTAACCTAGCTGCTAGCTAGGCTTAGCACAAAGACCAGAGGAAACAGCCGGCTTGCCAAAACATTGTCTGATGCACATCCACCAATAAAACAACAACTTGTTGTATTTAGATTTTGGTTTCTGTACCTGTTACTTAGTGAGATTTAAAGGTGCATGTAGGTGTGTTGTTGAACTTTTGAGAGAGCCAGGCTAGCTTTTACCTCCTGCTCCAATCATAAAATGACAGGCTGTGGAGAATAAGTTTATTTCCCAAAAATATTATTCCTTTCCACCCAGCTATAATAATCTCATACAGTATTCTCTTTCTGTGAAGGTGCCTTTTTACCCTCATACCACCACCATCAGCCCTATGGAGGATGTGTGGCTTCCCATACCTTTGGCCTCCACGCTATTGCACAGACAGGCAGGAGAGGCTGGAGGTGACCAGCAACGGGACAAACTACTCATGAGTTAAAGGCGAATACAAAATACAGATAATAATCAGAGTGAGAGAGAAAGGTCTGTGGTTAATAAGTGGTTCTTCCTTTGAGATTCAGTTTCAGTAAAACATTTCATTCACTCATTTAGAAACTTCACACTCGCTGTTAGAATATCACCTCGCCAAAAACTAGAAGTAAAAGGGTCTAATCTATCAGGAAAGGTCTCATTCCTTTTAGTTTCGGTGAAACAACAGAACAACTGATACACTGTGGGCTAATTTGCTAACCCACAAGACTAAAACCTGTCTGCTACCATTTGACAGATGCTCCTCGTCTTGCCTGCGGGTGGGATGAAGTGAGAATGCATTCTTAATGTCAACAGCAAGCACCAGTCCTTTGCTCTAAAGCCTGCAGCATACACATATCAGTGTAGCTCTCCGTACTGCATGTCACCCCAGCCTTCCCTCCCTCTCCACCCCGTAGTCAAAGAAATAAAAAGAACGAGAGTGACTTTTTTTAAGCTGCTTTGATAGATCTGAAGAATCAGAAGTTTCTGTTTTGAATTAAACCTCACCATAGGACATAGAGGAATTCTCAAGGATCAAAACATATAGCACTTATTGTACTATACTACTTATGCAGATTGAAGCATTTACTTAATGTCTGCATTGTTCAATAAACACACTACACAAACTGACTTTGGCTAAAACTTTTCTATTGGCAAGTCATTAGAAAAAAAGCTTCTTTAAGTTATTCAGATTGTTGTTCATGAAAAATGGAAAATAAATCTGCTGCTCAGTTTTCCCTCTCACTAAAAGTTTTCATTATTTGCAGATTGATATCAGAGCACATAAGCTTGATAGTCTAAGAATTCACATAATGTAAAATTTATATTCCATGGAAAGTCATGATAGCTTCTTAAAGTCACGTTCTACCATTAAAAAGGGTATTTTCTAAGTTGTCCTATGAAGTACATTGATGAGGTGTTTGTGGTGGTAAAGATACCACGATGAGGAAAAGCAAAGATTGTTTCCTGACATCTGGGGGTATGTTTACTGTTAACCAAATGTTAAAAACAGATGCATTGGGTTTTTACTGCTGTTGCACTGACTCAAAAACCCTTGAGCATTTCCTCTGTATCTGTATCACATATGTAATCATCTTTACATGCAAACTAGTGAATTTATGTTGTGTGCCTTTGTTTGTTTACTTTTATTTGTGTCACACAACTGTCAATGCAAAATTGCAGCACATTTTTTTTGATCCAGAAATTTAATTTTTGATCCTTATGCATTTTCTTATTTTTTTCAATGGACAGTAAGTATACAAACGTATGCAAAGTATCTAATATACATGCAAACAGTTGGAAACTAAAAAAGGACACAAAATAAGGGCAGGGTGTATGCACAATACCATGTATTTACCAAAGCCACTGCATATAAGATATATTCACAATACATTACTGTACATTAGTGTTTTCCAGTAAAGGTCCATTTGAAAATCACACATCAAAATTATTAAATCTTAATTTATACAAAGTACCAAATCTCAGATCAAACTATAAAGTGACAGCCATGTCTCCATATGCTGTTGTATAGTTTCTTTAGTTATACTTTTCTAAACCTCTTATTAATTTATTTTACTTTATCTATTTGTCTGTACTATTGCTGTCCTTGTGCTGTTGCACAAGGACAGCAATTTTTTATGTGCCACAAAAAGAGTGTTCTATAAGTGGTCAAACATAATCACGTTATTGCATTTTTCAAGTTATCTTGATTTGGAATAAAAGTCCTACATCATTAAGAATCGTTCTAAGAAATACTAGATATGTTCTGAGGGGAATAATGGAATAGAATAATTCATAACTTGGGATTACTGAAAGAATATTTCTATCAACTCAACTTTGAGGCGGTACATTACGTTCAAACTACTTTGAAGTAAGTAATGAGTTCACATTATTTTTGGCAGAGTTTATTCAAGGAAATGTACTATCTAAGATATAAGCAATGGGCTGCAGACCATGTTATATTGAATGAGCAGAGCCTGCTGTGACATAAAGATCAGATTTGACTAGAGATTAAATCAATAGTCGATTAATCAGTTGCTTATTTAGACATAATGTCTGAAGTAGATGCACATTCTCCACAGTGAAAATGTGCTGCTTCTCTCGGTCTTATATTATTTTAAACTAAATATCTTTATCACCTTTCTACTGCAGGTTTGTGACACACCACAGTCTATTAGGTGAAGGCACATGTGTGATGTTAAATACATATTAGTAGATCTTTCAAAAGCAGTATTTTGCTGTAAACTATGTAAATAATCAGCAAAAACAATATGTATGTTTGTGGTTACTCTCCAGGAATAAAGCCACACATGTGGTGAGGGTGTAGCAACACGAGACATCTCAAGAAACTAACTGAAACTTCGACAAACGTGGAAGTCACGGACTTCCTGACCTCCTGCATTAGCTGAAACCTGCCTCTCACAACATAAGCATCCAGATTCCTGACGGGCTGATCACATCTTTTTCATCCCTATGTTCTCAACTCATTGTCTGTGAGGCGTATTCTGAGAATCCTAGGCCTTCTTATGGGGGCTTGTAGCTAAAGCTCAGCACATAAAAGCATTAACTTGTCCTGACTCACAAGTGGGACTAGGGGACGGCCTGGTCACACAAGGTGATGAGAAGCCGCACGGCAAGGGCCCGAGGCCACGACCCCGCAAACACACTCATGATTAAGCCCGTTAGGGTGTGGCATTAGCCTCGAAGTGGTTAATGGCTTAATTGGTGCTTTCAGAGCAGGAAAGAGAGAGGGACACAAACAAGAAATGAGGGATTGTGCTAAACCCTAGAGTGAAGCGAGAAGCCAGAAACTATTACTCACTTGCTCTTTCTTGCTTAAATGCCATTACAAAAAGACGGAAATATAAGTGCCACTTATGTCACTCATTAAAAAACAATGGTTGTGGACAGAACGTCACTGTCCATGATGATAATAATGAAATTAAAATATGTTTTTTTTCCTCCTTTACATTGTCAAATACATTACTTAAATATCTGCAGTA
This sequence comes from Anoplopoma fimbria, assembly GCF_027596085.1. Lineage (NCBI taxonomy): Eukaryota > Metazoa > Chordata > Actinopteri > Perciformes > Anoplopomatidae > Anoplopoma > Anoplopoma fimbria. The sequence continues at coordinate 13,168,798 of NC_072457.1, forward strand.
CAGGCTTTTCCTTTAAAATAGACATAAAAGTTTCATGACAATCACAATACAGCCAATTGTAACTAATCACTTACAAATCATTTTACAACCAGTACATGTTATATAATAGTAATAATAAAATAAACTTAGCTAAACCTGTGAATTTCTTAATGCTTGGTCCAAAAAGTGTAATAGATTGTGAGGGAAAGGTGGTGTGAACTAAAAAAGGAAAAGACAGTAACGTTCCCCAAACACTGAACAGAAAATATGTTTGAATAAAGATCTTCCTGCAGCTGCAACTAGAAATGCTCACCAATACTTGGCGCAGGGGTTGATAAAACGGGGAGAAAAAGAAAATGAAGACACAAAGGAAAAAGAGAAGGCATAGAGAGACACGCATGAAGGGGAGAAAAGAGTAAAACAGTACAACTGTAAAGCAGTGAGCAGCAGAGGCTGGATCTGAAGCTTAAACACACAAGGGAAAGGGGAGGTGGTCGGGGCGAATTAACTTTCAGGACACTCTTGACACCCAGAAGCCAATCAGATTTTCATTAACTGGCAGAGGGACAGGCAAAGCTGGCACAAGCTAATTAACCTCTGGATCTCTCACTGCCAAAGGAACATGGAGGGAAGTTCTGGGATGCCAGGGAAGAGGGGAGGAGAGGGAGATGGGGGATGCCCTGGGCAGAGGCCTTCGGGTTGGGGAAATCTTGAGAGTGCAGTAAGGCCGGACGGAGCTCTAAATATGAACCGGGGAGAGGGGGGGTTTGCCAGAGAGGAGGGGGAGATCATGTGAAGTTGGAGGTGGTTAATTGAGATGTGTCCTTGTGGCTGTATACTTAGATTAAAAGGTGTCTTCATGTGTAGTTTGATGTTAAGTAACTCGGCAGGCTACATGCTTCTTTGCAAGAGTATGTTGTGTGTGTACAAAGGCATGCACATGTCTGTTTGTGTATAATGAGCATCTCTGCAAAATCAATTATTTCTACAAGCTACAGTACAGTGAGAATAACTAACTAAGATTTGGAGTCTTTGAAGATACTGTACTATGAATGATGCAGCAGTTGGTTCTGGATTGTTTTGACCAGCTGCAGATCATTTTTTAAATATTATTTCTAAGGAGGAGAAATTAAATTTTCAAATGTTTGAAAAACAAGTATAAAGACCCCAGGGCGGAAACTAACAAATATTTTCATTATCGGTTAATATGCAGATTACTGTCTCAATTAAGAGTTTGTTAAAAAATAGTGAAAAGGTGCCATTCACAACTTCTTAGACGAGAATGATGTCTTCCATTTGCTTGTTTTGTTTGACTAATGGTCCAAAACCAGAAAAGATATTACATTTACAGTCAAATATGACAAAAAAAACACAGATATTTACATTGGAGAAGCTCGAAACCAGTAAATGTTCTTCATGTTTGCTTTAAAAATAACCAAAACGCTTAATTATCACAATTGTTGTGACTTATTGATTACTCAACCTATTATTGCAGCTCTAAAAGACACGACATGAGCAAAGATAATGTCCATCCATCTACAGCCTGCTATGAACGGATATGTCTGTTCCATTACTACTACTACATGTTCCTGTGTGTGTTTGTGTGTGTGTGTTGTGTGTGTGTGTGTGTGTGTGTGTGTGTGTGTGTGTGTGTGTGTGTGTGTGTGTGTGTTTTGTGTGTTTTTTTACATTAGTCTTACCATGGAATAGTGCCCTGGTAGAAGAGCTGGGTTCTGCAGGGGAAGAGCTCTTGGAGCGCGAGTTAAAGGGTGATTGTCTGAAGCACTCGTCCAGGAACGGACTGAAACAAGATACATAATACTCACAGTTAACATAGCTACTAAATTAAACACATTTTCAAACTATATTGGGAGAAAAAATGCAGGATATTACAATAGTATTATGATGAGATAAATAGAGAGGGTATCATTGACTCACCTGTTTATTCCCACCATGTTACCGTCTTTGTGGTTGTTGGCTTTGCTGACTTTTTCTGGGGGGAAAAAAACACACAAAAAAAACCATATTAAACACAGCCAATACAATACTATTTATATATTTATACTTTACAATTTCTATTTATTCAATACACTATTTATTCAAATCATTTTTCCCCATTGTAGAACTTTAAACAGACACAGGTTATAATCTACCTCACATGTATGACTGCCTGTTATCATGTGACTGAAGTTCCACAGTTACGTCACATGACGACAACTGAGCCATCTCCATGACGATCAAGCAAACTCTATGTGCTGTTGGTGAGCTTGGTTGGAGGCTCCATGAAAAGTTGGTAAGTGGACTTTGAATTAAGAAGCTAGTGTTTTTAGTTTTAAGTCCACTGTGTAGAACAGATATTTAGATTAATTTAGATGCCACTATAAATTACTCTTTATGTTATTAAATAGATACCAAAAAAAGAATCCCAAAGCTTCCCTGCACATTGTCCATCATAGAACTGAGAAATAAACACTATATGATCCTGTTCCTTAAAGCTTAACTAGGCTGGTAAAGCACAGGTTGGCCATGCCAGCAGGGGTGTACTAGCCATCTGGAGTAGTGGGAGTCTCTCTGGTGGACTTGCCGACCCGTGAGCCAAAAGTTTGCCCAACAACACAGACACGAAAAGGGTTTTTTAAAAATGTGCATGGCTCTTCAGATCAGACAACCCAGATGGCTCATAAGTGCGTTTGTCTACGTTTGCACTAGTGTATGTAAATGGGGAAACAAAAATTGACAAACACCTCTCAGGCTCAACATTCTGGAGGTCAAAACAACACCACTGATTGCAGCCTCAAAAAGTTGCCAAGAGTTGATCAACACCGCTAACGCCATGCCGAGAAAAAGTGAAGACCGAAAGCTTTAAAAAGTTAGGGTTTATTCCAAAGGTTTTTTAATTGATTGCAATACTGTACATTGTAAATATATACAGAGTAGCTTTTGGTCACATAGGGAAAGTCTGTTGAAAGCTATTTATCAGTGTGAAAATATTCAAATATTTCAAGGTGCTACTTTTGGAGGAATAAATGCAAAATGTGTGTCCGACTGGTGATTATCAAACCAACCTGTGTCTGACCTGAAATACAAAGTTTTGTTTTTTTTCCTCTCACACATTATCACCTGATTGTAACTAGTTGTGCGGTTCGTCTCCTGCACTTTTCCCAACTTCTAAAAACTCAAAAAGATTCTCTTTTTTTTTTAACGACATAGCAAATCACTGTTCAGGATAACTAAAGTGGAGGGTCAGAGCAACACTGTGACCGATCAACCATGCTGAATTAGACAACCAATGACTTTTCACAAAAGTGTAATCATTTCTCCTGATAATACATTAACACTAATATTAAAGAGTAAAAATCAATAATTGCTTGTGTTTTCCAAAAGGCCTCTATGCCTTTGTGACAACTTAACAGTTTTGGCATTGTTCACTGTTCACACCTAAGATCACACCTGTTTTAGAGTCATCATTACACATTATGCCAATTCTGTTCACAGGCAAGGCTAGTAAAGTTCAAACGAAGGGCATTCAAGTCCACTTCCGTATGCTAGAGATCCACAGTGAGTACAACAAATACTGTACTTGTAACTTAGCAGTGATTGAGTCTTAAATAAAACATGTTTTTAAGAGGTTTCTAAGTGGTAATAAAGTGAGAATGTAAAATCATCTAATGCCATTACTTGACCAGCTGATGTGAGCATACATGCTATGGGTTTTCAGTATCAAGCCGTTAAGACCACTAAACATAACGCCTGAGGACGGAGCCATATGTGTGAGCTTCAAGGCGATGTATTGAAGGGAATTTCAAAGCAGCAACCATCTCTGTGTTCAGAGCGACCTTGCTACTGATGTGTCTCTGAGGTCCCACTGCTCTGGGTAATTCATATTGATTGCTCATTGTGTGACAGCAGCCCACTCTGTTCCAGTCCCCCTCACATTCAAACCCAGTTCTAAGGGGGCGGGGGGGGAGGGGGGTTGTCGCCGTTGCCAGGCGAGCGATGCCCCGGCCTCCCTGGGTGGGCATACTGTGTACCCCCGCTGCCCTCTGTACCCTCCTTATCCTCTGCCCCCACGCTACAACCCACCACCACCACCCTCTAAACACCCCACTCCGTCACACTGCTCGCCAAGGACAGAGGTCTCTTTCCACGTTGCCATGGAGATGCCGCACGGGAGAAATGTAAAGGGGAGGGAGGAGGGAGGGGAAGTGCAGGGGGAGAGCGTGTGCAGCCAAGTGTGCTTGAGCCGGCATGTCTGAAAACGAGTCGAGGGAGAGAGAGAGAGAGAGAGAGAGAGAAAAGAATGAGAGAAAGGAGGAGAGGGGAGGAGGGGGCATTTGTGCAGACACCACTCCCCATGGGGCCTTGTGCGAGTGTGTAAAGGTGTGCATGCAAGACTGTGTGGGAAAGAAAGACTGCCAATGTGTGAATTTGTGAATATGTGTGAGAGCAAGAAGAGGAAAAAGATTTTACACAAGCTCGTTTCTCTATTTGGCATTTAGAGGCAGGATAAAGCCGGGGTCACAGCCCAGGACTACAAGCGCCACACACACACACACACACACACACACACACACACACACACACACACACACACACACACACACACACACACACACACACACACACACACACACACACACACACACACACACACACACACACACACACACACACACACACACACACACACACACACACACACACACACCTTTCCCCTGGGGAAGGTGGGGGAAAGAGGGGGTCCACCACAAAGCTCTATCTTAATCTAGCAATACAAACAGCTGTCTGCTGCTTCAATGTCACTTTCATGGCCATACAGGTAAAAAGCAGGATGTCATTACATGTAATATATCCTGGACTTTACAACAGAGCCACCAGAGGATGGCAATGGAAACATGTAGGTTTTATGGTCGAGAATCAAAACATGTCCAAGGTTTACACTGCGATGCTGCAGGGAAAAAGAAGATGTGTGTGTCTGACAGCGGACATGTCTGCGAGGAACTTACCTGACAATTTGAACAGTAGTTCGGAGGCCATTTTGACGGATATGTCCTGTGAGAACAGGTCTTTCTGGGGGCGGGCCAACGTCTCTAGGAGGTTACTCATTGGCTCAGTCTTCTCACTTGCCCCTAAAGTGCTGAAGGCCCGCAGGTGAGAGGCAGGTGGGGTGAGTTCAGCGGGGGGTGGGTCCACCTCCATGGGCTCTGCCTTCACTTTCACCTTCTGGTAATGATCTTTGTTGTTCTCTGCAGAAGATGATTGGACACAAGAGGATTCACTGGTTAGACTTGATTAGCTTGATTTATGTTTGTAAACGGAGGTTTTGATATATTTTTGTTGTTGTTAGACAAAGCCCCCGTTTGATTCAGTTCACTGTTAAGGCATTCAATAATACCAAAGTCTTCTTCAAGAATTCCAGGTAACACAGGGAGAGTAATCATTATTCCTTGAAGTAGTACTTTAACACTGTGGTATTGGTACTTTACTTAAGTAAAGAATCTGAATGCTTCTTCTTCAACTGGAAATTGTTAACTGCTACAATTTGTGGGGCTTAATTTGATGTTTTTATCAGTCCAATTCCCTGTCGGATGTGTTTATACTGAACTAGTCAAGACAATTTTATTTATAAAGCTCAAATTCACATATCACACACCTGTCTAAGAAGGTTCTGCAATCAGTAAAACATACAACACCCTCTATTGTTAAAGCCTACTTAAGGGGGGGAAAAAACATAATCCTCAGGTCATATAATCAAAAGAAAAATTTAAATAATAAAAACACACTATTGACCTTAAATACAGCTGAATAGAGATTCACAACACATTCAGCACAAATGTTTTAAGATATTGTATAGATGGAATTAACACTTAAATAGGAAAATCCAAAAAAGAGCCAAAACATTACAGCTAAACCCGAGCTGAGCCGGTTAGCATCTAGCTGTGTAATTAATAGGGCAAGAGAGCACCGGGAGGTCACAGTCACTCGGGAAAGGCTCCAGCAGCTCATGTAGGTTCACTGAAGCAAACAGGAAATACATCAAAACATTTTAAATGTAACTAAGCAGCCATGAACCCTTTGTTTATAATAACTAGAGGTGGTCTCTGATGGATAAAAAGTTTTCAGCACATGAACAATGGACTGAAAGGTGAAAACAGCTGTTGACTCAATCCTCATACGAGTTCAGGAGGTGAGGCGAAGTGACCAGCCTAAAAATAGTGAAGATGGCATCTGTTAGGAATGTCCTGAGCCATTCTGCAGAACCAAACACTGACTCTCCTCTCTCTGCAGATTTTAAACAAAAGTCTATAGGCCCCCATAAATCCTATTATGGAAACTATTAAAAGGAAACAGTGATGCAAGCTTTGTTTTCTTCATGCAGGAGCTATTCTGTTGTCAGAAATGTGTTCTCTAATGGCCTCTGTGGCTCAATTTACTTGATTAAATGTAGGCCTATTTTAGGCTAAAGTAAGTATACACTATGCAGCTGTATGATGTGGAATAAATAAATCAATTAATCCTTGACTGGTACATCTGTTAGCATCTGAACATCCAAGGTATCTGATCTTTGACTGCAGGGATGGCTGGAGGCAGCTTCTCAGTGTGGTGACAAGCAGGAGCAAGACAAAGCAGTGGGGTTGATACAGTGCTGCTGACATGGCGACTCAGCACGATTATGGGATATATGAATTTGGCAGGGCATCGGGAGCAGTGGGAGGGGCGGGAGACTAGAAGAGCTGGGGAAAGAGTAGGGAGGGAGGGAGATACAAGACAGTGACCCTGCGCTGACCCTGCCCCCCCCCCTCCGCATTCTCCACTCCTCTGCTGAACGAGGCCAGTGTGAGACACCAAGACTGGACCTGCAGTAGATTGTGCGCATGTGATGCAGAGTATCTACTGAATCAGTATGTGTGAATGCGACTGTGTTTATGTGGGTGAATTAGAGTGTAAACTCCCCCCGCCCACCCCCTTGCCACCTCCCTGAGGTCCAGGTGTAGCCAGCATGTGGGGGACACTGACAACCATCAGCCTCACTAATCCCTTAATCAGGTGGCCAGAGTTGGCCAAGAGTAACCTAGGAGAGGCTGATGGAGGGGCAGAGGAGGAGAGAAACGGGAGGGAGGGGGGGCAGCTCTCTAAGGGTCAACAAAGGGACACGCTAGCTTCCATCATTGGATCACCACCCTAACGACGAGATGCTGAGTGGACTGCTGCGCCACAAAAACACACAGTTATACACAAAAACACATCCCCATACTAACAGGAGAATACATGTACTTGAGCTCCCAGCGCGGGGACAAACATGCTTACAAACTAAAGAGCCATTACAGACAGGTCACGTGACACAGAGAGAAAATATTTGATCGTAAACACACCACATTGAAAGCATAACATCACAGCAGGACAGATCAGAAGTGTACCTGTCACACAATGGAAATGTGGTCCTACTCCCACACTGATAATAGCCATGGCTTTTTGGTCGGGGTCATGACCTAATGTTCTGAAGCCATAAAAAGCCGCCCTCAGACTGCCTGAATCCAGCTTGTGTGTGTCTGTAAGTGGGAGCGTGAGAGTGTGTGTGTGTGTGTGTGTGTGTGTGTGTGTGTGTGTGTGTGTGTGTGTGTGTGTGTGTGTGTGTGTGTGTGTGCCCTCTGTGTCACTATGAGAGTATGTGTCATACCCTCTGGTGCAGAAGCCTCTTCTGTGGTACACCAGCTGCCATTACACCACAGAATCAGGTCTGAAAGAGTGAGTGTATGTGTTTATATTAAAGTGTCCGGCCCTCCTTCACTAAATATAATAGCTTTCCTCTTCAAAATATACTAGTAAAACTACAAATATTTTCTAGAATTATGGGAAGTAAATGGGGTTAAACTGCAGGCTATTAAGTTATGTGAGTGGGTTTTATAATTTTTTTATGATAACTGTATCACCACCCAAAACATTTCTATTATAATATTTTAAAAACCAACTAATTTGTTGGATTACATGAGAACTGTTTTGTGGTAATATTTGAAAAATATTAGAAATCAGAGAAACTGACTTCTTAAGTATTATTTGATTACAAATAAAGGAATATAAAGTCCTCTGTCGATTTTGGCTGGCTGTCTGATCGTTACATAGGGAAGATTCGTTCCAATGTAACCTAATCTACATCATGGGGTCAATTGTTCTATTCAAATATAATTCCAAAAACTTTTAGTGCAAAAGTTATACTCCTTTTTCCCCCTGAAGGTTTCAACATAAACGTTTTTTTAATTTAAGAGCAGATGTCACAACTAAGTACACATGAACACATCTTTGTTCTTCTGGCTTTTGTTTGTTTGGTAAATAAACTTGTAGTTTTATTTTATTTATATTTTGAGGGCTTAAAATACGTGTCACTGCTCAAACAAATGCACAGTGTTCCTATTCGTAAAGCACTGCATGTGCTAATGACAAACCATCGGATTGGGAGTCTGTCTGGATTAGGTGGGTTAAAGTTTGTCCAACTGTGACCTTCTATGTAAAACGCTGCAACCGAAAGCTTTTTTCAGCTCGTTTTACAATGTGTTTGAATGTGATCTTTATGCCCAGTTACTTCAAATGCACTATACATACCTTGCTCCCTCTGAAGCACCACTACTCAAGCTTTGAGTCAGAATGAAAGTGATTGGGTTTTGTGCTATGTTCTGTTTTTAGTGATCAACTTTGACCTCTTGTGTCTGCTTGAATCTGTGTGGACGTGACAGCCTCTTTTCGCTGAGAATATACAGTAGCAAGGCCCAGACCCTGGACAGATTTGTTACTACACACAAAAAAAGTCACACACCATTAGTGGCTTAATGCACGCAAAGTCAATTTATTGCACCACTTTGATGCATCGATGGCACAGGATCAAAAAACTTGGACAGACAAGCAGTGAGGGAGGGAGACAAGAGGAAGAGGCAAGGAGGAAGGGTAAAGAAAGAGAAAAAAAATTGTCAAACAGTGCCAGAAAAAGAGCACCCGAGGGTAAGAGAGGAAACAAGAAAGTGGGATGAGAGAGAAATGCTGGGGGAGGACAGAAGGAAGAGGAATGGCTAGAGCCTAAATGACAACCTCTCCACCTCTCCCCCCTCCCGTTATCCTAGTCCACCTTCCTCCCTGCTCTGTTATTCCACATCTCTCCATCCCTGCCCCCATCCCTCTCTCTCTCAATCTCTCTATTCTCCTGCTCTCTAGCCGACCTGCTCAGACAGGGGTGAAGAGTTCATGCGCTTCAAAGGCTGCAGTGTGGAGACTGCATGTCATGTGGGAGCCACAGCAGCCTTGCCTGCAGACTTCACAGACAGCTGCTGCTACAATTGATCCTCGACCAGCTAGCTCTCAGTAGTTCAGCCTTCCAACGGTCGCAGACCGAGGTCTGCATCTGACTCTAGAGCAGCGTGCTTGATAAGCAGCCCATAAGGAACCAGATATGGCCGTTATTAAAGCAGTCCTAAACAATAAAAACATTTGGCACAAGCCACAGCTGATCCAAGGCAATTGAAGCATCATCATATAATGTCAAGACAAAAAGACGACAAGTGATGTGCCTCGGTCATTCTGTCAATCACTAGCCACCAAAGAAACAAACACCTACAGCAGGTGGGAAAAGGAATCAACCCTGCATCTCTGTAAATAGAACAACAGGCAGTGATGAGGAGCCGGTGAGACAGAAAGAAAGATGTAGAGGTGGTGGTGGGGGAGTTAGAGAGGTCAGCGAGCGGCCACACTGAGGGGGCATTACGAGGACACGGTAGAGCTTAACATAAAGTAATACTGTACAGTAATGCCAGTGTTGTGAATTAGACTGGTGTAATGTTTACACAGTCTGCTGTGATAAGCCATATTGAGTAAATAGCGAATCCGTTTATGTGAGGTTAAAGATGAAGTTATTGGGAAAGCCAAAAGACAGTAAGGCTGCTGATATCATCCCAACTATTTCTGTTGGTTTAATAAAAAAATTAAAAAAATGTCTTTGTCACATATAAACTGCAGACCATTGCAACCAGGGCTAGGATATGTTTTCCAACTTCCTTCAACTATGCTTTACTACCTTAGACTGTATAAAATATGGAAGTACAGTTGTCATAAAAAGGGAAATTAGCTATAGGGACCAAAATTGTTTAACTCTTACACTTGTGCATTGGCTTCATTTTTCAGCACCGAAAGTTGCCGCTTGTTTACCACCCATGGTGCAAAGTCTGTAGGAGTATTGCTATGACATGTGTGCTCCATACAAACAAGGTAGTGTAAGGTGTTGGTGAAGTTGCCTGTTTGAATATTTGAAATTGAATTGAGGACCACCCTTGTTTTCAGTGCACCATTTAAATTAGGTCATTCTATCATCAACTGCAATCGATGACAGTGGTGGAAAGAGGCAGAAATCAGATTAAAATGCTGATAAACGTAAATAAACACATTCTCCAACCGGTAGACACATAAAGAAAAAGCACAGATTTAATGCAATTTAAGCAACAATGTCAATACGCCTGTCTGCACCTGTCATCCTAAACTGCTTGTAGAATTTAAGAAAGCCTTCCACTTCTGTCGACTAAATCCTTCCCTGAAGCCAGCAGGAGATGTACGATGTGTTTCATCTGTAACAAGTGCGGCATCAAAGAGCAGAGACATTTCGCACCATAATCCAATGTGGTTCGAGGAAATCATGCAGAATCAACTAGGGTGGTTTTATACGTGGTAAAATGAAGTGTTGCAGCAGACATAAAACATAGAATGTTTTAATTCAATAGTAGACTTTTAAGCTGAACTAACCCCCCACAAAACTCTGGATGAAGAGCTGTGTAACCGTCCGATTTATCCAGCTCACAGTGTGTTGTCAGTCAGTTGTGGCTCTTACAGTAGGAGCAAATATTTTGGGGGGAGGCCAGGTACACTTTGATCAGCCTTGGCCACTGCTGCAAGAACTGCCAATGCTCCTGGAAATCAACACCCACTTTCCATCTCCTTTCTGCGTTCAGCTAATTGCTCTGACGCACACACAAAAGAAATAATACCATTTTTCTATGAAAACCAAAGGCATCAACTGTCACTAGAGCTGATGGATCAAACCAGGGATTAACACCTGTTTATTGAAGCTACATTTTATTGGTAACCAGAAAAAGAAAGTCCATGTTGCTTTGTTGGATGTCAGTAGGTTGTGGTTTCCTATAAAAACCAACAAAAAAGAACCACATGAGCTAAACATGTGTAGCTGTCAGTTTGGTTTCGAAGTGTTTCTGCTCCTTTGTGGTCAAAAATTGCTTAATGCAACTTTTATTAGGAAGGTAACGAGCACTGCAGAGGGGAGAGGGCCTTTAAAATGTCCTCAGAGATGGAAGGCCTGTTCCTTAGGAATGAGGAATGAGTTAAGCAAGTACAAAGTGTGATTTCACACCTATAGTGAGGGTGGCTGGATGGTGAGTGGGTGGCACGGCTGTTGCCCACACGATGCCAGTCTGCCAGGGCACCACCTAGGGCCCCGTACCCCCCCCCTTCCCCCCATCCCTTCCTGTGACGCCATGTTCCCCTTGCCCTGCAACACCAATGCCCATCTGCTAGGACACGTTAGCCTCTGGCGCCAGGGACTATTTAGCCCGGCGTAATTAGCCCCCAGACACCAGCAGCCTGGTTTTAAACAGATGTGGGGGAGGTAGCGCTTGCAAGGCGACTCAACACGACCAACCAATGTTTGATAAGGAAACGAGGAGAGGGGGAGGGGGGGAAGAGGAGAATAAGTGACCTAGTTAAAGGGATGATGCAACTCATGTTACAGCACAATGGGCAGTAATGATGACAACCCCACTTGCTCGGACTGTCCAACGCCGTGGTTGAAGAGGGATGAGCAACGAGAATCTAATTAGGCTGTGTCCATTTGCTGTACGCCAAGCATGGATGAGGAAATAGGCGCCTTTTTAACAAGGAAAATGCTTAGTCTAAACTCCCCAATGTGATTTCCCTATTTAAGTATCCCTACTGGGTTGTTGTGCTCTGGCGCTGACCTTTAACAGGGGACAGAAAGAGGTTACAGTGTAGACGCCCTTGAACCTCATGACCGTAATCACACGTGACTGTAACGGCATTGACCTTTCCCTGTCTCTCTCCTTCCCTCCTCGCCAATCCTTTCTCCTTCCCTTCCCCCCCAGGGTCATTTGAGGGTCCAGACTCTTGTCAAGGCTGTCACTCTAGACAGCCCTCTCCATCTACCGCCCCCGCTGTTGCCATGGCAATGGACGGCACTGCGCTCCGAGGACTGTGTGAGGGGGCAGAGGGAGCCAGCGGACAGATGAACGCTGCAGCATCTTTCCCTAACCTAGGTCAACCTTGCAGAGCTAGTGTAAGTGATGGGTGGGGATAAACGCTGGCCATGCTGCTTGAGGACCAAATACACCGGCAGGATAACATCAGTGCAGGGATTGGAAATGGCAAAATTGATGGGAGAGGAACAGGGATGAAACAAAGAACATAGGTGGAGGCAGTACACTGGAGGAATTACATCCTGCCTACATGATTCTCTCAGCTTCTGTCTCCAATTTAACACAAAGGCCAGCATACTAAATCTGTTTTGTTTTTTTGTAGTTTTAAAGTAGTAATCATGTCATCTCTGTCTTCCTCAAACACACACACACAAAAGCACACACACACAGTCACAGGGAAACGTGACCTGGGGGCAGGCAGTGGAGCAGCACACGTGTAGTACCACAGAGCTCCCAGCCAACATGAGTCACTTCGAACACCAGTCAACCCAGAGAGAACAATGGCAACCGGTGTGTGAGGTGTCTGTCAAGCACGCATACACTGGCACAGGATGAAGAGCCGCAGATGGAGTAACGCCCCACTGCGCCACCATCAGACTGCCATTTGCTTTGTGCTTTTAAAACATTGTGCATATTTGCACCAGTGTGTCACACGTTGTAAATTTTATGTCTGCACAATTCTAGCGTACTATTCATTCCAATGTTGAAACGGGCCTGTATGATTTTCTTAAAGGAAAGGTAGTTTTGAACAATGCATTCAGTATTGCAAATAAATGTTGAATCAGGAGAAACATGTTCCTATAGCAAGGGAAGCCAACTCCATACTGATGAATACTTACATTATACCACAAATTTCATTCTTGTCTGCCTGATCGATACTATCCAGCAGCCCACAGCAGACAAACACCTGTCCATAATACACTTGAACTGGATCTGGCATTCAGTAGTGATTGAGAATGTAGGCTATAATAAGCAGCGGCTTTAAAGTTTATTTAGCAGTGAAACAAAGTGTGTAGTAATTGAAAAATAACAGTTAAAACAACAACACAAGTGCAGCAGCAGCAGCACTGCAGCAAGTGCTTCAAAATAAAGAACTAGGCTTGAGTCCCTGCCTAAGGACTTGTTACTAACATTCATGATGAGCTCAAACCACAATTTGTAAAGGCTAACTCATGCTGCATTGGATGATGACCGAGTGGTCAACGCAGGTTGAAACTCTTTAACTCCCCTTCATGGAACAAGGGTTGAGTTTTGAGTTCAATATAGCAAGCAGATTGATCTTCTGCCATTTGACAGCACTGTTTGGAAGACAAAACCGTTGCACAAAACAAAGCAGAACTCATCCTCAACGCACCGATTCTTGTTCACATTAACTTGGAATAAACCATAGATGCCTAGAGTGGTAGAAGGGTTACCAAGACACATGTAGCCACCATCTAAAGCAGAGGCCTCAGAGAAACAAAGACTATTTCACCACATATACTTTTCCCCCACAGGTACACTTTGGTCACCTTTGAGAAGGCCCCAATTTCAGCTTAGATAGGTGTGTCATGGTAAAAAACAACAGAACCTTTTTGGGAGTCGGTGTCATAACCTTTGGCCTAAAACTAACTTCCTGAGCCGTTATTGGCTCATCTTAAACTAAAACAGCCGACCAGCACAACAATCATTGATAACACAGTGCATGGTCTGTTCTTTACATGAAATAGTTGTGTATGGAAGGGACTGTTGTTTTTCTATGCATCTGCATACATTGTTGTTTTAAACAAACTTAACAAATACAGTATATGCACCCAATTTCAGAGCACATATTTAATGTTTTGCTTGGATTTAGTAGAATGAAATAATTGTGTAGACTGTAGGAAACATGCACAGATCCATAGAAACAGTTTGTTCACACATACCTGAAAGCTTCATCAGCAGCTCAGAGGCGACCTTAATGTTGATATCCTGGTTCAGCATGGTGTTCTTAGCCATAGGACTTCCTTCCCTTGGTTTCAGTGACCCTGGGCGCTCCGTGGCTGCTGCAGACCCCACTGGTCCGTCCTGGCAGAAAGTTGCAGGGAAGCTTGGCTGTACCTGGATCTGGGACTGGGAGCAGGGTCGCGGGCTCAGCGCTTCCTCCACTTTGGGCTCTTCCTTCAGGTGGAATGGAGACTTGAGCGTCTCCCTCTGGTTGGCGGCTGCAGCCAGAAAGAAAAGGAGGAATGAGATGACATTAAGAAAGAGAATTTGAGGGCAGCAGGGGGAAAATGCAGTTTTTGACAAGTTAAGTTTGTTGGGTATTTCTAAAAAGGTGTATGTTAAGTTTAACCCAGAAACAACAAGAGGCCATATGGATGCTCCGCATTCTTTCTATAAACGCATCAGCCTTACATTACCTACTGAGTGTATGGCAAAAGGTCTCACAATCCATATAGCACTCATCATCCTTAACCTGAAATTGAATGTGGTCCTAACTGAAAAAACAAAAACACCTGAAGTTTAGTCCACTATGCCACAAGGACATCTCATCTAAGTTTCTTATGAGTGAAGAGGACAATGAATACACAAAATAAAGAGTAATACATTAAAATGCAAATTAAATGGAACAACAAAGTTGTCCACAGTGGATTTTCACAGCCCTATCTCTGCAACAGACACCACAGTTGGCGCGCTGTGGGCTGACACAAAGGGTGCAACCTCATGACTGTCCTCTTCTCTTGGTCTTGAGGGCATCCACAACAAATGCCCAAATCATTTCCCTGCTCTTTTTCTCCTTCACACTGCCCCTCCCCCCATCCCATTCATTTCTGAACACTTCATTCTCAGCTCTTTTCTACTTTACATCTTGTTTCTTCATCCCTACTCGCTCCGGACATCGGCTGAATCCTCTTCAGACATAACGACATAAAGTAACCGTCCTTCTGTAGAGCGCGATAGCAATCGGCTGAAGTCTTATCTGCCATCTCTGCAGCGTGTAGCCTAGGTTAGGGAGTGAACTGTCACATGGATCCCTCTGCTCTAAAGCCATCTTCAAGAGAAACTGGGCCACATCTAATCCGCCTTAGATGAATAATTAATAATTAGACATGGAGCAACTTCCCATCGCCGCCAAGAAAAGAACAGCGGGGCAAGCGCCTCTCTTTGTGTCTCTCAGCACGTTCCACTACACGCTGCACTAAAACAAAGGTTTACACGGGCTATAGCTTACAACATTGTTGACATTTAAGATGGCTATAAATCTACGATAGAACCAGCAGAAATATGTTT
The DNA here is from genome assembly GCF_027596085.1 of Anoplopoma fimbria. Taxonomy (NCBI): domain Eukaryota; kingdom Metazoa; phylum Chordata; class Actinopteri; order Perciformes; family Anoplopomatidae; genus Anoplopoma; species Anoplopoma fimbria. The sequence continues at coordinate 13,184,286 of NC_072457.1, forward strand.
TTAAACACATTCTATATGCCTGTGCTACTTGATATCTTCATTTCATTCAGTGCAACTATGGGAACCGTGGGGAGGGTTAAAGGATACTATTGTCCACTTTTGGCACGTGATTTACAACGGGTGCACCGAGCTCTTTATCAGAAACAATTACAGCACTTCATTAAGTAGATTGGCTTTTGACAGAACAGATCTGATTACATGAAACTTAAAACAGTTACATGAATGTGTGTGCAAGTTACGCTGTTGCAAAACGTATATCTTTAAATATATAATATGCCATATTATTGAAATTTAACGTTTTTAACAATTTTACTTATAATAAATGATAAACACATGTTTTAGATAGAAGTGGGGGAAGCAAAGTTTCTTTGAGGAAAAAGTTTGTAGAAGTCTGTCTAGAACTTCATGTTCTCTGCAATGTTTCCATGTTATTGTTTGCCAAAAGTAAAACAAATCAGCCTCGATGGATGAAAGAGTATCCACAACTGTGGTGTTGTGATTTGAAAGACTGTTTCACACGTGAGTCACAAAGCAGAGCCTCATTGCTATAGCAAACTTTAAACGGCAGGCCATGGAATATGCTAATGATAACCAAATGTGACAAAGGTTCCCATCTATATTTGCCTTCGTTAATTGTAAAAATATATGCAGCTCAGGGAATATTTCTCCTTATATGAGAATACAATTGTGATGTTATCTAATTGTAAAAGTAATGGTCGTGCATTCAGCAATGATCAGAATCCTATGCTGATGCTACAACTGACACCACAGCTGCTTAGGAGCTACACGGATTGTTAAAGTTCAACTCTATAATAACAGATACGTTTCATTTCAAAGAAAAATTCAATCAAAATTTAAATAAAGTTAATTGTTGCTGAGTAGGGTACCAACAAACTTATTCATATAACTTATCAACACCCTTCCCAACCTTTGACACAGCAACAGTTTTCAAACATTCTGTAAACTACTACTATCTGTCTCATACACAGACACAGACACACACACACACACACACACACACACACACACACACACACACACACACACACACACACACACACACACACACACACACACACACACACACACACACACACACACACACACACACACACACACACACACACACACACACACACACACACACACAGGCATGGATATAAGAGAGGCTATCACTCTTGGGCAGACTGCTGTCCAGTCTCCTCTGGCCCCAGCAGAGATCTGCTCCGCTCCTCACCCTACCGTCTCACCTAACATCTCTAACCGCCACAGGCCCGCCGCCCCCTGCCCGCATCATCAATCTGTGCCGGCTCCGGCCCCTCTGATTAATGATGATCTATGCTGTGGGGGTAGAGGGCCCGGGGATGGGGGATAAGGGGCAGGAAAAGGGGACAGGTGTTGGTGTTTTGACCACCCATGTGGTGCCACAATGCCACAGTGCCACACCATGGCGGGCCAGGGCTGCAGTTCAAGAAGGGAAGAAGGGAGAGGTTGAGCGTGGCGGTGGTGGTGGGGGGGGCAGAGACCTTCAAGTTCAGGGGCAGCGGCACAGGGTCACACGCAGCACCAGCTGGAAATGTCACACCGTCAGATGTCAGCGGGCAGGCTAAGTATAACCTGGTCAGCACCTGGAAGGACGTCCTCTAATTAGAAGCGTGTTGGGCCATGTCGGATCAGACAGGGACAGCATACTTGGTCACCGCCTTACAAACACACATAAAATTACACATCTAATTTACCCAGGCAGACGCACACTTATCTATATCTTTGGGAGAAATCCTTGCTGTGTGTTGTTAAATACGACAACACACGCGCTGTGTCATGCTGCATTCAAACCATATGAAAAATGCTGGGCTTCACATAAACCACTGACAAACACAGACTCAACACATGCTTACGATTTCCCAATTCTTCTCCTCTGTGGCCTCACGAGAACAAAAACAACCCCAGGACCTGCACTCACACACAAAGTCTCACCACTTCAGTGACCTTTTGGATTGTCGCTATAAATAGAGTGAATTTCCACTCAGAATCTATGTTACAGAGCCCAATGAATTATTTAGTAGCCTAATCCAACTGGCAAGTTTTTTTTTTTTTTTTTTTATTTTTTTATTCTTCTAAGCTGATGGCTCAATAACAAAAAAGCCGGAGCACACTACCAACAGGAACAGTTCAGCCCGCAATGCCAAGCTTACACTTTGGCCTTTTGCCTGTCAGAATTTCACAATAGCATCATGCGCGTCCAGTCTCTGGCAGAGCATCTTGTAGAGAGAGCACAGATCTGAGGAGGAGATGGGCATCTCTGGGTGACTGGGCATCTCTTCTGTGAGCTTCCTGCCTGTGCGAGCACGTACCCAGGCCAATGTCAGCTCCCTGCGCATGATGCTCTCCGGCTGGTTCTGGTTCAGGGTTGACGATGCTATCAGTTTGTCTCCATGTTATCACACTCTTCTGACACCTGCCACCAATGCTACTTTCATCGCCGTTCTCTTCCCTGTTTTCTCTCCCCTTCCCCGCGCTTCTCTCTCGCGCGCCTCATCCGTCTCGCTGCCAGACGCTTGTCCACTCCGCCTCACCTCTCGCTCCGTGGCCAGGGCTGCCGTCAAATAACTTCATTAGCTTTCCACCTCTGTCACGCCGGCCTGCTCCCCCTCTGACAATTGGCTGCTGTTTTCTCCCGGAGAAAAAAAAAAAAAAAAAAAAAAAAAAGCAGAGGGCTACGTGGGGCAGGTTGAGAACCCGACAATAGCTGACAGTGTGCTAGACACCGGACAGTGATACTGATGGCTGCAGTGGGGATGTATGGACCAGAGGTCACGCACAAAAGGCCTGCCTGTGTCTGCTCATGCAGAGCTGGAAAGCAAAGGACATGCAGATGAAATCTTGATGTTCACAAAGTGACATAGCTGAAGACGGGACATTTCAAAAAGCACTAGAAATCTATGTCAACTAAGATGGTGAAACATAGCCAAAATGTTTCTACACAGCACAATGCAATACAATACTTAAACAGATGCCACTATTGTGTATCCAAATACAAAAATAATGTGTATATCTAGGATAATGACACATTACAAGGGGGAAAACCCTAAAGGATACTCGAGATTTTTCATGTACCATGATACAATTCTGCCAGTGCCTCATTTCACTGTAGCAAAGCATTACATGTGAGAAACTCTCCCAGGAAAAGGATAAATAAGACAACTGCAGAAGCATCATGACAGATGCAACACCTCCCACAACCGCCTGCATGCCAATTATTCACACCCAGCCAGGGTCAAGCTCGTTGTGCCTGTGTCACCACAGCGGGGGGTGAATATGGGAGGGGGGGTGCAGTGCCCACTGTCATTATTAACTCGGGGTCCGCTGGGCATAGGGTAGGGACTGTGCATTTCAAAGTACCTCTGTGGCTTTCATCTCTAAATCAAAATGTGGATCACACTGGATAGCTAACGGTTGTGTCAGCATGCAAGGATAAAAAATCAAAGGGTATCAGTGTAACACTCAATGGAAAGCAGGGCAACCCCAAAAAATGATATGCTTATTATGTCAGAGGTCGGGAAGAGTTCACTAGCTTTTTTATGCCTGGGGAACTCGATGCAACTCCCTCTCTGCCTCTTTCTCCCTCTCCCCCACTTGCTGTCACTTTATCTGTCTCTTTTTTATCTTTCCCTCTCCACATTTTTATACCCCCCCCTACCTCCCTCCTCCTTCTTCTTCTTCTTCTTCTTCCCCTGTCCACTCTCCCTCCCTCTCGCTCCCTCGCCAAGGCCTTGTGGGATCGAGGCACTGAGACAGCAGTGTAAGAGCAGGAGGGATGAGCTGCTCGTGTACACATTCAATCTGGGTTGGCAGGGAGGTCAAAAGAAATGGAGTCTGGAGGTCCCAGGAGGAACTTCCTCACCTCTCCCTCCCTGGCTGCTCCGTGGCATGGGTAAGTCTCCCAAAAATCTTAGCCCAGTTCTTCTCAGTTTCATAACCCTCTTTCTTTAACTCTTTCTTTAACTTTGTGATCAAAGAAGCAGTATTCATTAAAACACATCATCATGCATTCAAGTTCAACATCCTCTCGTCCTGTCTGTTTTTTTTTCATCCTTTCTCATTCTCCTTGAATGATGCCCTGACTAAGATGTCCGCCACTTGACACTGGACTGACATTGCGAGGAGCCATCTTGGCTCCTCTGGGAGTTGCCTGGGCTCGATTGTGCAGTCTGGGAGTGAAGTGCAACTGGCACCCAGGGGGCATCCATGTGGAGCCCGGGCGTGCGAGATTGAGGAGGAGTTAACTAAGCTGGCCCAGTCCCTGTGCATCCTGGCGGGGTCACAGGATGGCGCTGAGGGCGCTAATCATTTCAAATTATGAATTCCTTTTTAATTATGAATTATGCATACATTTTTAATTAATCTAATGTTCCCAGGGTTTTTTCCTCCCATCCTCGCTCAAGATCTCAATCTAATTACACAGCATTAAGTGGAAGAGTGGCAGCCGTAGCCTCGACCCCGACGCTGAACCTCAGTCAACCTTTTTCCATCAATCTTGCCATCCTCTCCAAGCTCATCCTTTGATATGTTGCAACATTGGGAAAAGCATCTAAACACTGTCTGAGCCTAGTATACCTTAGAGCAGCATGTTTGTCAAGTTTATTAAAATAATGCTGTATCATTATGTTATAAAAGTCAGGATTCTGTGTCACATTGCAACTTTACCAAAGGTAGATAATACTGAGTTTTAAGTCTTAAACGGTTTTATGAATGGTAAATATTACTGCTACCACTACTACTAGTCATGGGGTTTGAGGTGAGGTGCAGACAACCAGGTCTTAGTAACAACAGCAAGAAAGGTTAAGACTTGTGTGTTTCATTTTTTTTAAATGAAGCTTTTCACCAAAGTACAGTAGATCTATGTAAACAATCCTTAATGGAGGGCTCCAGAATGACTTGGAGAATTGTTAAAAGGAGAAAGATGCCTAAAGGTCACAGATCTTCAACTCCCTGACAAATTGATAATATGAGGGGGAGAAATGTATCCCCCCAACAAGTTGTCGAGGTGCCCTTGAGCAAATCATTTAGTCCCCAACTGCTTCAGTGGAGCTAATCAGTGGCCAACCGCAGATAGATGAGGATGTACAACTGGGTAGTCATCAAATGTCACTTTAACTATGTGCAAAAGAAGATAAAAAAATATATATCCTACAGTATTCAACCTTGGATGGACAACTAATCTCCAAAATAGCAGAAGAATTTCAGTATTGTTATGGCATTTTAAGCAGATATGAAATGTACTAACAAGGCCATTTATTTACAAGATTAGATGTGAACATACTGCATCTGCTCTGATCTAGGTCATGCCTTTAGTGCTGCTCAGTGGTGCTTCAGTTGTTTTTTATGTGCAAGTTCTACTCTGTTACCACCCATCACTGGAGACTTGCCTTTAAAAAGTAAAAAAAAAAAGAAAAGAAAAAAAAAGCTGAATATCAGAAAATTCTTAATCAATTTACTCCTGCATGCTTTTCTCCCTGAAATATTGTATATATGCCAAGAACATCTCTTTTTTTTGCTTATTACAACATACCTTCATTGTACAAAGAAGTGGCACGGCACAAGGAAGGTGCCAACTAATCAGTTAGATGAGCTAAGCTTTACAGTATCCACCATTTATACCGAGTTAGAGCCTCCGTCATTGAGATGCATCATCTTTTGAATATATATTTGTAAAAACAGATCTCATAGGTGGCATCTTTCATGTGTTTATCCCAGTGTTGCATCAGTCTGACAGGTCGTTATTGTTATATTATTGGAATATTTCAAGCTTTTGTATCTGTGACTGACTACAACAGTTTTCAATAGCTATATATACACACACACACACTGCGCATTGCGTTATATAGGTTGCACTAGTCGTTTTACACAATGGAAAACTAGAGGCCGAGTGCATATTTTCAAATCTTTACACTAAAAGGCTGTTCAAAGTTCCAGTGCTTGTTAAACTACTGTTTATTAAGAAACTCATCTATTTATATCAAATTACGTTGTCTAAAAAAAATACTTGTAGGCACAATTAAAATAACAGAAATCTATTTAATCAAATATACAGTATGTTGTCTTCCTCAAATCAGTGTCCTAAGAGCAAGTTTTGAATTATTTGGGTGTTGCCCTTACCGGTTGAAAAGGCTAAAAGTCCATGGCCTATTTTTCTATCATTCTCATGGGAGACACACAGAAACCAAGGTTGTATGGATGAATAATCCTGTGTACAAGTACAGGCATCCCTGATACCCTCAAATATGCACAATGATAGCTAACGTCTGGAAAAACAACAGCTCAACCAACTTTAGCACACGTTAACTGGGTTCTACATTTGATTGCTATGTTGTTGCCAATTAAACGTCTAAATAAGAATGTTTTTGCCGTTGTCAATGCTAAAACTATCTATTAACTAAAGGATTGAACTAACTCTAAGACATTTTTGGATCCCATTGTTTTAAATTCCATTAAAAACAGCTCGGAGAGACACACTGCGGCCTTGACCTGAAACGTTAAACATAAAACTGTTTAAACTTCTTACGAATGTTATTTCTGGTGACAGTAAAGAATCAAAACAAAACTTAAGGCAAAGGGGAGACAACATCTAGCTGGAGATCAGAACGGTTGTCTTCACGTTCAAGTCTGAAGGATGTGAAATACTTTTTATAAAAGTGCCACAGCAATGAGCGGAGTTAGGAAGTCAAGTTGAGAAAACAGCAAAACAAACAAAACAATTATGGATTAAAGGAGTCAAGCTAGTGTTCCTCTGCATGCTGTTTTTCCATGTATTTCTCAACTTGATGCAATATGTCCTCCATTTAGACATAAGCTTTTACCTGCAGTACACAATATCCTGGTGGGTTTATCCTTTTTTATATAACTCCAATAAAAGAAAACTAACTTGATGCCCATCTCGTCCTCAGATCTGTCTTTACTTCACAAGATATTCTGTCAGAGGCTGGTGTTAAACTTTTAATTCTTTTAAGTCTCATACTTGCTACTCTCATTATACACAGGCTACCAATTTTGTAAAAATATACAAAAATGGATTGACTGAATTAGAGGTAATTGCATTGGTCTATTAGGTGTATCAGTTAGTCCAAAGGCAGAAAATAAAACCGGCAACTGTAACAGTAGAGCGAAAATGGAAAAATTAAACTGGCTCAAGGTTTCTAAAAGTGTCAAATTTAATCTGTTTTGGGGTATTTCTTTCTTTGATACCAGACTGAAAAGTCTTTGACTTTTCGAAAAAGGAGACATTTTCATGTCATCAGGGGCTCTGTGAACTTGTGATGGGTATTTCTTAGAAATTTTCCAAAGAAAAAAAAAATCATGCTAACCTGAAAGCTTCATAAGCAGGTCAGTTGCCGTCTTGGTGGTGATGTCAGGGCTGAAGATGGAGGCTGTGGTTGGACCACTAGGACTGGATCTGACCCCGACTCCTACCCCGACTCCAGGTAGGTCCAGGGAGTTGGCACTGCTGCTGGGACGGTCCCTGCACATGCTAAAGGGGGAGAGCACGGACAGATCTCTCTCCTGCGGCTCCTCCTTGATGTGGACGTGATTGGAGGAGGCCTCGACCGGAGAGGACGTCTGCTGCTGGCTGTCTGAGTGCAGCGGGGACACCTCCGTCCCTCTCAGGTCTGCGGAGCCGCTGTCACCCATCAGGGAGCCCTCGCCCTCCGTGTCGGTGGTGAGCTCCTCTTTCACCTTGACGTCTGTGCGGGGGAAGTGCTGGTGGCAGCGCATGTGAAGCTTCAGGCTGAAGTGACGAGAGGAGGTGAAGGGGCAAAGTTCGCACTGAAACGTCTCGCCCCGGTCCTGGTGCTGATGTACCTGAAAAAGGAGGACAGGTTTACGTGCCAAACTGTTCTCTTCTCATCTGGTACTACAGGACATCGAGAGGAAAGACATGACTCTTTGTTGTAGATCAATTTAACTGAAACGAAGCAAACATGTAGTGTTTAATTATTCCATGTAGAGGATTATAACACATTTAACTAAAGCATGCCTATCCCTTAATGTTGACAATTATATTCCAAGTGCCATAATTGGCACTAATTAAAGGTGATGTGGGTGGGGTCGACAAGAGTTGCAGGGTCACAAGATGAAATAAATCCATATCATCTCACCTTCATGTGGGACTTAAGATTGTCTTTTCGAGCACAGCGGAAGGGACACAAGGGACACTGGTGGCTTTTCAAGCCTGTGTGGATGACCATGTGTCTCTTCCAGTAGCTCTTGCGTTTGATGACCAGTCCACACACAGGACACTGGAACGGTTTGCCACCATCCTCAGGAGAGCCTTGAGGGCACCAAAGAACATTGTTACAAGGAGAGTCATAAGTGTTTTCGTGCAAGGAAAAATTAACTATGTTTAGCTGAAATGCACCTTTGTTACTGTAAAGAAAAAAAACCAACTATGCTTTTCCAAATACAGACTATAGTATTCACCGATCTGTAAGAGACAGCTACTCCTCACCTAATGGTGAAAACTATCAAGGAAAATGCCAGCTGGAAGCAATGGAACAATGGAAGTGAAAACTCAAGCATGTTTTAGTGTCTCGATTATTGTTGTTGGCTTCATATCCGGCATCCATTACTGTTTAATTGGTCTTATTAGAAAGAGGCATGATTGCATTACAAATTCTACAAGGGCCTGTCAGGATGGCTTCATAAGTATTCCAGTGCCGTTCCTTGAAAAACATCTGGTAATCAGTGTTTGGTGAAATTACTGTGCTCAGCCATTCATTGACCTGGGGTGTAAAACCTCGAGACTGCCTATTTGCAACAATAAACCGCCATCTGCGGCCCTACCTCTCCAAGCACAGCAGAGATCACAATGCAAAAATTACTTCTGCTTATTGTGAGTTGAGCCGAGTGAGGCGGAAATAAACCAGGAGAGAGGGAATGTATGCGTTTAGTACCTTTATCTTAGTATTTAACACGCCTCTTTCCTACGCAATCATCACCACGTTTAAGAAAAAGAGAGAAAGCTTTCCTTATACATTCAAAGTGCAGAACATGCCCGTGGAATAGAGTTTTATAGTTGAACTGGCAAGGGACGACAATAAAACAAGATATGACAGTCAATAATCAAGGTCACATTCTTCAGTCTGGCGACCAAACAACTACCTGCATTTTTACAGCGCTGCTCGACCTTGACGGCTCGCGGGTTAGAGCAGAACCCCTTTTTAGCATGCAGATCACAGAATATTACATCGACTGCCTCATCTGTCTGAAGTCAATTTGATCCAGCCATTTTAGATTTGGCGGGGTTGCGACACAATCCCTCAAAAGTGCCCATCCATCTCCCTGAAAACATTCTGTTCTCCCTAAAGGCTACTTAGCAAGAGCCTGCACTTTGAGGCTTTCTCTCTCCCTGTGCAAGAGTGAGATCTCTGTGTGCACCCTTGTTTGGTTATATGTCCACATCTGAGTAGACACTTACAGAATATATGGCACGGCTATTTGTGAGTAACTGAGAGAGAGCATAGGAGGGAGAGAGACAGAGAGAGAGAGAGAGAGAGAGAGAGAGAGAGAGAGAGAGAGAGAGAGAGAGAGAGAGAGAGAGAGTGAGAGAGTGTGTGCGTGTGTGTGTGTGTGCACGCATCTGTATCCAGTCAGTGGAAATTATGATGTGTTTGGCCTTAAGTCTGCTGTGCTGCTCAGTGCAGAGGGCTCTGGCTAGTGGGGGTTGAAGCCAGGAGGAGGCTGCTGAGATGGATATGGACTCCAGGGCTCCCCACTGTGCCGAGCACACACTGACGGCCCCCTTTTGGCAGCACGCACATCCGAGCACAAACTAGCTGGTCTGGGAAGGCAGTGAGGTCTCAGTCGGAACCCCCCGTCGAGCCCACAGACCATTTCCCAGACTAGAAGGCCAGCCAGGGCTGTTTTCTCTCGGCTCTGCTCTCTGCTCGGCTGACAGTTAAGCTGAGGCTACACCACTCGCTACTTCGGCGACAGTGAGGTGAGAACAAAACCATTAGAGAACCAGAGAAAACATGTCACGGAAGTCCAGAACTGTGCTTTTTTTGGTGACACGCAAACGTGGGACAGCAAAGACTTTGTTGAGCTTCCATTGCAGTACTAACTTTAATTTATCAGCACTAACAGTTTTGATTTGTGTGATATGACATAAGTGGAAGTTGTTCTTTGGTAAATGCTGAATGGTAATAAGTATTATGATAGGGGAGATAGTTCACTTGAAGATCAGGTAAATTTGTATGATTATTTTTTGAAAGAAAATGCTATGGTGTAGGAAAATAAAAACTTTACATAAATGAGGTTCAGCTGAAATGATCTTGAACCTTCATACTCTCTCTTCCATACAAACACAAGGTCCTTTTATTTCATTGTAGCAATCTTGTTTGAGCTTAGGTTCCCTGATTCTATGGCAAGACACAAGGCAATAATTCAATGTGTTTCAGTGTTTTGTAACTAAAGAAAAAAACATTTTGTTCACAGGACAAATATCATAAAATGTACCTAACCTTTGCTCAGCTCTCGTCTTATTATCTGTATTTGTGCAACCATTTTTTTGATTGATGTAGTATTACTATTAACATGAATATAGTGATTGCTATGCATATATTATTACTTTAGATTACCTGCTTGGCTGTTGGGTTTGCCTCTGCTCTTTGGAGTAGAGGGCAACAGCAAGTCTAGGCTCTGGGTGGGTGTAGAGGGCGTAGGAGCCTTCTGGTTCTTGTCCAGCAGGGGCTTCACATCCTCTTGGAGGACTCCAGCAGTCGCCAAGGAGGAACCATCTTTCTTCTCTGCCAGCAGGTTTCCTGCTGCCCTTGCTGCCACCTCTTTGAGCAAGGCAGCAGAGGAGGTCATTGACACGAGCGAGAGGAAGGAATTGGAGGATTGGTGGTCAGTAGCAGCACTGGTAGTCGACGAGGTTTGGCTCCGCTCACTGACTTTCTTGGAAAGCGCAGCAAGGGTGGAGCTAGCTGACTGCGGGCTGAACGGAGAGTTGAAGGCATCAAAGCGCACCACATCATCTCCTCGACCACCCCCTCCGAGGGCGGGCACTGCAGACGAGGCAGAGGTGGAGGAGGAGGAAGAAGTCGTTGAGGAGGAGGCCACGGCATTTTTGTCTTGAAGCACAGCATTGGCTGCAGCTTTTAACTTCTGGATTGCAGAGTCCGGGGACAGGCTGGAGCCGCAGGGCGTGGAGCAGCTGGCTGGTGGCCACTTATCTGCAACACCTGCCCATACGAAGCCACTGCCGTTGCTAGAGGTGACAGAGTTAAAGGGATCATGGGGCTCTTGCTTAATGTTGGTGACTGAGGGTGCCAAGGAGGCCGGTGAGGCTGAGCCGCTGTTGTTGTTGTTGTTGGCCAGTTTTCGGGCGAGAGCACTTAACTGCTGGGCATGGTGGGAAGACGGGGAGAGGGTCAGAGGTGGGGCTAGACCTATTGGAGGCGACTCCCCCCCAGCGCATCCCCTGGATGACCGACCCAGCAGATCCCCAGTGTCAAGTTTTAGCGACCCAGCCTCTAGGAGGCGACGTAGGTTGCTGCTGAGGGGTTTCCCCAGGGCACGAGATGCTGCCTCGCCGTACAGCGATGATACCACAGAAGACAGTGTGTCCTGGGCCGAGAATGCACCTCCATCCAGTCCGAGAAGTTCCAAAGAGGCACGATGGACGGGTGTGGGGCAACCCAATGAGCTTTCACCTCCACAGGTATCGTGGTCCCCGGACCCGGTGCTGACTCCAGGCCGTTCATCAGGAGAGGAGCCCCTGGCCAGGAGGAGTTCATCCTGGGTGTCTCCATAGGACGACGACTCCGAGCGCGTGTCAGAAGCATTCCCATACCAGCCTTCTTCCTCCACAGGACCGTCGTCAGGCCCTCCTTCCTCATTGCTGTCCACATCTGGAAGAGGAGAGAGAGCATACGTACAGATATCAACATGCTATAGTGAACAGTAAGATTAAGCATCATCCTTCAGCTGAATACCCGAGTATCCTGAGTTTGAATTGTGAACATCAAACACTTACTACAAAGAGTTAAGTAGAGGGCATCGTCAAAGCCTCTGGCTTCACAGCTTTTAAAATTGGAAATTGCTATTTACTATTCACTGCTATTATTTCCCATCCTTGCTTGTCTAATGCTGCAGAGCAATAAGTGATCTGTACTCTTTGGAACCAAGACCACTATTTTGAAAATTCATAAAAACTAACCTGCCCAAAACAAAGTCAAATGGCCATTAAAAGGTGCAAAACATACAACACTTCATTGCTCAGCAAGGAGACCACTAAAATGAATATGAACACAGATTCAACCTCGTTTTAATACAATGGCAGCTTTCCACAAGGTGCATCCAAGACATTTGAGTAATTTAGATTTTTCTGTCTTTCTTTAACCATATTTTTTCCCACCCTTGGTCTGGAAGAGTCTAGTAAAGGGGTTACCATGACAACGGGTCCTTCTGGGAGGCTAGACAGCAAAGATTAGGGTAATGGAGGTTACAGAACTAGATTAATATTCATGAGCCTGCAGATACCACCGGGGAGCCAATAAGGATAGGGTTAAGGTCACCAAGGGTCATTAATATACACTTCATGTATCAATATTCATAAGCAAAACATTACAGCTTGCCAGACAAGGGCGAACAAAGAAAAAGTGAATATTCCTAATACATATTAACAAACCTCCATAAGAACATGTCAAAAGCACCAAGCCAAAACAAAATGTCGAAAAACTGACTTTTTCACCTTCCTCTTTGGGTTTCCATCCAAAACCCCACAAAACATCTGATGAAAAGGAACTGGCTGAGATTTCTGAGAAAAGTCTGCACTCACACAGTTGCAAAAAACATGTGGCTTGAAAAATGCCTCGCACACCAAGATACAAACAGTAAATTCACACACACCAAAGCTGCCCTCACCCTCTAAACCCTGACAGAGGCCTGGTGGGCCTGCTCTCTGTTTACAGGCAAAGGCATAACGGTTGCCAGGCAACCCAGCCCTGCGACCTGTTGGGATCATTAGAGTTGGCTGACATCTGGCCAGCGTGGCTCGCCATGGTCCACAAAAGGTGACCACAATCACAACCCTCTATGACCGATACTCTCCTGCTGCAACAGATATCAAACAGGGCTCACACACTTTCAGACATCTTCACATCTGCGTCTCACACACAAACACATCTTTTTCAGTAACACAGATATACAAAAACTGACAGGAAATGTCAGAAGCCAATACACAATGCAACGGATTATGCTATAATAATGGCCTCAGGTCTTTCCAACCAGTCTATGAACCCATATCTAATGGACTTCACCTACACAGACAATGCAAGAGGTATGAGACTGATGAGCATACACAGCAAGCGTGACCCTTCTCTTTTCTTTAGGTGAATGAAAACGTCATAATGTGCCGATAGTGAACCCAATCCTCCCGTGCTCCTTGAAGCCATTTTGCCACCTGAGTAGGGTTAACAGGAATGAAAGGGAGGGAGAGGGAGAAAGAGCCTGTGAGTCATGCAGGGCAGGGCTTGACCCATTTATATGTGACATGTGAAAAGCAGCGAGAGCCACTAATGGCGATAACGTGGTTAGAGGGAAATCGCTAGATTGCTGACCCAAGGTCTTAGCTTTTGAGGCTGAACTCTCTGGCTTCCTAGGCTCACTCTTAAACCTCAGGGTTAGGTACAGCTGAACGCAGCCCTACACCACTATCGTTCTGCAAGAGTGCTACAGAGCACTGATGCACTCCACTACCATGGCTTTGTGTGTCACAGGCGAGCCACCACCGTGGGCGGAATGACATTTCCCAAGGTCATGGTCTCCGGCCCAAGCTGTAAGGGGGGCTACGTCTGAACTCTGTTCTCTCAACCGCTGCTGTATGCCCACCACACGCATGGGCGCAAACATATGCACATACATACGTTTAGACTACAAAACACTGAATGCACAGCCAAGAATGTAATTTAATGCTGATGTCCTCCCCCACCACTGCATTTCTGACACGCATTCAACTGCTTTGCCTCCAGTACGGTGGCTGGCTCTGCGACAGTAACGGCAACGGCCCCCCAAGAGATGGAAGCATGGAGATACGGACCGAGGCGGCGAGCGTCTGCCACTGAAAGGGAACCATTTAGCGGTGTAATGGCGGGGATGACTTGCATGTTGAGACAAACAGCTGCGGGGTGCTCAGCAGTCTGGATCTGTTATCACTCACACACGGGTGATTCAGTGGTGCAGCAGCGGGGTATTTTCTCTCTGGGCCACAGAGATGTATAGCGCCACCACATTATAGACAAAGAGAGAGCCATAACAGGTCAAAGGGCAAGCTGAGGCTACATAAAGACAAGGCCGAGAGGCTTCGAGACCGGCTAGAATTAACTGCCTTGAGCTTGAACACAGATGTACACTGAGCAGCTAAAAATGTTATGATGTAGCACCTCTGTGACTTACAGTGTTTGGAAACCTGTGTGTTGTGTTAACCTGTCACAAAAAAAATGCTCACAGCCTGCAACTACAGCTAAAAACAGTTGGACATTACAGGTAGTGTACTTGTTCATTGTTTCACCGTGCGGCGCTGTCAACAATCTCCATTTGTGAACTTGGCAGGAGTATTTTGGCCGTGGCTTTTCTAGGTCAGAGAGGGGTGCATGTATGTGTGTGCGCACGCACATACGTACAAGTTTAGTACGCGGGTGAGCCAGATTTCCTTGTCAAACAGAATGAGCACTAGTAACGGGAAGAGTGTGAGTTAGAGAAGGGAGAGAAGAGCAAGGGGACTGGAGTAAAGGTAGGTCAGGAGGTCACCCACCACATGACTTGTGTGAGGCTGCTGACTAGCATATTCCCTCTAACACACACACACACACACACACACACACACACACACACACACACACACACACACACACACACACACACACACACACACACACACACACACACACACACACACACACACACACACACACACACACACACACACACACACACACACACACACACACACACACACACACACACAGCTATTCTGTGACTTAGCCAGGCATGAAAATTGGCCTCACTGACCCCACCCTGAACTGGGTAGGGGAGAGGAGACGGGAAGGCGAAGGGAGGAAGGGACAGATAGCGGGATGGTTAAGGGAGGGGTTGATTTGTCTGGGCAGGAAAGAAGAGGAGGCCATTAGCCGATTAAGGCTGGACAGGGGGTGCATCAATACTGTGCCGATGTCAAAACGAGAGTCATGCCCATGAGCTAATATAGCAATGAGAGTAAGAGAGGCAATGAGAGAGGGAGCACGAGCTGGAGAGATAGTGCAGGTCAGGGAATCACTAAAATAGCAGAGATTGCTCACCGCAAAGCCATAAAAAGTGAAATAACATAAAAGATTGCAACAACATACCAAGACTCAAGCCATCACAGCCACATCGGCAAAATGATTAGTCTTACAACCACCCTGCTATGAATGGGTGTAGAGGGCTGGCGGTGGTGTGTGCATGTCTTTGGGAGTGGGTTAAGGAGGTAGAGCAGGGGGGTGAGGACGGAGGAAGAAGGCCAGCGAGTATGGATGTAGTGAGGAAGGAGCCACGGCGGTAATTAAGTGTCCGGCTGGGCCCTGGCGGGAGTTGCCACGGCCGCGGGCTATGCTAATGAGCACGCCCGGCGGTCAGGGCTCCCTTATTAGCGCCTGCTGGACAATATGGTGGGAGAGACTAGCGGGCTCACGTCTCTGCAAATGACTAACTGTCCTCCCGAGGAGGAAGGTAATTCCATTAATTGGGACACACCGGATCAGGATCGCTTCCCTTCCCTTTTCCATAATCTCTCACTTGCTTGATCTCTTTCACACCCACATTTTTTTTTCTTTTTCTTTCCTTCTTGTATTTCCCTCCCTTCATCTCTTTCCGTCCTTCTTCTGTCTTCATAACACGGAATTCAAATATTAAAAATAAATATAGCACAGATGCTTTAAATAAATCCAGCTGGATGTGTGGGAGCTATCAGACATATATCCCCCCCTTCACATTAAATTATATGCCATCAATCTGTTAAATGCTGTCTTTTGCTGGAGCAACATAATTGCTCCAAAGTTTATCCATCATGTTATTTCTATTAGGAAGTTGATGAAACATGACAACCAACAAGGGTACGGGGGACATGTGATCACAAAAGCAGAATGTCAGGCAACGTTGCAGGTGACTTACTTTTGATGAACTTGGAGATGATGTGATAGCATTTCACTTTTGTTTGGAAGTAACACCACTGTTTTACATTATCCTATTTAAATATACTGTCCATTGGACAAACTGAAGGCAGCACTTCCAACTACATCCATACAGTATACATGAAATCAATTATATAGGTGTCATTCATGTGTTGTCACACTAACGAATTTATGACTTTAATACGATATTCTGCCTAAAAATCTCGACACCAATACTGAAACTATATCACTACAAAAATCTTAAAAAGTAAAAGGTATAATAAATGACAGAACATGGAAGTTTTTTTTTATTAATAAAAAATGTTTTAAGCAAAAAATAAACATGGTTTGCTGTCCCCTATACTTGAGTTTGTGATTTCTTTGATGGTTAACTTTATATTTGCAACGAGATTTCACATTTTACAGGCTTTTTTTTGTAAAACATCACCCCCCACCTATGAATCACTAATTATTCAGGAGGAGAGTGGCACTGCAGCTCGGGAGAAGGCAATAGGATTCTAAAACGAAAAACCAACAAAATTATAATAAATTCAAATGAGGTTCTGTGAGAAGTTGATGAAAAAGTTGCTTAATACAGGAAGACGCCATAGTAACTGTAGTAAGCACTAGTTTTTTATGTCTAAGTTGTGTTTGTGTCACTTTTCCATCCATGTCACATTACTGAGAAACACAGTAAAAAATACTTTAACACATACTTGTTTGTGGTTATGTGTTTGACAAATTACAGGTGATGCTTATAAAAGATGGTGAATCTAATTTTATCAGTAGATTTTGTCGGTAATTAGAACCGTGTTGATATTTTTGCAGATAACAGTCACCAGCTCAGAGTGGGACTGTGCAGCCAGTGAGCAGTTCATGATCTGCTTTAATCTTCTTCTCAAATGTATTTGTTGAGTCCATCCTTATGGTAAGGCGCTAGCTAAATTCTGGAACTTGCATTTTGTTGTTGTACTGTTGCAAAGATAAATTGCCCTTTCCCTGGGATCCAAACCCAATGCTGTCCTCAGGTAGAGCGTTGTGCGAACACATTGCCCCGCTGTCACAGATTGACGCAACTCATAATAGCCTACAACTCTTATTAAAACAGTTTTCATTCTTAAAGAACCGCATCAAATAAAATGTGGTATCTTACCATTTTCTGCGACAGGATACTGCGATCCCTTTCTAGTATAGGTATGACGTGCATTCATGTTAGACATAAAAAAACATTATTACAAACTCAGAATCAACTCTTTAATTTCAACGCCAACTATCAACATCATCC
The DNA here is from genome assembly GCF_027596085.1 of Anoplopoma fimbria. Classification (NCBI taxonomy): domain Eukaryota; kingdom Metazoa; phylum Chordata; class Actinopteri; order Perciformes; family Anoplopomatidae; genus Anoplopoma; species Anoplopoma fimbria. The sequence goes on from NC_072457.1 coordinate 13,201,779, forward strand.
CGTACAGCTTGTACCCTGTTACAAAGATGTAAAGAGCTCATCTTTTAGCTGGAATCTGAGGTGAGGTGATACTCTCAGTGAGGATCAGAGTTCAGGCAGCAGGGCTATATATAATGGCGGTCGAGTCGTATTGAAATGTAGTGCAAATTACCATCTGTGTATTTTCGGCCTTGGCCTCCGTGGTTTGTGGGTACTTTGGGCTGCATGCCAGAGGTGAAACAGGAAGGAGAAGTGTTCTTGGAAGAGAATGAGACGACTGAGAGCCCCAGACCTCTGAAATTCCTCATTGCAGATGAAGTGCACTTTACCCTCTGGTTTATTTTTCCCTTCCATTTTTAGCATTTCATGTAAAATAAATAAAAAAATACTTGCTCATAAGCTCAGATGTGTCATCAAAGCTATGGACCTAAATTGCTGGAGGCAGACAAGTCGTATGTCTATTGCATCTTTGCAGCATAAACACAAAGATTGTGATTAGGGAAACAACTGAATGTGATTGACTTTATTTTTCACAACACACATGTTTTTATGCTTGGGAGAACAATGTTGTGTTGTACATAGTATTTACTGTGTTTTAAATGTTGTAACATCTGAATATTAGTCACATTTATTACAGCATTTAAAAAAAAGAGAATAGAAATTATGATTAACATACCTGTTTTCAAGTCCTGTCTTAATATTTAAATTCAGCTTAACTTGATGCCAAGTATCACAGTATATGAAATTAGTTCAATTGCAGTGAGCTCTGCAGTTAACGTGGCTCCTGCAGTTATAGTAATTTAACATTTTTCCCCACATTCCTTCGCAGAGGGAGTCCATTTCCATTTCACATGAAACAACATCCTAATGCAATTGTGGGAATTTGGAATGAGATCATTACATCAAGGCCTGTATGAGTAGCTAATTGACATGTATTGCATATAACTTAATCATCTCATGGACACCCGCTGTAGTTGAACACAGAGAGTACTTCACAAGATGTTTATGATTTTTTTCTTGCAAAAATCTCTTAATTATCAATAATTTTGATGTGGCAAAAGTAATGATGCTATAGCTTCTATGAATGGGGGAAGAACTGCGACATCTCAGGAAAACTAAAATAGCTTGAAAAAAACTACTGCCCATAGGAATCAACAATGAACTGACCAATGTAGTGGATAGTCAGTGGTGTTTAAATATTGGCCAAAGAAAGCCTGAAAGCATATAGAAACCTGTTTTGCTGGTTGTCTGTGGACAGATTTGTAAAAATATATTTTAATTTTATTGCATGTTTTATTTAGAAAACTGTTTACTTAGTTGTACAGTTATACAGCCCGTGTGACTGTGTTCTTCTATTTAGCCTTTGGCTGTTTGTAATGACTTTCCTTCTTTCTTAATCCAATTGCGCAGTGGATTTAGGTTGTAAATGTAGATGCAAATGCTGAGTGCCAATTACAAGGAGTGACTTCGGCAACTACTGCGTATAGTGATCTCACAGACATCCCCTTCATAATGACAACAAGCCGTTGGCCTCCAACATAGCAAACTGTTATCGTGACTGTCAATGGCAGCTATCGGTCAATTAACAAATTATTCAATGCATAAAACATCTGGATGAGAATGTCAGTTTTAGCTTATTAAGTACCTCACAAATAAGTCATTAATTGCGTCGCTGAAAAACTATAATTGAATATTGCCCCAAAAAAACTACCGTAAACAGTCCTGCTCACTGGTTTACAATAACTGCCACAGAAAATACTGTGTAAACACAAAATACTGTGTAAACACAGTATTTTCTGCTAGTGCCAGTTGTGGATATTGTGTGCGTTTGCGGTAAGAGAAGGCTCTGTTTAAAATCTGACAGATTAATCCCACTAATAACACTGGCAAATGTATGAAATGCGTGATAAATATCCCAAGCACATTGATGTGTGTATGGCATGAGTCACCCTTAATGGTTCTCAAAGTTATTGGATCCCTGACTTACTCTGAGTCGGCATTGGTTCTGGCTGGGTACATAAAACACAACATAAAAAAGAGAGTGGGCCTGTGGCACAGCAAGTGGCAAGGATTAACTGGCTAATTACAAGGTGAGTAATACTAAAACCAGCATACTGTTATTCCTAGTGAACTGGTTTGAAAAACCAACAGGCCCTAGGTCAGCGTCTCACTGTATGGTTGTATTGTAAAACACTGCCAAAGGTTTATGAATGACTTATATTTGGTAATGATGAGTCATGCTTTTTTTATTTTTATTAATTCTACCTTGCAAGTAGCCAGTAGAAAAGAAGATCTCATGTCCGACAAGGTTGTCTTCTTGTCTTTGAAAGCAAAGTACGGTCTTTCTCTATTGAATTAATAAGAAAATGATAATTTGACCAAAAAGGAAACAGCTACAAGGACCATCTGTGGATCACCAAACTCCACACAACAAAACTGTTAGCAGTACCATTTTAATAAATAATTAAAAAAATATTTGATTTCAGAGGTCAAATTAAATATGTATTGCGTATCACATGGTTAGTCTCCCACTCATTGGACATCATTTATTGGTTTGTTGCTAAGTGATTTTTTTTATTGGTTTGATTTTACAAAATAACTGCCTGGGTATTTAGAAAGTACGTTTGGTTCTTTAACAGCATGGTGTCTGTGGGGGGTATTATTCAGCAGCATAAATGCAATCCAAGCATTTAAAACTGTTGACCAGCCATTCTGCTCAAAAAAAGTAATTTGGTCACATGGGTTTGTAAAGTGTTACATTTATTCCAAATATTTACATGTTGCATTTCCCTATTTTGTCTATTTTCCTTACGTCTTTTAGACCTTTATGTTTTTTAATTGCTCTAATGTTCCATTGCTTGTAGGCTAAAAACACAATACAATGTTGGTTTGATTTCAATATAGTACAAACGCTCTCTATCCAAAATTGGATATCATGAATCATAATATAACACATTTATTGTGGATAATAGCCAGATGCCAAGTCTGTCCATAACCAGCCAAAACACCATCAAAAAGCAGTAGGCCATTCAGCAGGATGCTGTTGAGCTGGCATGTTTTTTTGTTTGTTTTTTGACCGAATGATTTACACCATAGATTTAGAAACTCATGTGATACTGCTGCACGTATGAAGATTGTTTTTCATTTATAAATATATATACACACAATAATTATAATAATTCCCAAAGTTCCCAGTATCCTATATAGAAGAACTTGTGAATTAAAGTTATTTTTAAATAAATTGTTTGAAAAATGCATTCATAAGTTGCTTGACAAATGGGGCTCATTGCCAGTATAGTGTCTGAACACTAGATACTACAAAGCAATCTTGATTCTGTGGGAAAGAGCTGTTCATATTCATCAAGACTCAAGCCGTTCCCTCTCACAGGAATTGGCATACGTGGGTGGCATCGTCTTTGTGAAACTGAATACAGGCAGCACATGTAGCACACTTTAAAACACCACATACCGTGGACAAAAACTTAAGTGTTTCTACTTGTGTGAAATATAAAATAATTTATGCCTCTGACACATGAATGCTCACAACAACACAAGTTATTTTTCTTAAATGCCCAATGCTGGATTGCTTACCTAAAATGTACTTGGTACCATTACGATCAATGTTGTGCTGCAGTTTTTTCGGTGTGTCGTGTAGTGTTTCCTACAAACTGGCATAGAAACAAATCCAGAAGAATCCACAACAGTAATATTTTTTTAGTTTCCTATTCTCAAACACAGAGTCATTAGCATAAACCTGCAACTGTTCAAATAATATTACTGCCCCCCTTTGCTTTCAATCAGGCAAAATTGTCTTGAACACAGCTCAGATTACCATTTCATGTGCTTTTGAAAACTACTAATTATGAGCCACTTGACATACTAGTCAGATCCCATCAATTTGTCTTCCGGTTGACAAAGTAACCTCATTCAACCACGACGTGGACGTGTCGCGCTAGCATTCTCAAGTAGACAGGGTACATTCTTTGGAACAAGTGAAAAAAGAACAGGCCATCACCCTGCTGCGTTGTTTTCTGGCATACTGAAGCTCCTCGCAGAGGTGATTGCGTGTCTGTGGAAGAGAAGTGAGAGAGAGTGGGAGGGTGGAAGGTGGGAGTGTGTACAGCGTCCATGTATTGTTTGTAAATCACCCTGCTGGCAAAAGGGACACTCGGCTCTATAGCAGCCAGTCCACCATGGGATACAAAGCAAGGTCCGGTGGGAGGTGGGGGTAGAGTGAGAGGTAATTCTATATGTGCATGTATGTAAGGGGACAGTGTGTTAGAGCGAAGGAGAGAGTGTCTATTAGAGACACTTGGAATGGATGGCGAGGGAGAATGAGCAGAGGAGCGAGGAAAGACGAAAGAGGGAGGGAATCTTGAGAATTGAGGGGGAGGGGGGAAAGATGCCTTTTTTTTTATGGTGGTATTGCTTTGACGGCTGCTTGGCAGAGGCGCCCAAGGCAGTGCCTGCTTGGATTTTAGCCTGTCACTTAGGACAGGGACACTAATCAGGATTGGTCCCGGTCCCTACCCCAGGAAAGGGGGAGCACTTTCAGGCCATTATTTACAAAAAAAAAAGGAAAAAGAGCGAGCAAGAGAGGGAGAAGAATTGCTGTGGCACAGCAGGAAATGCTAACCGCTAACCTCATTTACATGCAGGTCCAGGGAGAATGGGGGGGGGGGGGGCTTATTCCGTTTCCAATCTCCATGTTAAATGCTGGCCAGGGCAGCTGATGGGAACGAGAGGCATTGTTCGCCCCATGCTGCTCTCCATTACACCAATACCTGCCTCGCTTTCTTTAAGGTATAAAAAGACATTTCCTTGGTAATTTTAACCCCCCACCTGATATCTATATGAACTTGACATGCAACGTATGCGGCCGTTTACCTTGTTCAGCCTGTGTACTGCTGCAACCAACCTTCATTGGTCTATCTGTTCTGTCATAACCAGGTTGTGACCTGAGGCTGTCGCATTCAAAGCCATCCTTCACCCACTGAGTCTGTTCTGTGGCATAATGATTGCTATGACAACCATCACTTAAAGCCATGGGTAGGTGGAGGAGAGATGTCAGCTTCTCGTCTACTCTTCTGATGATCTCATTTCTGGCTGGCAGGTACAACAAGGTCAAACACTGAAACTGGAAAAGTGGCTGCTTGCTACATGCAAATGACGAGACCGAGTTTCCAAACAATTACACTGCCCTGTCCAAATCGACATGGGGCTAAGCTCTGAGAACCACAAGGTGGGGGGATAAAAGAAAAAAATACAAAAAAAAAAAAAAAAAAAAAAAAAAAAAAAAAAAAAAATCAGGGGAGTTAGAGAGAATGAGATGTAGAGGGAGGGATGTCTGTCTTTGGCCAGCTATGAGCACAAAGTCTAGCTGTGCGTGCCAAATGAGGTTTTTAAACGGTTTTTCTGGGAGGATTTGTGCTAATCTAGAAAACCTTCTGGAGGAAGTGCAAATACATCTGCCGCTGACCACTCCCCTGTAGAGTACGAGGGATTAATGACATGGCAATCTGAACCAACATGGCCCCCATTCAAAACACTCGTGGGGAGTGGGAACATACGGGCAATCATGAGCTGGGCCGTCAGATTCAGTCGATTTTTAGAAGAGTTTGCTACCTACAACCATTGATTTATTATCCTAGTCTGCTAATTTGTCCAGCCTCATTTGTTTCCACGTGTGGTTATGGTGCTTACAGGTACCATAAGCTACAAGGCTCCTCACTCAGAATGAAATATCCAGTGATTAGCTAATCTCATTAGCATCACAAGGACAAAAACCAAGTGACCAAATGCCCTTGGTAAACAATGAGAGGATGAGTCCTGAGTCACATCGTTTCGTTTAATGCACTAGGAGATGCTACGACCACATTGTGCAAATGGGGAAGCCTCCTCTACGACACTGAATTAGTCAAGACGCTCACCTGCGTTTTTCAGCATCATAAATAACCCACACGGCATTGACAATGGCTTTCTCCGAGATGACATCACATCAGGATTTTTGTCCCGGAGCCAAACACTTCCACTCTCCTATTAGAGGTGATATATTGTTTCCCTAGAGAGCTGTCACTGCCTTATGGTCCTACTATCCTGTGTCTGTAACAGACCCCCCCCCCCTCCCCTCTGTACTTTTAATCTCCCTATAAAACTGATCCTACTTCCCAAAAAGCTGCAGACACACAGCTGTTAGCGTGGCTAGTTAAAGACATTAGCCTGTGCTTTGCTCTTGACTGCCTAAATGAGCAATGTGGAAACACTTCCACACCAAGAGGAGAGAGGTGTTAGCCCAGCTAGTGCATCACAGGCTAACTGGAGCCAGTGCTTAAGAGAGAGAAAGAGAGAATCAGTGTGCATGTGTGTGTAAAAGGCCGCCTGCCCTACTCTACCCACACAGGAAGTGAGGTCACCTCATAGCACTGCGCCGTGCAGAGTGCATTCAGCGAAGGCGACAAAGATCAACGAGTTGGCCAAAAGCCATTTTAATTTTGCCCCCTAGCAAAATATACATACTCTGATGAACTAGACTGGATTACTACGCTTATAAAAACAGCTTTAGGGACAGTTAACATGTGATGTGCTGTATAAGCAGAAGGTTTGTAAGGACAGTCAAAAAGCAATATTATTGTCAGAATACATACTAAAATCAGATGCCACAGTATGCTAAAAACGTTGAATTTCACGCACTAGTTAAAGATTCCCCACATGCTCCAAAAAAATCCCTCAGAGCCCTCAGGCAATGGTGTTTCTTCGATCACAATTTAGGAAGTACTTCATCTCTTTACAATGTAATTTTTGTGTCTTCCTAAGAGTGAAACGTGAGACAGAGTCCAACAATAAATCACATCCCTGTTTAGAGCGGGCGTCTGGCACGACTGGCCGGCTTCAGCTCCCCAGACCACTACCTCCTCCTCCTCCACCTCCTCCTCCACCGCCGCCTCCTCCTCTCCTCTCATGCTCTCCATCCCTCATGCCTGTTAAAGGCTTGTCCTGCAGGGCCTGGATGCACTTGTGTGGTACAACAACAGAGAAACCGCCCAAAGCTCTTAACAGCTCTTCCTCTCCACTTCCTCCCTCCCTCCATCTCCACTGCTACCACACCACCACCACCACCACCAGCTCCTCTCTCCCTTTCCACCCCGCTCTGTCTTTCCCAGCTGCACCGGCGAGCTGTTCCGTATGAACTGCTGCCAGCTGAAAGCCTGCTACTCCTGTGAGATTGCTATTACTCAGTGCAAGCAGGGCTCTGCGTAGCCAAAGGGCTGCTCTCCGAGCTGTAGATCTCCATGTTGTGACTTGTCAACACGGGAAAAATCGTTACCAAGGCTGAGGCACTTCCATTCCACATAGAGGGGGATCTGATTGAGACCAGGCAGACAGGCAGGTTACTGCACTGGAGGCATTAGGACAAACACTGTTACCTGACTTTGTGCTGCAGAGGATTTTCTGCTCAGAGAAGGCACTTTGAATTTATTGAATAACAAATATCTGAAGAAAAAAAAAATACATTTCCACAGTGAATTTCAACTTATGTTACTGATGTTAAATCAAAAAAAACTTGTAGCCAGATGTTGGACAAGATAAATCAGAAGCTCATTTGAGATTCAACATTTTAAAAGTTGACCATTACAGGGTTTTTTTGTGTTAGGATTTGAACTAAACTGTGGTGTAAAGTAATAACATTTACTTTTTAAAGATGCAAGCAGACAACTAAGAAAACTGGAAAGTGATAGTATTCTAATGTTTTTCTCTAACATCACTGGTAAATGCAGGACTGTGTGGAAGTTTTTAGTACTTATTATTATTATAAATTAAAATAACTTATCTCTGCCGCATCTCTGTTAAGTGTTTACAGCAATATGCCAACACAAGAAAAACTGCACAAAATGAATAAAAGAAAGTCAAAAATCTGGCTAAAGTTGATAAAAGAAGAAGCACACTTCACCCAGATTGTGACCAAGCATTCAGTACATCTTTGGTTTGACAGTTTTTTTATAGCTCGTGCTACAAACCCGTCTTAGTTGGTATCCAAAAATATTCAGAGTAAACTAGCCCTTGGTAAACGAAACCTCTCTATCAAACACCCACTGTACACATATAAACATCATTATGGCACATAATAATATTTAACAATCAAATAAAAAAATGGTCAAAGCTTGAAGCACGAGATTATTTTTCTCTCAATAAAGATTTTTTTCACTTATTTGTTGCTTTGCCATTAAATATGTGAGAAACTTGAGACTTGTGGGACACAACGAGCCTCTTAAATACACATGTAAACACGGACTCTTCTACTGCAAACACAATTGTTGATCCTTCAGGTAAACTCAAACATTTTCTTTTCAAGAATTAAATATCACAAATAACTTATGGGTAGAACTAGACACACAGGTTTTGTCTGATCCGCTACTTGTCGCTCGGAAAGCAATATTTCACCAGGAGTCCACAATGCTCCCAAACCGGAGATGTAAATGAAAAAGGGGCGGGACTTCGGGGTCTGCCGTTTCTAGAGCGGGGCTTTAAATACAAAGTGGACATATGACAACTATGAGAAACAAAGTTTGCTCAACGTCAACGCTATATTTTCTTTGCCATTAGACTAATGAAGTGGCCTTGAATTCATGAATGGGATGTGAAAATCTGGCTAGAGGTAAATAAAATGGGTAGTCTCATTACATTACAGTCATTTAGCAGACGCTTTTATCCAAAGCGACTTACAATAAGTGTATTCAACATAAGGTCTCCTTCAACAACTATGATCAATGTGATGATGAACAAAGTACTTAAGACAACATAACCAAAACTTAACAAAAGGGGTTGTGATACCCACCACCAAACAAGGAGCTTTTCCAATATTCATTTTTTATTTATTTCATGCATTAGCGACACTTCAAGGTGCCATGTGAAATAAATGGGCACTCAAATTCAAATGAATATTCTATCGCGATGTGAAAGAGGTATTTCTGAAAACGTTCCTATCACGCGTCATTCTTGGGTTCCATACAGACCCAACCAGAGCTTTGACTCTTAAGTGACATTTATCTTTAAGTTGAATTAACTATGAAATGCATCACTGACATCATGATGATATACCACCCAGCGTTTATCTGGTTGGCCGATTGTCTAAAGTAGCAAATGAGGTTAATGTTTGTGTATAAGATCGACACCCTGAGGCTCATCTTGACCAAATATAACCCTTTACAACTGCCTGTTTATTCACATCAGTGTTTTCGTTTACCATCAAGCAACACACAAAAGACAGAGTCCAGTTTGGCCAATGAATGTCCAGTGAAAGCCGGTTCCTCTGCTCTCTGTTACAGTGTATGGTGAGCGAGACATCCACAACCTTTCCCCTGCCCTTTAATTCATTTCTAAGTTAAAGCCTGTGTATCATTATTCGCTTGAGCTCCACTCGCCCGACACCGCCAGAGCACCCAAGCCCCATCAAGTTGAGGGGGGAATGTAGCGGTGGTGGTGAGGTACGGGATTCTTGGCAGAAATTCCCCACAAATTTTATGCCAAGAGCGAAATGGAAACCTCCTCTAATTTTCCTCTCCCCTTAATCCAATGTTTTTCAAGCCCCAGCCCCACCAAGGTCATTATAATCATAGCAAGTGGAAGGGAGCCAGTGACCCGCCATTACAGTGAGGTGCAGAGCCACCCAGTCAGGAGGAGACCATATCTGTCTAGAAATGTTAAAAATCTCTCCATCTTAAATGTAGATCACCGGGGGGATAAGTAAGCAGAATACAAATGTCCCCCCTCAATACACTTAAGTTTGTGATCCTTATGATGTGGACTCCCTCTCAGTCTATACTTTCAACATACTCACCAATTTACTTCTAAAGACTGCTGAGGACAAGAATAACGACTGGATGAGAAACGCCGACTATAAAATGAACATTTTAGAACATAATATACCAAAACAACACTGAATATTAAGTCCTATTCTGACTTATTTAATGTCATTTTTTTAAATCACAAAGTCACAAACACAAAACAATAAACCTTACAAGCATATTCACTAACCCTAACTTTAAATGGGGAGTAATAAGGCAGTAAAAATTACACAAACAATAACACACTGCAAGGTCATAAAGAATGGCAGTTTTCATTGTGGCACCAAAGGTCATGTTTACTTGTCAGAGTGAAGGCGCCATACTGTACTGTGACCTCCATAGCTGGCTTATGTACCCACACACACACACACACACACACAAACACACTGTTCACTTTCGCATGTGCGTGCCGTGCACATACACACTTAAGGAATAGTCTCCTCTCACAAGCTGTGCCACAGACAGTAGGTAAGTGCACACACACTGGGCTACACAACCCATATATCTGGGTCTGTGCTAAGATAAAGCACCTCCAGCATTAAAGGCAGTGTATTAGCTTGCCCTTTTTCACCACAGATGAAGAGATTTGAAGCTCGATATTGTGCTCGTTGGCTGGCACACCACCCGGGTGTTGTTGGCTGAATAATGAAAACACACAGACTGACAGCGAATGGCATGAGGTGACACTTCCATTCTAGAGTGGGAAGATCCGAAACAAAGCGCAAAAAAGCTTCTGACAAATTCATACTTTCCTGTGACAGTTTGTCGACTGAGGAGGAAAACAACTCCTAAATCAGAAAAAAAATAGGCTTTCATTTCAACCCAGGAACACAGGCGCAGCAGTGCTCCAGTACAGAGCCTACACAGGAGGACATGATTTCAGATACGTGGGTGAAGGCTATTTTTGCTCCAGACCAATTACAAAGCAGATTAATTGAAAAGGTTGAGAGGGGCTGTCTTTGGTCTTCTTGCCTCAAAGACAGAAAATATTGGACTTCATGTTTGACTGATCCAGCTTTAATAAACACAACCTCTCACCGTTTTCCTAGTGTGCTATTATGTCTTTAAAAAAAAACTCCAGGGTACATTTCAGTGTTGAAATGGACAATAATTTACCATTAGCTTAGGTGGGCAATTACAGTACGTGCTAAAACATGATATGTCATAAAGACAACAAAATGAAACCCATTTCAATCACAATACATTAAAAAACTGAGTTAACACGTATCCCTGTTAACACAGGGCTTGATAGTAAGGGATGCCAGGTTGTCGTTGGCAACTATTTTGAGAAATTGGCGACCAATTGTTGGCCTTTGGTTGACAACCACTTTTTGATATATAGAAAAAAGGGACAGCAAACAGTAAAACGTGCACCCCAGTCTCTTCAGCTTTAAGTAAGAGGGGATTCAGCTTTCCAAGCAGAATCAAGACAGATTTGAGGTCATCTCAATTATTTTGTGACATTTTCATTTTTAAGCAGATGTTTAACTGCATAATATCTTAATTACTAAAAATATGAGGTGAAAATGGCAACCATATTTTCAGTTTCAACGACCAAATGCTGATGTGACTTTAAAAAGTAAGTTTTAAGCCCCTCAACACATGAACTCATCCGGTAAACTAAGACACTTTTTTTCTTATTTGGAAGAAAAATATACAACTTATCAAAGAATCAGTGAGCCATACTGAATTCTGTATTGTGTTATTCATATGAGCATAAACAAGAGTATGAATGTCACAATCAAAGAAGGGATATTCAGGTTCTGAAAACGGCATGTATTTCACCATTACACTGTAAATACACTTCATAAAACAAATATTCTGGTAACTGATGAGGAAAACATATTTAGAGAAAGAGTTCCTTGATGACTGTCTTCTTCCGTTGTGCAGAGTTCAAGAAAAAATGATGCAACAGTTTATACAAAAATCATGACCCTGTTCTGTGCAGTTCAACGATACAGCTTACATTCTCTTAATGCTGCATATAACTGTCCACATCTCACTCAGTTAAACACACAGACAAACACACACACCTACAGATACACTCACAGTCACACTCACTACTGTCACCCAGTCTCCACCTCTATGCCTCAAAGCCAACCCCTGCTATTTCCCAAGTTCAACCCTAGGTCAAACACCTTAGCAGTAGATCAAGTATATTACAAAAAAAAAAAAAAAAACAGCATTTGTATATATTTCGTGTGAGGCTACAGGGACAATAACTCCATAATGTACATTTTAAATAATGTGCCAGACATATTAAACTGTGACAGGTGCAGCAGGAGCTCATTCACAACGCAAACCCTTTGAAATGAGACGAAAGCGATGTTAGAAAACTGAGTAAGAGAGGCAACTTAGTGGCTTATTTTTCATGGTGGCTGTGACTGTGATGAACAGCTGGCATGGTCTGACATTTAAGAAATGAAGAAGATAGTGTCATAAGATAAATGCATCAAGCCCTTGTTGATTTAAAGATGAATCACCCAATTATTCACTATATTTACATATACCAATGTGACTAATTGAGCTGTCCGCTTGCGCATGTATTGAGCAGAAATGATCAAGAGCAGGAAATGTCACTCTGGGATGATTCCTTTAATAAATGGTTGTCATTGCCCACTACCCAGTGAGCAATCCTCTAGTGGCCGGTGGGAGCTATGGCAGCTTTTCATTATCTGGACCAATAAAAGGCACAATACGAACATCCAAGATACGGAGGGTCAAATGTACAAAAGTAAATCAACCTCCCACCAAAATCGAGATTTACTATAGTTTGTTTTTTCTCTCTCTGTTGCGGCACAGCGACGTTTTCAAGCGACGTAGTAGAGCACAAAGTGTCGTTTCCCCTTTTTCTACCCGCGTTATTGATCGTAGTCTGTCTGCAATGAATGGCTGCAAAAAAAAAAAAAGGAAGGGGGGGAAAAACCCTGAACTTCAGGTGACCGACCACGGCTCTGACACAGCCCGCATGCAGACTGGGAGGGGTAGAAAATATAGATATATATCAGCTCAGAAAAAACGCTACACACACTTACTACTTTTTTTTTTTTTTTTATTAAAGTCGGCGACAAACAAGCGCGAACAAATGTCGGTTCAGCGAATTTTGTAAAACTATGAAGGCGAAAGTTACACGTTTATCGCCGAGGAAAAAGGGAAGTTTACTAGATATCGCTGCTGCTGCTGCTAACGAGGAGCACCAGGGTACGGGGGGAGCCCAGACTCCGGCTCGTCTGATCCGACTGACCCTTCGTTTTATTGCGGCCAGACTCCCAGATCCTCCCCTTTTTCTGCCCGAAAAGCGACCCAGCGGTGGCGAACACATAAGCGAAAAAAAACAAAAACCCGCTCGGCCGCTCTATTCCTCGCGCACAACCGTCACGCACACATTTGCCCACTGACCGCAACCTTTAGCGGAACCGGACCTCTCATCGATTGTGCTCTTAATAAAGCCACGTATCGTTTTATCCACTCTCTGCCTAGCTAACGTTACCCCATCGCCAACAACATGGCTGCCTCGCTCGGACCTAAAAAGGGAGAAATAACCTACGCCGAGTCTTTTGTCTGTTTCACCTCTTTAACCCTAAACTACTGCGCAAAACACACGGAGAGCCGCTAAAAAAACCAACAAACGGAGCGGACGACTTACGTGAAGGCAGGCGCTTGGGTTGCTCCTGCTTCCTCCTTGGCATTTTCCCCCGTTTTTAATCACATTCTCGTCCTTGTTTAGGGATAAGAAGAAAAAAGGTTTTTCCCATTGAGACTGGAGGCGCCAGTGATGGCAGGGACTCGGTCGTGCACCTGGCTTTGCTCGGTTTAAGAGTATTGTTGGGGGAATGGGAGCTCAGGCGGAGGAGGCGCCGCTGTTGTTGTTGCCGTGTCTTGACTATGGCTGCTCTCGGTGCAAGTGTGTCTCCGAGCCCCTAACTAACACTAATGCAGGGATCAAAGGGCAGCAACAGCAGAGCAGCCGCACACACACACGCGCGCGCACACACACACACACATACACACACACACACACGCACATACACTCACTCACACACATTCACACACTCAGGCGCGCACGCACACATTCGAGGAGCTCGCCCCCGAGAGCAGCGGACGGACAAGGTGCCCCCGAGCTTTCAGGGTGTATTGCTGAAAAGAAAATGTATTTGGAAAAAAAAAAAGAAGAAAAAAAAAGCAAAGAGGGTATAAATCAGCAGAGAGACCATATTGATCGAGTCGAATTACATTAACGGAATCTATTTAATTAACTTCAAAAAAATAATATAATGGTAAGTGACGATAATAATTTATACAATAATGCGAATGATACAAATATGAACGCACACGTCAATTTAGACGCGATGAATACAAAACGCAGAGGCTTGTTAAACATGCATTTAGCTTGATTTATCAGAACAGACAGTGAATCACTATAACCAAATCTGTATTTTAATCAAAGATAAGAATCTCAATTGCATTAAGGTGAAATTGAATGCTGAAAATTAATTTTAGTAGGCTAATATTGACTGGATGACATTTTTACACCCTGGTTTTGGCAAACGTACATTACATACATCAGATATGGTGCTATATGATTTTAACACTTATAATGCTGTGGCATTTTTGAAGTATATTAGTATTATTTGTAAAGCCATGGTATTTATATACATAAAGAGAAAGATATTTCAAGCCTTAGGCTTAATAGATCCACTCCTATCCCAGAAAAGTCCATTTCACCATGATGGCTTGACTATAAAAAGTTTCTTAAAGAACAACTAAAAGCTTCATCTGCTGATTGACTTATAACCAAAACATAATCATGATCAAACATCCTATATTTTAATTTGGTTTATATCTGTCATCACCCCCCCCACACACACACACACACACACACACACACACACACACACACACACACACACACACACACTTCTCACACACAGGCTTAATACATGTCAAGCTGCTAATTTAAAAACTGCCTGCTGAGTTAGACCTACAATTTGTCTATTAAAAGAACAGTATATAAAAAAAAAGAACATTGTGTGGGAGCCGGTATCAAATCAGGTGGGGACAATAACAGGTGTCAGAAAAGTGTCCAACAATTATCAAACCCTATGTAGTCATCTCCTCATCAGAGTTGAGAGACCAAAACTGGCCAGAGCTGAATCCTCCTCCCTCTCAGCTGGGTGTTGGGGTTTTTTTCACAGCGCAGGCTGTCCCCCACTCCCTGCTGTTGGACTCCTCCAGGCTGCGTTCTGTTGGCCTGCCGCGTTCTTTCACACCTCGGCCGTGTGTGAGGAGAGCTGTGTCTTCATCCCTCCGTCCTTCCATCCTCCAGTCCTCCTCCTGCCATGCCTTCCACCCACCCCCAGCGGAGGCGCAGGAGGCTCGTTACCGTGGCAATTAGTGGAAAAGCCTAAATTAGCCCTCTTGGCTGTCCACAGGTGACAAAGACACTTTGCATTTCTGCTAATTAGGAAACAGAACAACATGATTAAATGGGGCCTATCAGGAGGAGAGTGGACAAACATGTTCCACAAATAGAAAGGAGTAATATTTTATTGCATCTCCTGCATGAAATGATTAAGACATCCCATTAGGTTTTTCATTTGTGGAGGGGATAATGTCGGGTTGTGGTACTGAATATTATAATGGTTTACATTACAATCTTCATAGTGTGAATGAGTTTGCCTTTGTCTAGACAGCTGGGTTTTTACCTTCACTTGCGGATGGATGGTCTATGGACAGGTGCTATGACCAAAGAGTGGATGAGCTGCTACAAGGGAAAGGTTAAATCCTTTTTTGGTTTTCGCATTTCTTGCACATTGTCTTTTTTTCCTGTCAGCACAAAATATGCATATGGCAAGACCTCTAGGGGAAGTACTCAGGGGAAAAGTACTTAGATATCTACTATCGTTCTCCTGGTACAACATTCAACAAAGACAAAGAGTTTATAATTAAACAGTTTAAGAGCATACATTCATGTTTTCTGGTTCAGATCTGTTACCATGTCTATAAAGTTTTTTAATATCACACCAAATCATTGTTATGCAGCATCTCTGGTTTGTACGTCTTGATGAAATAACAGATGAATGTTGTTGTTCTTTGGGTCTCTAGATTTCTGAGAGTGAAGTTTATGCAGACAGATTTCGCATTAACAATCCTAGGGAAGCAGAAATTGTCCTGCTGGACGGCCTAATCAGTGCTAAATCTTGCTCTGTGTATCCAGGCTTTGCTTATTAAACCACATTAGTGGTAATTAATGATTGCAAACTCCATGTAATATCAAACTTAATTTACCAGGCTGCAAATCCGTGTAGGAATCTTAAACTTATGCGCAGTGCCATCTTTTCCACTAAACATTTTCTAAACAGAAAATAATCTATACTAGACTAGAAGTGTTTGTCTTGATGGTGTTTTTGTCCCCAGTTGAGTTTGGTAACCACAGGGAGGTCACAGCCTGTTCTCTGACCCTGACAATGCCAGGCAGCTGAGGTAATGCTGGCAACAGCACAGTCTGCTGATAGTAGCCATGGCAACACTGCCATGACCTCACCCGGGGTTGAACCTAAAGGTCATTCCTCATTGCTCCGGGGAAGAGTGCTCCAGCTATTACCAGTGACGGCGCTCAAATTTCCCAGCTGGAACACTGTAGTACACTATACGCTAAATCGAAAATGACTTCCACTGAATATTCCTTAAAGAACAACACAATAAGTGCGCTTCATTTGTGTCGGCTTTTCTAACTAAGTGAAGATGTAGAATACACTCAAGGTCAATTAGAATGGTTTTGTTACACTCACCAATAACTGGCGCAGGTTCCCCGCTCTGAAAACGGCTCATATTGTCAGTCGGCATTATTACTACTTATTAAAATGGTTCCCTATAGTGGCAAAACAGTTAGAGGGGGCTAAATTAGTTTCAGGTGCTTCAGTGGAGGACGGAGCAGACTGGAGAGAAATAAGCTAACTTGCCTCTGTGCCTTGGGGGCAAACTGAACATCCTCCAATTTTCTTCTCCCTTTCACTGCCTCTTTTTTTTTTTCTTCCTTTCCTCTGTTCTCCCAGTCCCTGTCCTGTGCGGGTAGGGCTGGTCGGGCTAACGTTAGGCTCGGCCAGTCAGATGTTGCCCTGGGGTAAACAGAAACATCTGTCCCCTGCCCAGCCGTGACTGTCGCTGAGTGATAAATCCTGGGGTGGCTTGTGCCAGTGCTGTCCGGTGTGCCACCTGTCCCCCTTCTACACAATATCCCTAACTGTGCACACACATACGCACACACACTTCACCCTGTTTGCACTCGTTCGCCTTCATCCTGACAGTGTGACAGAAGCAGGTGGTTCACACCCTTTTTGCCCTCTGGCCTTCTATGCTCTCGTCCCCGGTTGGCACATTTAATGCAGGGAGCGAGAAGGGTTGTCGCCTCTAGAAAATACCAGCGGAGAGATCCCTGTAGGTTATTCTGCGGTGGTCCTAGGAAACTCAAAAGCCCCGTAGCAGTCGTTTACTTTAATCAGACATAAAGTCTGCAGATCAAATCAACTGAGTTTCACAAAGGTCAACAAAATGCTCAGCGAAGGAAAATAACATCAGAAAAGTGCTGGAGGTCTGAGAGGATGCAACTTCAATTACAATGATTTTTACTTATTTAAGGATTGTTATGCTTTAACCGTTCTGACCTTCTTGTAAATTCAACTGTCAGACAAAAAGCTGAACACAAACTGACAGATACTTTTACTTTCTCTCTCTGTTGCATCTTCTTCATTCTGCCGCCACTTCTTTTACAAAAGTGACAGAGGCAGGTGGCCAACTTCCTGCCCTTTAACCTTCAACAGTTTCCCCTCAGTAAGACGCCAGCGCAAACCCACACATGCACTCACACACTCACACACACTCGGAGGAGGAGCCTATAGGTTGGCCTGGGTGAACTGGGGCAGAGGTCTTGCAAAAGGCCCTGGAGGGAAGCGAAGGTCCTTCAACTCAGGGACAAGAGTTATTTTAGCAGTGCCAAACCTGATAGGCTGAATGATAATCCCCGCAGTGCCAACGCCAATATGCACATCAGAAAGAAAGAGATATGCACAGTATCAAATGCAGCCCTGTCTAACTAAAGACTGACTAAAAACGGCAAAGGAATCAGTGTGATTAGTGGCCCACTCCTAAAAACATTGTGCTCTTTTATCATTTCAAGAAGTTTGCAAACTGAATTGCAGTACATTTTTCACAGAGAGCCACAAAGCTCTAGGACACTAACACTGTCTGCCAGCTTCCTCTTAATCATTTTTTTTATTCCAGAGGCTCTGTGAGCAAAAATTATTATAATATATAATATGATGATTACAAAAAGTGTTATGAACAGCTATTCATATTTCCACCCTTCCACCCTTGGCTTGATATACCTTTTTATCTTTACAATTTGCCTGCATTCATCAAGCAAATGCCAGCGATTAATTCTCTATACCATTTGAAATAATAACAGATGAATGAGCACTTCAACACTCAAAACATGTATTCTTTTGAGCTGTACTTTAGGCTTATGCACGTCTGTGTGTATGATTTGCATGTTTGTTTTATGCCTCTATGTGTGTAAGAGGACCCTCGCTGATTAATGTCACTTCGTACTGTAATGGAGCGTGCTGAACGTGTTCTGATATCTGTAATGTGTTACCAGTCTCAGCTTGATTTTATTGCCATGGTCTAATAGGATATTGCCACTATCACAATTTGGATTAACTTCCATATCACTGCCGTTAAACCGAGAGAGATTTGTATGTGTGTGTGCACACAAATGACAGAGAAGTGGGGATGTCTATCAGGGTGGGTCGCTCTGGTCGATTAATTCCACATTCAGTACCTCCTTCATAATGTGTCTTTTCTGTTTGTCAGAACAATAGTTTTCATTATGGACAGTTACAGCTGCTGTTTTTTCCTTTATTGATGTTTTTGACCATGTGTAAAATAAGGCACTGCTGTCTGAATTTGCTACAGGGGACATTGCACTGGCAAGTGCTTTCGTTTTTTTTTTGACCAGTCTTTTATGACTGGCTTGCATCTGACGCACACACATCTGACACACACACACACACACACACACACACACACACACACACACACACACACACACACACACACACACACACACACACACACACACACACACACACACACACACACACACACACACTCAGGTATAACGAACCCTATTAAAGAGGTCTGGCATGCTTTTGTCTGGACATTTTTCTGCCAGCAGGAAGCAGGGAACTCTATGCAGAGGAGGCTGCCCTTGCTCTGTGAGTCCTTTGTCTCCCTACATCCCCAAGCTCCACCTCTCTCTCAGCCAGCCCTCCAATGAGAGTGCCTTCAGGTGTTGACCTTATCGGGTGGAGGTCAAAGCCAGGTCAGGGATCTGTTGCTAGGCTACCATCAGATAAGTGGCTAGGGTAGGCAGCAGTGGATAGCTCTGTCATTCAGGGCTTGTCATGTAATCTTGTTCATTTGCAGACAATTGTCTGGACGTCAGAGAGGCTATCTGGCCCATACTGTTGTAATGAAACACATTAAAATATTAAAACCAGCCATGCTGAGCATTGGCAGCTCCACTTGGCACATGCCTTTTTTTTTACTGTCATGCCAACTGTCATGCAGTAACATGAACCCCTTAAATACGCTTGTGTGGTTGGCTGTGTGGAAATTGTTGTAGAGGAGAGGATGATATTCATTTAGAGTTTTTTATTTTGTTTTGTTCTGCATCATTGGAATGTTAAGCAAATGCAATAATATGAATATTGAAATGAATAAAACCTTGTAATGAATCTTAAATTCAGCAGATTATTTACATAAAAAAACCCAAAAATATAAAATATATAAAAGACTTGTAATCTTGATTGGGAAAGAACAATTATATCCATCTCTCTACATACAGTTTGTATGTATTTTTCTTGCAAATACTGCACATAAATATATGAATTCCTTCATGACTTGTGACTCATTTCGGGGTACAGGTGGGAAGGCATCTTGTTGTTTGCTAACCTACAACCTTTAAATAGAGTACAAAGAGTGCTACAGCAGTCTGATTGAAGAGGGGAAGGGAGGGAGGGAGGGAGGGAGTGAGGGAGGGAATAAGAGAGAAAGAAAAAAAGAGAGATAGTTGTTGCATCTTCACACAAACATGGTCTGTTCTCCCACTCTGCCATTCCACCACCTGGACCGAGCTATGTGGGAGACTGTGCCACACAGTGATGAACGACACCAAACAGGACAATTTCTGTTCACACTGTGGGTCATATGGAGTAGGATGGGTTGACACAGCGTCTGTGTCATATCACAAGTTCCTCTTTGGTGACACCTGCATTTTGTCAATGTCACCCACTCAGCCGCTCAGGTCAACCGCCAGGTCTGGGAGGAAGTGGCCTTCGTGGGGCCGTTTGAGGAGCAGGACCTCAGACAGTTAGACATAAAGAGACCTAGATAAGGCACGTGGCAATTTATCCATGCCAGTCCTTGTACTGCAGCTCCAACATGGGATCTCGTCTGTTAGATTGGCGCATTGTGAAAAGAGGTTCTCAGTGTCTGGGCGCTTGCCAGCTGACATTCCACGGAGACAAATTGAGAGAGAGGCTCCGGCAGATTTATCGGGCCATTGGCTCGCCTCAGGAATTCTCTTGTAACATGGCACTCCTGTGAAAGGGATAAAGAAATTAGTGTAAAACAGCCCCCCCTCCCCCTCCCTACGCCCCCTCTCCCATAGCACCGGTTTAGATATCTAGTAGTACTTGCAACCCCCCTCCCTTATATATATATATATATATATATATATATATATACACAAATGTGGATGAATAGAAGGTGGACGGGTCTGAGCTTGAGTCCTCTTACTTCTATGAATATTCAAGAGGGTGGGCAAGAGAACGCTGCTGTATTCTGCCTGATGAGTCACAGGTCCTCAGTGGCAGGAAGCACTGCTGGTCAAATGACAGAGAGAGAGAGAGAGAGCGAGAGAGAGAGAGAGCCATGGAGGATAGAGGGAGATCTGCGTGTGTGTGGGATTTGAAAGGAACTGCTCCTGGCTGTCTTGGATATTTATTCCTTTCTAAAGCAATGAGGTGTTTGGAGAAAGAAGCCAGTTATGTGAACAGAGAGCATTCTTTTTGCACTTGCCCGAACAGACTATGGTGTGTGAATGTGAGAACATGTCTTTGCTTCTGACTGTTGTTGATCAATAGAGACATTTGATTGACTTTTTACCAAAAATGTCTGGAGAACACAATCATCCGAATGCACAATGTGACCTTTTTTAATATTCATACAAGCATACATTATATACTCCATGAAATAATAAGGATTCATTATTAATTACTGGTAGAAGCACCCCTGTTGGAATTCCACTTCCTGGTTTTGCATACAATAGAGCCCTAATGCCTTCCCCCATATCATCTGTCAGCATCTAGAGGTTATCTGCCAAGTTGATGAACAGAGAGATTGGCTATGAAACACAAGGTGTGACAGTATGGCAATATGTTATAGTATGCAGGCAGAGCTCATCAGGAAAGAGAGGACGAGCGGCTTTGTTCCAAATGTCACGATGCATATTTATGGGCGCACTGGAGTGGCTCCTTGTATAAGCACCATTCACCATCTATCAAGCAAAACCACTACAGTGTCTCTTTGACAACTTGGTAGGATAGTGTTGTGTGACAAAGTGATCAAACTGGGCGATCTGCTCACGGCTCGAGCCAAGTTTTCTTGTGAAACTGAGTGTCATTTTGACAGTCAAGACAATAAAGCATGCTGAGGTTAACAAAGTGTAATTATTAGTTACCGCGCACACAATTATTTTCATGACAGGATGCTTCTAGTCAAACTTATCCACACAAGCTTTTCATATTGTTTAAAACTGTTTATTTTAAGGATTGCATAATGCTCTTTTGTGTCTTCCTAATGCAACAAAAAGGAACACTGGATGTGGAGCTTTAAAATGCATCGCCTCCTTTGCCTCCCGGATTGAGATATTAGAGGGAAGTGAGAAAAATAAGGTGACATGAGAGGGTGTCAGACAGAAAGAAAGACAGACAGATACAAGCAGCATAAGCTCCACTGAGCTCTCTTTCCACTAAGGAGGATCTCAGGAGAGTTGTGCTGGCTGACTGCGCCCGGGCCATATAGCAGAGGATGGGCAGTCTGACTGTCTGTCTGCGGTGCGACTCCTTGGGGAAAGAACAAGGCTCCAGAGCTGTGGCGGATTTGAGATGGTCCCAGGACTAACCCCAGGGGGACACCAACCAGGGAGAATTGGTTCTCTGAACCTCTCTTTTCAGGCTTTTGAAAGCAGTGGAGCTTGGTGGCTGCAGAGAGACGAAACAAGAGGAAGGCTTTCATTTTCACTGTGAGCAGCTCAGTGGATTTCCTCCAAATTACAGGGAGTGATTACATCCCACCTCGTCTGCCTCACGCCACCCCCTTCTCTCAGCATGGGGCCCCCGGGCAGCCAACCACTGTCAACTGTCAGTGCTCACAGCTGAGTCATTAAGTGTAAGTTGAGCGATGTGTCATTGGCACCGAAATAATAAGGAGCAAAACCCAAAGCACGGGGACACTGGTTGCACCCAGCGGGTAAT
The DNA here is from genome assembly GCF_027596085.1 of Anoplopoma fimbria. Lineage (NCBI taxonomy): Eukaryota > Metazoa > Chordata > Actinopteri > Perciformes > Anoplopomatidae > Anoplopoma > Anoplopoma fimbria. The sequence goes on from NC_072457.1 coordinate 13,224,199, forward strand.
TTACCAGTGCTTATAAATTTTCTTTACTGCACAGTCGCGGGCTTTGACGAAGGAATTCAGAACGCTTATAGAGGATGGATAGAGGGTGGATGTGGAGGTACAACCACCTGTTTTGGTGAGCGCTTTTACAGCTGCACAGTCATATGAACCGACATGTGGGGAGTCACAGGAGCTTTGAACAAGTCAGCCATTTAAAACAACTCTTGGTGCCACAAAGGCAACTGATCCAGCCAAGCCACGGAGGTTTCCTGGCCCCTTTTTTGACGGAAGAAAGGTTTCCCATCACTTCCAAGCTATTACCTCCATACAGTTAGGGATTACATAGAAGCAAGAACAGGGACACTCTGTCTATCAATCTGTTTTTTTATTTGAAAACTCCCCCAAGCTTTTCCATTATCTTCTCCATATCAAGCTTGACCTGAAGAGAAAACCTGGCTTCAGAAGGGTCAATGCAGTCTAGACTCTCTCTTCATCCTGTACAGGCGACCCCCACCTCCACCCCCATCCTGCATATTGCTTTAAGATACAAGAGGGATGTGGCCCACCACCCTCCCCCTTCCTTATTCCCGCTCACCTCAAGCCTCTGCCTCCTTTGGTCCAGTCCCCCATTTCCCACCTACAATAGCATCTCCCGTCACCATAATCTTTCTATTTCACTAGCCCGCCCCTTGGGCTTAAGGGGTCTGGAGATGGAGATGGGATTTGTCTCTCAATTGACAGCACTGCCAGTTTGCTTTCTGACTGTCTGTCCACTCTTATACTAGATGGTCAGAGCATTCTTTTAAGGAAGAGTCGCTCACTGTTGGTGCAGACAACGGTGTGTTAGATGCTTAAGAAATGTGGCCTCATAGAGCTGATTAGTAGAAGAGCCACACTGAAGAAAGGGGTTAAAAATAGCTGATGTAAAATACTAATAATTCTATCATGAGATAGATAAAAGATCATATGTAGGGTTATTGCTAATTATAATGTTGCTGCTAATAAACCAAATGCTATATAATTACTGCTGCTGCTTATACTACTGCCTGAAACTACTACTATTACGAATATAATATATTGTTGTAGTGAAGTACTGAAACCAACAGGAATTTAACCTGCCTTAACTGATTATGTTTTGGCCACTTAGGGGCGGTTGAAACAATGTGTGAACACAACACTGAAGTTGATGTTCAATAAAAAAAAAAAATCAATTTCATTTATTTGTAAAGCCCAAAATCACAATTCACGAATTTGCCTCAGAGGGCTTTACAATCTGTACAACAAAAACATTCCTATGTCCCACGACCGTCGCATCGGAACAGGCAAAACTTCCCAGAAAACCCTTTTAACAGGAAGAAAAAAGAAGCAGACCTTAAGGAGACCAACAGAAGAGGGATCCCTCTCCCAGGATGGCCAGAAGTGCAATAGATGTCATGTGTACAGAATGATAAAAAGAAGTTAAAATTGTCATCAAACAGTTGCTTATTTACACATGTAGCAACATTATCATTCATTTGGAGTCGTGTTTCTTACCACCTGATGAATGTAAGTTCAATACTCAGTCTCTTTTAGCTCTGTTTTTGGTCTTTCCCAACTCTTCAGGGAAATATGTGGCTCTTACTCTGCTAAATGCGGAAGTTTCTTCATCAGCTAGTCGCTAACCGTTTCAGTGCGTGATTGTTGTACAGTGGGTTTTTAGACCATTTTGTTTTTTCTGAAAACATCTGAATGCTGCTGCTGAAAACAATGCTTACAAGAGCAGTGAGACTGAGCAAAAACAGTTATGTTGTGTGCCGAGTTTGATAACAGTACACTGTGGATTTTTCACTAAAAGAGACCTCTTTAATGTTAAACATTAACGATCAATTTGAGCTGGTGTTAAATAAAGCTGGCAGGTTTAAATAAAAATAAAATAAGAACAAACAATCATAAAAAAATGTATAAAACCTTTTTTACCCCTGTTGATAGTTATACAAAATTAAAAACACATTAAGACAGAAAAAAAAAACCTAAAGCAAATTAACACAAACAGGTGGACTTTAAATAACATACTTTAAATACTGACTGTCGGCCATTGGATGGGTCAACGCTAGAAGCAAAAAAAGAAAATGCTTATGTATTTAACTGCTATTACAGGGCATGTAAAAAGGCTTGGCATTTTAAAGGTGTACTCCTACACACTTCAATTCTAAATAATATATATAGGCCGCAGAAAGTGTGGCCATAATTGTTGACATGTGATCCGTGGTGAAATGAGATGTGATGTTGATGATGAATTTGGACCACGGTGTCAATGTTTACAATTAACCCCCATTTCAGCTGAATCATTATCTATCCTTGGTGAATTTTCTGCAGGTTACAAGCAAAACACACTTATCTCAGGGCCCCTGTATACCAGGATTTCTCTGGGATTGCTCAGTTCACTCATATTGACACATTGCCTGCCCAGTTACCAAGCTGCATATTAAAACCTACACATCTACCAGTGAGGATGTAGCCTTGGTCGTAAGTTTAAGTTTTATTTTAACCACAAACTTTATGACCTAGAAAAAAAATGATCACATTGTTATTATTATTATTATTGGTTTTATTGTACTAAGCAATCAAATTATGGATAGTTACATTTGGTGCATTCAGGGACAGAGCTGCATAATGAGCATTGAACATTTCAGATAGCAATAAGCCACTTTCTATTACGACTAAGGCCATCTATTATGATAACAAAGGACGAGTAAATGTAAGTGCACAGAGGTCATTTCTGAAGGCTACAGAGATAAACTGGGATTTTTTTTCTTTCCAAAAAATTCCTTCAAAGCGAGAAACAACGAAGGGAACAGGGGACAAGGGAGAAAAAAAAGTCTTCATTGAATATTCATTAACCGGAGCCTAGGTGTATACATGGCTCTTAACCACTCTTGTTTATGACTTAAGGACTTGTAGTACTGACCTTAGTTTAACACAGCAGCAGATACCAAATTAACCTCTAGCCTCCACAGGGCTAGCCATGCCCTGCTAACAAGCAACCTGTCTAGACACACAAGAGGTACTTTATGATTCCACCTCTCACAATCCCCCTCTCTCTCTCTGCCTCTCTCTCTCTCCCTTTCTCGCAACCTCTCTGTCTCTGTTAACACGTACTGGCACATCCTCCCTCCCTCTGTCCTCTTCTATCTTTCACCTCACCATTTCATCCCTATTTTGCCCCTGCACCATTTTTCATGTACCTCCCAAGCTGTGCAGTGTTTGGGTCGTGCTCCCAGCAACCAGAGTTTTATCAGATGGTAGACTTTTTCTTATCCTTCACAGCACAGCCCGGCCACAGCAGAAAAGAATAACTAAAAGATCTGAAACCTCTAGGCTGCTTAATTTCAATATCACTCGCAAAAAAAGAATCAAACTGACGCTATGATGCATTTCTTTAGAATTATACTATACACATTTCAAAGCAAATGTCCCTTTAAGGATAAAACAAGACTTGGAAAAGGATTTCTATAATATTGTTTTTAAATATGTATAATCAAAGGTGCAATAAGGTCACTGAACTCACGTTTTGTACCATATACACAGTATAACTACATTGTTCCAGCAATATTATAATGATTTATGCTAAAGGAATATAAATGAGAAATCTTCTAAAGTTAAGGGAAAGTAAAATATAATTATCTGTCAAAAAGATAAATATTGAGGTATTTCAAATAGTTTTACTATAATTTATTTTGATCCCACTAATGTCTTCTGTTCTATTTTCAATGAAGAACAAAATACTGTATTGTACTGTACTGTAGTTTAATAGTTTTGTCTAAAAATGTCAGAAAATAGTGAAAATGCTTATTATAATTCCCAATAACCCAAGGTAATGTATTGCTTGTTTTATTCAATCAATAGTTAAAAACCTAAGAATATTCAGTTCACTATCACACATGACAAAGAAAAGCATAAAATCCTCACATTCGCTAGTGACTAGAATGATTTATCACAAATAATAACTGCTGATGAATTTTCTGTTAATCAACTAATTTGTGCAGCTTGTCTGTACTTACAGTCTGCTCTAGGATCCAGACATTCCCCTCTTTTCTCTCTGGCAGCTCAGACCTCAACCCAGTACTGTACATCTGGTGACCAGCTACAAGTCCACTGTCCAGAAGCAGCCAAAGACTGTGAAAGTTGGCAAGGGTTCATGGAGGGTTTGCTGTAAAAACTAAGCACAGTGCAGGAACACATGTATCCATCAGATTCTATCCGTCTATGAGAGTCAGTGCATTCCAGAAATTACTTTGACATGGTACAATACGGCTGGGCAAAATGTAACACTAGCTTCTATCTTCTCTACATATTAAAGTTTTTTAAACTGTCATATTGAAATGTTATTGATCATATTTCTATCCAAAAGAATGAGGAGTATAATTTAAGATCATTCATTAGTACTTCTATAGGACTTATAGGAAATAAATGTGTCAATAGGATGAATTATAATTTTAGTATGTATTGTGTCCTTTCATCAACAAAGACCTGTAAGGTAATGTGTATAAGTACAATGCTACTGTGTTGCAAATCGGTGATCTGCTGACTGAACATGAGTCTTAAACACAGTGAAATGTGTCAAACTCTCACTCCCGAGTGTCAGTCCATACAGTCTGAACCATTGCGATCTTTAGGTTTTTGTCCTCACCCAGTCTCCGTACGGTGCCCGTCTCTGATTGGTCAATACGCGGTCCATGCCAAATACAATCGTTTGGAGAACGTCTTTCGGGTAAGTAAAATGCTACCAAACATGTAGCTTTCGTGTTCATGTGCAGTCTGTGTCGAGTCTAATACACGTATGACATGTACTCACCAGTATAACAACCCTCTCACACCACAAAGCGATAGCATATTCATCAAAGAGTGTGCAGTTAGCCTGTTAGCTACATCAATTAGCTAGCAGCTAACGCTACTTGCCCACACAGTATTAAGCTAATAACATTTAGCTGTGTGCTACTACATTACTCTTAGACAACAGAAACATAGTTACGTGCTGAAACGCTCAAAACATGTTGTAGAAAATACTACGTTGTTGGATTTAATGAATGAACGCCAGCGTGCACGAGTTAGCATGATGCTAATGTAGCTAGTTGAAATAAACTGCGATCATAACATGTAAGTCTCTGCTTGTCTTTAACCCGTTCAGATCACAGTCAGGATGAGTCTGAGAAAGCAAACCCCGAGCGACTTCCTGAAGCAGATAATCGGCAGACCTGTGGTGGTCAAACTCAACTCTGGTGTCGATTACAGAGGTAATCACCCTGACACACACACACACACACACACACACACACACACACATATATATATATATAAAATATATAAATATATATATATATATATATATATAAAAACCCATCCACCTGTTTTTATTTCCCATAATGCCATTTTAAAAGTGATGAAGTTCTCGTTTGCCAAAACACTGCACGTGTCTGATCTGTGTAACGTTACAGGAGTCCTGGCCTGCCTCGATGGTTACATGAACATTGCCATAGAGCAGACTGAGGAGTATGTTAATGGGCAGCTCAAGAACAAGTACGGAGATGCTTTTCTAAGAGGAAACAATGGTAAGATTCTCGTATTTATAATCATATCTCCAATTTATAGACACTTTGGTACTCAAAGAATGTACTTGGTTCTTGTCATGGTTACATGTGTGCAAAATGTTATAGATTAGAGGTTTTAGACACAAACGTTGTCCTTTTTCCCAGCAGACATTTTTGTCAGGTGTCATAATGGCATTAAAAATGTTTCTGTTCTATTCAAGTGTCCTAGTATGACATTTAAATAAAGTTATCCTTTTAAACATGAGTATTTTAATTGCAGTGACACATTATATCAGGTCAGTCTAAGAGCATTATGTGCAGAGATATCCCAGGAAGTGCATTAGATAGAGCTTCAAATAGTGCCAGTTAACAGCTTAAGTGACAATACAAAGCCCTACATCTGATCAAACAAAAAATACCAATGGCAGAGAAAGACTTGATGGATAAATCAACAATAAAAAAAAAAACCCATTGCACTCTGATGTTTCTTAGTTTTAAAATGTTTCTTTAGCTGTCCCCATTCAAAAATATTTAACCGTCCCTTTTAAATCTATTAATCAGGCTTTGATTATTGTTGGAAGCTTAAAGCAACTGACATTGGCTCTCCTGCTTTTTATTTTTAACTTCCGTCTGCTGTCAATCCTCGATAAATAGAGGATTGTAGTAAGTGTGTTTCATACAATCTGTATTCACCATAGCAGTCAGAAGAACACATCTTCTTCCCTCCGATATCTAGATTCTTTCCTTACACCAGCCATGTACGATATTTACAGTCTGATTCCCTCTTGAATATGAGTCATGCTGGCCAGTGCAGTTCTCACTGTGATAAAAGGGCCAGCAGCTGAAGATGGGGCTATTTTAGTCCAAACAGAGCAGGTTGATAATATTAGATTTTAGTAAAAGATGATGATTTACCTGACTGCTTTTCTGTACAGTCCAAGCATTACACCTCTAATCCACCGGAAAGACTAGTGCAAAACAATTCAACATATCTCAGAGGACAAATGTGACTCTGTTTTCACAATAAGATCTTCATCAGTGGGTCAGTGTTAACCCCAGAGAATATAGTTTTGGTATATCATGGGAAGTGAAGGATGGGGTGCCTGCAAACAGAACTGAGCATCGAGAGTCAGCTGTAAGAACATTGTAACAACTGTATTTGGTTGGGCCGGCTTAATAATTGGCCTCATATATTACCCTTTATTATCTCTGGAAAGCTGATGCATGATCAAATGAACAAAAAACAACAAATAAAATCAATACATTTCAGATTGGTCTCAGAGATGTCATTCAGCAAAACTAAAGCCTTTAATGTTGTTCTTAATATTGTTTCCCTCTCTCTCCCCAGTCCTTTACATCAGCACCCAGAAGAGGAAAGCGTAGTGGAGACCATTCTGTTTTTCATTTTTATTTTACAGTGGTTGATGTGTCAGTGGATAACTGTCCTGTTTTTGGTTCTGTAAACCCTGAAGTATGTTTGTTTTTGTAAAAGTGGAATTAGTTAATAAACTCTGAGTTTTGATTTGTGTCTGATATGGTTAATATTATTCACACATTTTGGTGTTAACGTCACAAGAAAAATGATGAGGTATTTTTTCTGTTCTCAATTGTTCTTTGTTAAAATGTAAATGAAGGGTTTGAACTAAGAGTATCATTTCAACAGGCTTCATTTTGAAATAGATTTTCATTCCTGTGAAGGGTTGTTCATATTTTAATATCTTGAGATTTAATTCTTGACTATATCAGGCTTCTCCACTGCCAGTGGAATAAAGAAGGGCGGTTTGTGGCCAAGTCATTCACTCAAAGTTTATCCCCGGAGCAAGCAAATCTACCACTGTTTTACCACAAGGCTTCAAAAGGATTAGAACATAATTTTGTAATTTGTCAGTACTAATGTGCTAATTGTGTACTTGATCTTGATACGACTTGCCTGCAGAAACCCATTACCGAATAGCCTGTGTACAGATGCACTCATCATCTTGCATTTACTTTACATCACAAGTCATTTGATGAACAGCTGTTTGTATAATAAAAAATAAAACTGTTCAAGTAATATTTCACATATAAAAAGAAAACAGAATTTCAATTGTGAGCTCATTTTTTAAAAAGCTTTTTTTTATGTTTCTTGTTTTCAAGTTTACATGTTGACTCAGTGCAGTAATGTAGCTACATCTGAACTTTGCCATTATCCAGTCTAGTAAATCATAGAGCATGTGACTGCATGATGGAGTGCCCATACATACAAAAGTAACTTGTTGCAGTATTGTGAAACAATTCAATATGCACATGGGAAAGAAAATCCTTCACTTACTGGCCATTTGAATATCCACTACTGAATCAAAAAAATGTGTCTGCAGGACCAATCCATAAATGGTGCCACCTGCAGGCTATGTCAAGCTGCATTAACATGTAAACAGATCTGTCAGACCAGCTCCCACCGCCCTCTGCAGCAGACTTCCATGTTTTAGTGCCATGAAATGTCCCAGAACACACAGCTTACCCTTTGTCATCTGTGACCGCACTGCGAGATGCTCTTTGTTCGTACGGTTTGCTCTGCCGTCTCCGTCGACGTTGCCCCTGTGAAAACAAATGCAGCAGCATATATGCAAAGAATTAGAAGTTTATTTCATTTGAGTGTGGCCTGTGGTAATATAGAAAATGAGTTCAAAAGTGGCATCACCTCATTAGGCTAAGATAAGAACGCTATAAATATATGATTCATTAGGCTCTTAATGAGAATGCTGTAGTGAGGAGGCAGTGAGGGGAATTCTTTCCCTTCCAAGGGTGGATTTTTTAAGAGCCTTGTTTTCCAACCTGTACATGCGCACTCTGGCCCCTGGAAGGAGACAAAAGGCTGCCAAGGTCAGGCCCGACTTGAGAATGAAGGACACGTTATTGATCAAACTCTGCCGAGCTGCAGCTGTAGAGAGGGAATGTTGGGGGGGTTGAGCTGCAACGCAACACACACACACACACACTGGCAGACATAGGCACTGAGTGATGTGTACACAGAAAGGCATTGTACACAGTGCAACACACAAAGAATCATTATGGCACCTAGCGAGGGTTAGAACAGGCAAATATTTACCCACTGGAATCATAACTGAGCCGCTGGCTGTGTGGCCTCACAGGGAACCCAATTAATACTATTCACGCAAATGACCTAGTGGCAGACGTCACGCTATTCAACCAAGAGCTCTTTCCCAAAAACACTGGACTGATGCAGTCACTTTTTCATTTCGCTTGTCCATGTCAACATCAGAGTATTGATTTTCATCCCTCACAGCCCCTTTTTAAGCCCTACAATTATTTCCTTTTTTGGTTCATCAATATAATGTGCACGATCAATGCGAAGAATAATCCTTTTTTTTTTTAATATAGTTTTTTTTTCAAGATGCCGTAGTTTCTTTTGGGCACCGGTTTCGTCCCCTTGCACCTCATAAAAGCAGACGCCCGGTGGAGGATGCTGCAGTGGCTCAGCGTTGACGTATGGAGGTGAGTGATGGAGGGGAGAGGACAAAGGAGGATAGAATAGGTGACAGCCTTATTATGGGAGAAAAAAGCAAGGGGGAGACTTAAGTCTTACAGCACCACCAGCTGCCAGAGCCACAAAACTACAGTGGAGTCACAGTAGGGAGAAAGGACGGAGGAGGGAGGGAGGGAAAGCGGCGTCTGACTTTGACCCTGACTGATCACTGCAGCATGACTGTCTAGCCTTTTCACAAGGGATCAAAGGATGACAAGGACAACCTGAAAATCTGTGATTTTCCTCATGTTTGGCTGTACCATATTCTCAAATAGACAAGGACAAATTTCGGTCTTCTTCTATGTAAATCTATTCAGAGTGGATCTTTTCATGTGGATGGTTTTGCCAGGGTTGAGAGTTTGCAGCACATTGCGAGCATTCAAGTTATCTTTCTCTCCCCCCTCCTTTTTTTTTTTATCTTGTTGCACATATTCGGCAGTATCAAGGTGAATACCCACACGGCAAATGAATGTGTCGTGTTTGCATAGACGCAACAAAAACACTGTGAATGCATCACAAAACCACCACAGTCTCATAACTTAGCATTTGGCTCAACCAACACCTCTCTGACCCTCTCTGTTATAGAAGCACAATAAGTTAAACAAAAAACATGCTTCTTGCATTCCATTAAACTATCATTGTACCCACTTCCTGTATGTGTGGATGTAAGTAGTTACCAGTTTCTCTATGTGTCAAGAGACCTCCCTCCTCACAGTGCACTGGGATCTCTGCAGTCCTGTGTGAACTTGACCAGCTCTGACCTCTCCCTGACAGCTTGTCATGTGTTTAGGATGTAAATGATGGCACTGACCTCCCACACTGTGTCTCTGCTCTCACATTCCACTGGCCTGGGTCAGGGGTCCTGTTAGATTAGTGCAGAATAAACAAACACCTTAGAAACAGCCTAACAATGGCTGACCAATGCTGAAAAACAGCTGCTACTGATTAATAAACTGAACGCTCTTTGTTGGTCTGTTCATCCATTTATCAGATGTGGTTGGTGCCCTTATATCAGGGTGAAATGTGTGTGGTACTGTGCATTACTGCTCCACTTCCTTGTCTTTCAGTAACCTAAATCCAAGTTCAAGTTTGACGGTTTGTTTTGATCCTAATTGAGTGTGAGTGGCCTGCGCTAGTCTCTGCCGCTCTGCAACCCCTAGGTTCTTTATTTAGCCCCGAGGACAGTCAACCTTGGCCAGAAATGTGACCCTTGACCTTCTTATCTGGAAGAAGCTATTCCCAGCATGGACAGTGGCTCCTGTGATTTATCTTGGCTCCAAATGGCAGCGTGATGCAGATGGTGAGGTTAGGGGAGCGTAACTAGGTACCCTTCAGGAGGCCAGAGAGCAGAGCCGTGGCACTCAGAGAGCATTGGATGTGTTGCACAGGCTCCGACGCTTTGAGCAACAACAGCCAGCATAAAAGTCTTGCGTGGTACAGTAACATGGTCCACGTGAGTCCTTGAACCTTGAACCCAAAAAGGCCTCTCCAGCTGTCCCACAACAGAAGGGTCTATTTTGGAAACACACTTGCTTGAAATCTCTTACTAGATTATGACCATATTGTATTATTGACCATGACCTGACCCACTTACACCACAATAAGCTGGGTGGATGTGGATACAAAGCAGATCGTCACCATTCTTCAGCTTATTTCATGTTCTATGTTTTTGGAGTTTCTTAATTAACTTGTTCATAACTGTTCTAAGAAACAGAGGTGAGTCTTTAGGGTTGGGGTAAAGTGTGGAAAACTTAATCAACTTCTGTATCCCCAAATGTAAAAAAGAGAATTATTTATTTTATACATTTTATTTAATGAAAGAGGCCATCTTACGAAGCTGTAGACTGTGACTCAAGTCAGACTTATGTCACAAGAATGAGGACTCTGACTTGTTTGCTCTGGTATTGGACTTACTTAATACTTGAATGTCAAATTATTGAAACTGATGAAGAGTGTGTGATATGGTTAAAAGCTCCAGAACAGCTACTAAATATACATTGACGTGAGGTTGTTTTTGTCAACTGCTTGTTCCAAGGTTAAAAATAAACATTGAAACTCAACTTGTTAGTGAACATTGGAGGAATGGATCTGGGAAAAAGAGAAGTGCATGGAAAAAAAAGGTTTTGAGCAAACAGCGGAGAAAACTCTGACCTTGAGGGGAGAGTTGTCGAATTAAAGTTTTAGTTTTTGACCTGAAAACAAAAAAAATAGCAAAGCCAGAGAGGCCTTGAAAAGCCACAGAGCTTGGATATTTAATTATTTGGCCTATTCATTCAGAGGACCGTGCCTCACCTTTGTGAAAAACATGCTTGAAAGCAAAATGCTCAAATGTCGTGTCACTCAGAGATTTGAAAGACTTGCATTTTACTTGCCATGTGCTTTGACGAGATTTCCTCAAAATGTCTTAATTCTCCTCAACTTAAATTCAAAAACTTTCTTAACCTGAAAGACAATTCCACACAGGACAGAATTATCATATTGTAAAAGCTTCTGTTAACATGGAATAATGTTGCCTTCATTTTTTTCTTTTGTACATAAATGTATTTTTGGTTTTATTGCTGGTTGTTCCAGAACAAATCATCCTCCATTTGGGTTTAAAAAAAAAATCTACAGTCACAAAATACTTGGTAGCATAAAATATAAGGTTGTGGAAGTGTATTGAATGGCCGTCTTGGGACCTTATCTCATGAAATAGTATATTTAAGAAATGAGGTCATCAGTGCTTGTGAGCAATAATTAGTGAATATGAAGTAATCAGCCCGTGTCACAGAGCCATTTTCAATCGCCTTTTTGTTTCATAAAGGCGATTGCTTGTTCTGTTTGTCAGCCAAGTCTCACTACTATGCACATGAGATTTGCATGAAATACAAACTAACCCTGCACTCAGGCAATTAGCCTCCATTACGCTGGCGTTCCAATTGCCAATTTGTCTGCCATGCAAGGTAATCCGGAGTGTTGCTGGCAAGCACCCAAAATGGTTATAATGGTATTGCAAGAGTCTTTTGTTGTTGTTTCCTCTCAGACTAACGGCCACAGGCGGCCAGTTGTGTCACTGGATGAAATGTTGAGGAAGTGGAAATGTTTGCACGGCAGTCAGGAGTCAAGACACGACCCTTTGCCCTCGAAATGCTGCAGTCTAAAGGCTTCTAGGCTGCCGTTGTGTGGAGTTTAGTTTTATTTTGTCTTAATGCGTTATTCAGGGTTGGTCTTTGTTCTATTTTGGAGTTTTTTTGTCTGACTCTGTTTTTAGGAGGACCAGACAGAAAGGCTTCTATTATCATGTATCAATGTTTTTATATTAACAATGGATCAAATGACGTATGACGTGTGTATGTGAAAGATACTAATTGTAGTGACGAACCCACAGATATTTAAATATCACCCAATTGTGCCGCTCCCCTAAACTCTACGGAGAGTTTCACCATGTTTCAGCACATGGTTTTGGTTTTAAAGCTATTGTTAGTAACTTTACAAAAAAAAAATGTTTGTCATATGTGCTTAGATGCTAAATCCTGACAGAAGTATACATGAGACGGATAATCTGTGAAAAAATCTGGTTCTTCTGCCTTGTGACCGGTCCGAACAAAACTGTTTAAACATTTTACAGCTAAACAGTACACACATTTTTTTTCCTGAAAACGTTTGTTTGATAAAAGGTAATGCAGTAACAGAATCTTGATTCATGTTTGATCAGCGCTGCCTAGTTTGAGAGTTTGACCAGAATTCACAAGCAGTGATTGGCAGCTGAGTAAGACTCCTCTGCTCTGATTGGTTGTTTTTCTTTGGGCGCGGTGGAATCTTGAAAATGCCATTAGGAGAACTAAAGGAAGGCAGAGGAGCCTGTTTTTCCACACATTATCTGTCTCATGCACCACTATCAGGATATGGTGACAGTTTGAGCAAATATGACAAAAAAGTTATTTAAGTAAAGTTACCAACTGTAGCTTTAAGACCTGTAATTTACCTGTAGTGGTTAAGTCTCGCTGTCTATCTGTGTCGTTTCCAGCCACAGTAGGCAGCTATTTTAGCTCTGAAAACAAACAAAAAACAGGCAGACACAGTTAGCAACTAGCTCATGAACGTAGTGGAGACAAGAACATAACTAAGAGGAGAGTGAATATTGGACTGGCCAAAACTTATTTGGAAGAAAAAACAAAGGTCAAAGGTAAAACTATTACCTAAATTGTCTGTTGTAAACATCCATTATGGTTTAAACACTAACTCGATTAAACTTTGTCCGATGTGCTCACAGTATTCTCGAGGATTTTGTGGTGCTTCATTTTCAGGTTGAAGGCTTAAAAGTTATTTTATTATCACCTGTCTGAACGCTTTTAATTCCTTCCCTGTTAGTCTTTGTTGTAGTGATATTATTGTTGTAATAAGACCTGAGTTGTTATAAATAGGAATTACCTTTTAATGGTACAGCTTATAATGGTAAGCCTGGTATTGTTGGGGTGGTTGACTGTGCGTGCCCTTGTGTTTGTTTCACTTTGTGTGTCTACAGTTATGGAGACAGGCTCAGTGGTTTGTCTCACTGCACTCAGAGTGCCTGTGATATTGCTCAAGGGTAAAGCCAGACAGGAGAGTTATGACTTCAGCCCATCTCTGGCCATCAGGGAGGTCATAAGGAGGCTACAGTCACACACACAAACACACACACATTTACCTAACACTCAGTAACACACTCTAAGCAGCCGAATATTTTGCAAACACACACATGCACTAACACACACACACTGGACTAGGGCCAGTGTGAGAGTCAGGTCACTGTCGTAAACACAGTTAAAGCCTTTCAGTCTCTCTCTTCTGTCTGTCTGTGTGTGTGTGTGTGTGTGTGTGTGTGTGTGTGTGTGTGTGTGTGTGTGTGTGTGTGTGTGTGTGAACATTTGCGTCATAACGTATTATGAGGCAGACGAAGGGAGAGCACCTTTCACATCAAGATATGATTTCCCGTGCAGTGCAGGCGCAGGAACAAGGGGTCATTAAATTCAATGTGACACTCCCCAGGTTAGCCACTGATGCTTTTTTTACGTGGGCGTGTCATTTAAAGAGTTTTTAACGACTGTCATGGAGAGTGGATGTTCACACACACACACACACACACACACACACACACACACACACACACACACACACACACACACACACACACACCTGCAGAAGGTGCCGGAAGGATTGGAAGAGCAGCTTTTATAGGTAGGACACATATAAAAGCAAAAGCTGAGAGAGACTTTTATGAAGTGTCAAAAGGGAAGGGGGCATTGCTTTTAACCGTGCATACAAATTGCAACTTGAAACATATTGTTTATTGTGACCCCATATTAAATATATGCTCCTTAAGAAAATCTTGTGCAACCTTCAGTTAAATGTGTAAGGTCATGTTTCTAAAGGTTATCTGGGCCGTCACCGGTCCCTCGGCTGGTGCTCTGCATTGCTCTGAGATGTGCTTTCTTCTTTTTTCGAGACATATCTAAGCCCCGTGTGCCCTCTAGTGGCAGACCCCGGTGGTGATCTCACTCGCAGCCAGCCACTCAGCCCTCTTGTTCCTTATTTTAATTGACCTGGATTTGTTCCTTTGCTTTGCTGTAATGAAAAATCGAGAGGTGCCTCGAGACTGAAAATCCTGTCAGCTTCGCCCTGCAGCAATTCCCACACCCCAAAACTGGGTCCCCTTTACAAGATCTACTGTTTGAAGCTGAGCAGAAATAAAAAATTTAAAAGACCTGGGTGCTTCAATGCCTTGCGATGAATAATTAAGAAATATGCATTTCCACATAATGGAGAAGGAAATTTTAATGCAATTGGATGTAAATTCATTGAAGAAACACTTTGGCATATATTTGTGTGGGGCTTGTACATGAGTTTGTCTTGTATCCTTATTTCTCTGTGTAAAGAGATGGTAAAATATTCATCCAGCCTTTCACACTGAGTTTCCCTTTATGAACATAGAGAATGAGCGGGATGACTTTTTAAAAAACAGAAACCTGTACAAATGGGACATGTGCTCATTCAGGTCCTGCACTAAGAGAATATGAACAGGGATACTACCACCCACGCGTCTGATACATATACATATTAATGCAGTCTGCGTCGACTTCTCTCAAAGTGCTGCTGAGCGACTCATACTATCAATACGAGGCAATCAATAATCTACGTCATGAACAAGGTCATTCAATCAAAACATGTTGGATAAAACATTAAAAAATGATTCAATTAGCTTCTGAGAGAGACAGAGAATCAAACTTTGTAATTAATAGATGATACAATGATTTGATAGACACAGAGACCTCCAATGAATAAATAAAATACTATTTAAATATACAAAACACTACATGTATGTCTGATAAAAACAATCGTGCCTGCAGGAAAAAGATTTATAACGAGTGAAATCCTGCAGTCCGTAAAAATAAAGTAATTATCTCTTGAGTTAGCTTTATAAAAAATATTGATCCAATCATAACAATGCATTCGGTCATACATGTGACCACCTCCATCTGACAGTGTTATATCATATAAAAAGCATATATGAGGATGAATACGCCCTCGTTTTTTTCTCTTTTTTTCCCCTGTTGTCATTAAAGAGACAAACTTACAACTCCCTGTGCAGTTATAATCATAGACCATGGGCCTGTTTGATTTTACACATGATGATTCATCTTAACTTTAGAGCCTAGTGACAAATTTATGGCCTCCATACTGGAAGGAGAGTGAAAACGTGTTGTGCTGCAAAAGAAAGCTCTCTGTCTTCATCACTCCTCTCCTGTGATGGCAGAGCTGGATTTGAATCATCTCTGCTCGGGGCTGGTAGCAGAGAGCCTGGCACGGCTGGGGCTGAGGTGTGCGTATGTGCGTGCGCATGTGCGTGCATGGTATTTGTTGTGTGTGCGTGCGTGCGCGTGTCGTCCTAATTAAGCATCAGCAGCTTCTTGGACCAGGGGGAGGCAAGACTTCACAGCCATTAAATCAGGACAATGCTTTTTGTGTCACTGGTGCTGGCGTAAGATGCCCTGCTTCCCCTCCTTCTCCTTGCATCTCTTCTTTCTCCCCCCCCTCCCACCTCCTCACCCTCCGTCAGTCTCACAGCTGCCACGCAGCCTAGGGCTCCAAAAATAAACGATGGCTTCCCAAGTGCATGGTCAAGGCCAGGCAAGTTGGCAGGAGCAGTGACTTCTCTCTGGCATGCCCTCTACTGTTGGATTGTGTTAACTGCAAGTACACTTCAGGAGGCACACAAAATAATATAAGCAGTCCAATGCAAAACCAAAGTGTAAGGAAGGTGTTGGAATACAAAAGTTCAAAAAAGAAGAAGACAATCTTCTGGCAAAAAGCTGTTTGTGCCGCTAGTTGTTCCCACACATCGATCTTAACACGTACAAGCGTTGTCTATGTTTTCAAATTGCACCAATTGCTTCGTACCTTCTTCTTTTACATTACATTACATTACATTACAGTCATTTAGCAGACGCTTTTATCCAAAGCGACTTACAGGAAGTGTATTCAACATAGGTATTCAAGAGAACTATTAGTCACCAGAAGTCATAAGTGCATCTCCTTTCTTAAACAAGCATCTTAAAGCATAAGCCAGAGCAAAAGTATAGTGCAGAGGCAGATTACTACGAAAACAATAATTGCAACAGACTAATCCGAATATAGTAAGTGCTACAAACTACTACGAATAGGATAAGTGCAGTAAACAAATACAAATTCAATAAGTGCAGCGAACTGATACGAATACAGTAAGTGCAGCAACTAATACGAATGCAATAAGTGCTACGAGGAAGGCTCAGGGTAGTACTTCTTGAAGAGGTGAGTTTTTAGCCTGCGCCTAAAGATGGGCAGCGACTCTGCTGTCCTGACGTCAGTGGGGAGTTCATTCCACCACTGAGGGGCCAGGACGGAAAAAAGCTGTGACCGGGTGGATCGGCCGCAGGGACCTCTGAGCGACGGGGCAACCAATCGCCCCGAGGCAGCAGAGCGAACTACTGTTTCATTGTTGAAGCTTTTCTGACACAGTGTCAGCAAAAATGATTACTCACTTCATAAACTGGCCCCAGACAACATATCCAAAGGGATTTTTTTGTAATCTTATTTAATGTGAGCAATTTTGTTTGCATGTGTGTATGTAGGTATAAGTTATATGGGTTATATAGATGAATCAAAATCATTATGATTTACTCACATTTTCATTTAAGTACTTTTTCCTTGTGAAGTACTTTGTAATATCTGTTTTATCTCTTAAAAAAAGCTTTACTAACCTGTTGGACTTGATTCCATTGTACAGTTGTTCATGTTTAGTCGATTCAGCCTTGCAAGTTTGCATATGGATACTCAACCATCCTTTAACATGTCTTCTGGAGATAGATAAATGATCAGTGTACAATATAGGGACCTTGGGCTCTCGTTCACATGCTGTATGTCAGATCACAGCAAATAAAACAGTGTGTTTGGCACCTGTATGTGATCAATTTGTAATTTGATGAAAACAAACTGGACGGTAAAGAACGTACCGTCTCTCTTCGTCCAAACTCTCTGGGTGACGGGGAAGTGGAAGTGACTATTGAAAGTGGGTCAGCGTAGCGTGTTCCTTATAGAGGCATGACCTCAGGCTTAGTCGCTCTCAGGAGAACAGTGAGGTCAGCAAAGGACCGGTCTCTCTGTGAGAGATAGAGAAAGAGAAAGAGAAAGAGTATTTCAATTGCTCCGGTCTCTCTGTGAGAGATAGAGAAAGAGAAAGAGAAAGAGTATTTCAATTGCTCATTCTGTGAGAGATAGAGAAAGAGAAAGAGAAAGAGTATTTCAATTGCTCATTCTGTACACATGACATCTATTGCATTCTGTCCATCCTGGGAGAAGGATCCCTCCTCTGTCGCTCTCCCATAGGTTTCTTCCTTTTTTCTCCCTGTTAAAGGGGTTTTTTAGGGGAGTTTTTCCTGTGCCGATGTGAGGGAAGGACAGAGGATGTCGCATGTGCACAGATTGTAAAGCCCTCTGAGGCAAATTTGTAATTTGTGATTCTGGGCTATACAAAATAAACTGAATTGAATTGAATTGAATTGTCCAACTAGAAACATCCATAACATACAGAACTTAAGATGAGAGCTGTTATTATAATTCAATGAATCGATTTGTCCATTGACAGTTATATTAATAACTGGCGGCTGTGGCACATGAGGTAGAGTGCTTGTCCCGTTACCACAAGGTTGGTGGTTCAAACCCCTCTACCGGCAACATGCCGAGGTGTCCTTGAGCAAGACACCTAACCCCAAGTTGCTCCCCGGGCGCTTCATTGCAGCCCACTGCTCCTCCGGGATGGGTTAAATGCAGAGAAATAATTTCCCCATTGTGGGACTAATAAAGGCTTAATTATTAATTATTATTATAACTGCTACTTATTTAAATAAGTATGTGTGTGTATTCTTGTGTGTGGATTCTTTCTGCTTTAAATGATTGTAATTTAAAAAAAGATTTTGGTTTTGGACTGTTGATTACGGGACATTTGAAAGTGTCACCTTGAGTTGTGGGAAATTGTGATGGCCATTTTTGTAATATTTCTTTAGACCAGACAATTAATTGTTAAAATTGAGAAACTAACTAATCCACAGATTAATCAACAATGAAAATGATCATTAGTTGCAGCCCCAGTTCATACAATCACTGTTGCATTTCCACACTTCACTAGCAAAAGTTACTTGAAACAAGTTAAACCAGTGAAATTATTGGGGACATAAAAAAGGGTCGACAAACTTCTGACTTATTTCTCAGCAAAAGAGTTAATCTATAAGGTCGATATTGTCTGGCATTGCATGTGTTTATATTATTGAAGTGTATCCGATGCAGGGTACCCATCGGATGCACAGACAATATAACACTCCGGTTTACTGAACACAACATCACATGCAGATGAAATATACAAAGGAAAGGTGTCCTTATGGTATCAGAATAAAGATGCATCCACAAAAAACGATGTGCACGAGAGCAGGTGCGCGCACACACACACACACACACACACACACACACACACACACACACACACACACACACACACACACACACACACACACACACACACACACACAGACGCAGCCTCATCTGCCCTCCATCAAAACTCAGCACAGAGTTTTAGAGTAGATGAAGTGGCTGAGAGGCAAGTCCTTTGGTCTGGTATTAATTTTGCATACTCTGAGGAGGCCATTCATATCTTTTATCCATTTAATTAGTTCAGCTGTCTCTAAGTTGGTCGGATCTATTTTACCCTTATAGGCTGGTCCAGGCAGTCATGGAATTCATCAAATATATGCATTGCATCTCTGAAGACTTTTCCGGGCTTTAATACATATTCAATGTCTGAGTTATTGTTGTCAAAGGCAGACGCACTGAACTGCAGTTGAAGAGAGAATTGAGAGCAATTTAAATCGCATTTCTGTACGACCCGTTATTGACTTTGGCATGAAACTTAATGAATAATGGCTCAGTCTACTTAAATACAAATACATGTTCATAGACACAGGCCAGTGCTAAGGGCCTACGGCGTTATAGCTTGAATACTTAGGCAATAGGCAAAACAATTCAGGACATGTGTTGCCTGTGAAATGCAATCAAAACATTGCAATAGATGATTTATTCATTTAAACAAAATTTATACAAGTTTTATAGATGTTTTCCTTTTGCTGTTTTTGTGTGATGCCTCTGTAAATGGGAGTGTTGCAGCAGTGGGTGACTGATCGTCCACTAGGGGTCAGGCTGACACAAAACATTCAGCACCTGCTGTGTGCGCTGAAATAACTCCACACATGACAAGATGTTTGAACAATGTGAAATAATGTAGGATCCTAACAGAAAAACATCCCAATTAATGATCAGAAAAAATGTACATTTTGATCAAAATACGCTTTATTTATGTCAAGTATGTTTACAGAAACTATTAGAAACTTTTGGCATATTTTGTAGCAATAAATGTCCCATGAAGAGAAACTCCATAATGACCTGGAGACAAAAATAAATGTTTAATTTCTACGTAAATATATTCAAATAAAAGTCCTTGTTTGATTGGTGGCCAGAGCCTCATTTGTTGATCCTCATCCATCAACAGATCAGATATTAAATACAGTCTGTGCATTCACCTCAAGCACTAAGCCAATAGCAACACTATTAAAAATGACCTTACCCTTTATGTATATATTATGTTGTATACTGTATGCTCTCTTTTTAACAACCCCAATGTCTATAATCACATCTGCAAACCACTGTAGCAAAACAAATATATTCAGCGTCACTAAGAAAAGTTTAGAACCATTATTAGTTTGAAATTTAAAGGTGAAGGCAAAATAACATTAACCATAACAATAACAGTAGGACATCAAATTTAAAACTTTTCTTTATACCCAACATTAAACTCAGAGGTCAAATGTTAATCATAATTGGTCCTGTCATTCAAGGTGTACGTAACATTCTCACAATATCTGTTGTGAAAAAAATAGTCTTTATGTAAATCATAAAATTCGATGAGGTGAATCAACAATGCCCTTTCACTGAAACATTCCTGACTCAAAATGTCTCTTTAACTTTGCAGTTTTCTAATTGTGACAGTTCTTATGTTAAGATCTGTAGGTGAAGGGAGGTGAAAAACCCACTATCCCAACATGTCTGAGACAAAAGTGATGTTTGCAGCTTATTTGACAAGAGACAACATTTAAAGCGTTCTCACACAGATTTTTTTTTTTTTTAATGTTCAGGTGAGAGTTTATTTTGAACAATACAGTTACACCATTAAGATTTCTTAGGGAGGTCTGCAGCACTCGGTATTAATTTTATATATATATATATATATATATATATATATATATATATATATATATATATATATATATATATATATATATATATCTTTTAATCATTTGTTAGGTATGTTAAGATGGAAGGGACAGACCTTTAGAAATACCTGGTATTTAAAATGTATACTTATGTAGTTCTTATATCTGTACTAATTTGTACTTTATTTTAATGAAGGCAAGCAGTGCCAGAATTTGGTCCATCATTCTTTCATTGATACATCCCTCACAAACATTCAACAAACATAATGAAAAGACAGAACAGGAATTAAATTTAAGGTGTATAAAGATAAAGACATCACCACATATTTTTTACGAGGACGAGAAAGTAAAAAAAACTGCATGAATATCTATCTTGTCTGACTTTGCACTCTCACTTGTTCGCTAGCGAGAATATGTGTTTCCTGTATGTGTGTTGAAATATGTGTTGTGTATCGCAGGGTGCTAATACACAACACAGGGGGAGCAGCTCCAACATGGTGGAGTCTTTAACAAGCTGTCAGGGGCCATAACATTGTTCTACTGCAACAGTCAGCAACAGCACACCGGCTCCAGGTAGTGACACCCTCAGTGCACTAGAGAGAACCTCTGTGCTACACACACACACACACACACACACACACATAAAAGTGTGTCTGTGCAGCTCCTGTTCTCACTTCTGGCCCCATACACACCAAAGCAGCTAATAGGCGTCAGTGTTCTTGCTTAATGGAAGTGCAGAGAGAGTTCTGCTGTTGAGGTAGATAGGGCCCTCTGGGCAAAAACACATTAACCTATTTGGAGGGCGTGAATTCTAGATGGTGTTATTAGCAGAGAGTCTGAGCACCTTGAGCCGAGCTGCTCTTATACTCAGCGCGAGTTTGTGTTTGTGTGTCAGAGAGAGAGAGAGAGAGAGAGACGAGGTGAGAGAAAATTCTTGTTTCCGTCGACTGTCTCAGACCGGAGTGAAGGTCTTTGCAGAATCCATCTCTGTGATGGGAATCAGGCGGTCGGAGAAAAAGCTGGACTTCTTTATTAGCCATTTGGCCGCAGCACAACAAGTCAATGCAGTGCACTGAGAAACAGAAATTTGAGTTTGAAATAAATAAAAGTAAAATGGACGACAGGTGATGTTGTCTTGCCCTTAAAGATAGAAATAAAATCACTTCACTGCCACTGCAGTTTTGCCCTAAATGCTTTGAAAAAAGGGGGCAATTACGCTTATGCCATCCAACCATTCTATCCAATTAGCCAATTAAGGCTAATTACAGTTTTAGCTTTGGCACAAGGGTTTTCATAATTAACCATTAATCAAATCTCCATCCTCTTTTTCTCCAGAAGACGCCCAGGCAGCGGAGCGGAGCAGGCTTCCTCCTCCTCCTCCTCCTCCTCCTCCGCCACGCTCCCAAGTCCACCTTTCCCCACGGGAGTGAGGCTGTAACTGGGCTGCAGCTTGCATCATATTCCCCTGATTACCTTGTAGGGGTTGTAAATACATGTTTATTTGACCTCTTTTAACGGGAAATGTTAATTAATAATTTAATTTATTATTCTTTACACACTAGGAGCCTGGCTGTAGAATATATGGTATGAATCTGACTGAACTTAACATTGCCACCTGCACAGTTTGATCTCCTTAAGGTGACCAAAAGGTCAGCAGGGTCTCTAACCCGTATAGTTTCTCTCTGCCACACACACACACACACACACACACACACACACACACACACACACACACACACACACACACACACACACACACACACACACACACACACACACACACCACACACACCAACCACTCTATTGTCCTACTGCATTATCTACTTTTACTAAGATTCTCCAGTTTCACAGTGTAAGTGAATTTCTTCGAGTTGTGAATTATTAAAGGGCAGAAATTATTTATCTAATATTCATTATTTATATTTATACAAGGAGCTTGTCCGCAGGGAGCAGGTCTCATTTTCAGCCTCATATTTTGTAAACAGGCAGTCACAGAAGCGACAGTTCCTCTGATTTAAAGAGACAGGCCTGCTTATGGAGAATGATGCCTACCTTGAATTCAAATGGAAAGGTGATCAATTTTTTATATCATTTTTTTCATGCAGCATTTACATTGAGTCATTCTCAGATTCTGCCGCTGCTCCCTCTTTCAAATGGACGATGAGAGCAGACAGGTGAGCTTGAAGTGGAAAAAAAGGAAAGAGAAAAGCCATCTGTGCTGCAGCCGCCTGAAAAAACTGGATAACCCAGGCAGAAAAAAGGAAATATTCAGCCTTTGCTTCAGAAAATAAAAGGGGACATTAGCAGAAAAAGAGATCACCTTTTGCTCCATGCTCACCCTTTTGCAATTTGAAAGAATTATTGACAAGTGATTCAATTAACTAAACATAACGACAAACAGAATTAATTATTCAGATTCATGGTTTCTTTACTTTTCTTTAAAAATAATGTTTGTGGAAAGCAACGGGCCGCTTTCAGGAGCTCACAAAGTGTCCACAAAGATCCAAAAACCAACAGTCTCGGCCACAAACTCAAAGATCTGGTAAAGTAAAGTTCTCTGCTCAGAACTTGCTGGAGGCCTGCACATTAAAAAAAAGCAGCTTTCTGTTGGTGGGGATTGTAACATTCAGTATGCATCTTTCCATGTTAACAGCACAGAGCAGAGAGACAGAAGGGATGGCAAGGCTAGACTACCAAGAGCGTGTTTGTTAGCCCGAGCGTGTGTGCCCGCACCTCCACACCCGACGCGTCTGAGTAGCTTTAAGTACGAACAA
Source organism: Anoplopoma fimbria (assembly GCF_027596085.1). Classification (NCBI taxonomy): domain Eukaryota; kingdom Metazoa; phylum Chordata; class Actinopteri; order Perciformes; family Anoplopomatidae; genus Anoplopoma; species Anoplopoma fimbria. Next base: position 13,247,855 of record NC_072457.1, read on the forward strand.
AATCGCTTTTCAAAGGGAATAATGTAGAACAACATCATGTCAACTTTAGGATATATTTATATATTTCCTTGGGCCGGCATTAATTTTAAATCAGCATTTTAAAGTTGAGGAAAAGGGAATGCTGTGCTCAAACTGAGACGAAACAAGAGACACAGGGAGCAGTTATGCAAATGAATGAAATAAATGTCAAAATGGCAGTGAAGAATTGATGAGGACAGAGAGCGCTTGTCTTGGATGCGAGGGAAGTGGATGACTGAGAGGACAAGTGACGTTCATTTTCAAAGGAAAGTTTCACGCCGCTATCATGGCAGCCATTGTGACTCGCAGATAAATTTTAATGCCCACACTCTGAAGATTCTGTGTCACTCTCTCTCTTCCTTTTTCTTTCTTTCTTTTTTTTTTGGTTGAGTACCGATTGCTATCTCCTCTACCCTATCTCGCTGCGATGACATCCGAACAGACACATGTGCATGTGGTGCGCCAGGACCCAGAAAGCCTGTGCACATGGAAGAGAAAGATGGGGGGAAAAAGTCCACATAAAAGATTCATCACAAATGTCTCTAATCCACTACTGCATTGTCAAGGAGATGTTATAAAGCACACATTGTAAATGGATTCTTCCCTCACTGACTAAAGTCATTTCTGCAGAGAGATGGGGGAGTGGAGCCGGGGCGACAGGGGGCATCCTTGTGTGGCACCAGACAAGTACATAGTGTGAGCAGATGAGCAGCACTCTCTGGGACTGCATTACTACCTGTCCCCAGTGCTGCGCTGCCTTGTGAGCCCGGCTCTAATGTACAAGCCGGCCACATTCCCCTTGTCAAGGCCTTGACGTGCACGTCAAAAATTACCCAACCTAAAGTGACAGCCCCCCTTTTCTTTCCATCCCTCCCCTCTCTCTGCAGCCCGGCCGGCTCTCCAACCTGCTGGAAGAGTGCTTTGAAAAGCCCGGACTGCCGATGCTACTCTACAGCGGCAGGAACCTTATTTATTCGTCACTGCAGGCAACGGGAGGTAAAACAATATGGATGGCACCGTGGAAGCTCATAATATTAGCTTTGGCTGTGGGCAATTGGCCATAAATATCACACTTCCTGGCAGAGAATATGATTGGAGCCACTTGAAGTATCACGATTTTGAGCAAAGGTCTGGAAAAAAAATGGGGGGGAGCGGGGTGTCACTACCTTTCTTTCATCTCTTATCAAATCACCCTTCAGCTCCTCCATCCTCGCAGCGCAAAGCGACATAAGTCTCTCATGCTTTTAGTGGCACTTTGAAAAATAAGACCTCAGTGAAGCAAAAATAATCACTCTTTTCAACACTTCACTTCATCTGGCGATGCTCTTCACTCCTCCATTTCAGAGTCCCCTCAATCACATATGATGATATTACGTATTACTTATTTATTTTCCGTTGGAGAGGTGCAGAGGTTGGAAAAAAAAGAGGAGAGGAAGCGACAGGGAGGCGAAAAAGGAGACCCGTCCCGCCACACACACACACACACACACACACACACACACACACACACACACACACACACACACACACACACACACACACACACACACACACAAACATCGACAAACACACGCAATCTGACACATTTTGTACAGCTTTGATGTCTTCCACTGGTTGACTTTTACATTAGTAAAAACGTGACATTTTATGATCTCAAGTTCTTTTTAACCTCATCGTGGTAATTTTTCTGTGCATGTGTGCACATGAATGTGTGTGTGTCAGGAAGAGAGAGAGAGAGAGAGAGAGATAGAGAAAGAGGAAAGAAATGTTTGGGTGCCTCTTAACTTTTATTACAGGTTTCTCTTGGGGACCGATTGTTTTTTGATTATAATATGGTTAAAAAGCAGCTGCTGAGTGGTGTAGGATATGCATTTTGAAACACACACACACACACACACACACACACACACACACACACACACACACACACACACACACACACACACACACACACACACACACACACACACACACACACACACACACACACACACACACACACACACACACACTCAGAGTACATCCAATGAATTTCCCCTCTCCCTGAAGACATGTTCATGAAGATAAGAAAACAGACTGGATCAAGGAGGGACAGGGATATGGACACCTCAGCCTGATCTGTTTCACTGATCAATAATCTTTTGTAGCTTTGATCTCGGCTCTGTTCTACTCTAGACTTTCTTTTCTTTGTATGCTATATCTCTATGAAGTAATAAAGAAATAGAGGAAAACAAACTGTTATTTGACACACTACAGAACAAATAGTTAACTAGTACACACATGACACATGGGAAAATACACAGCTACTTAAAAAAAATGTGTTAGTTGTTGTGCATCAGCTGGCCAAAAATATCTGGTAAGGTTCTGATAAAAACCCTCCAAAAACGAGATCATTTAATACAGTGCCTAAATATTTAAAATGTGTAATATTTCATTGTATGGGTCCCTCGATTTATAACTTTCTAGAAAACTATTTTTATGTCCAACATCTTTGTGGCGTTGCATGTTATTTATACTTTGTTTAATTTACTAGTGCCTGTTTAAAACATGCCTGTTCAGAACGGGCTGAATGCTTGGCCTGGGGTTCTACTGCTTGCAGCTTTCTAAAAAATCGCTAAAAACAACTTCACACTCGACACTGCGGTTCCTTTTCACCTGCCATGACATAGTTGCTTCACACACCCAGGTTGCAGTTCCCCACTGTGAGGAATACCAATGAAATAAACTTTGGTTCACAGGAAAAAACACCAGGGGCAGACTTTCCCATTTACCTTTACCAAAGCAGGCAACTGCCTGGGAGCCAAACTATAAAGGCCACTAACAGCTTAAGATTTCTAATGATGTTTAGATAAAAAAATATCGAAATATATTCCTATTCTGACTCATTGTACACAAAAACAACTTTTAAAATGTGCAAAATTGCACCCAGAAACCTTGGTAAAATACACACTCACTGAAGGTAAGTTCTGAATATTAGCGTCTGCTTTAATATAACCAGTACGGTCATAAAGTAGAGCCTGGATTCAATAAGAGTTATTTTGTTGGGAGTAACATTATTCGTGTTATGAGTTAGTATCGAGTCTTAAACCGGGGAAGAACATTGTAAAACTCGATACAAAAACACACCCAGGTCTTGGCTTACTCGCATTCAGAAACACAGGTGAATTACTCTCTGGTTCGATTCTGCTTCCAATAGTCTTTCTGCTTGTGTTGACTCAAAGGGTTCAGTTTTAAAGTGAATTGTAGTCAATGAGTCGCGGTCGGCCAGCTGTGGACGACATGCTGGACTCTGTCTGCAGAGCCCTGAAGCCCAGTCCCTGCTCCTGAGCTGAGTATTGTTCGCTTGTTTATTCAAAGTTAACTAATAATGAACGTGTTGTACGTCTAAACTGCACCAAATCTGACACTGCACTCCCTAGGGTCCCCAGATATACACCTGTCCAGAGTAAAGTAGTATCGATGAACAGTTCTCGAAATATGCAAGGAACAGACAGACGTACAGACCTATAAAGCCTTACTTTATAGTTCGCTTTATATTTTCAAATCCCATGTTGAATAGAATTTCTGTTTTTTGTTTAGATTTGCTATTCTTTTCTTTTTTGTTTTGTGAACATTTTGACAAGTATGTTTTGTCTATGCTGTTTATGACAAAATCAGATTAAATATTTTTTATTATTAATAAGATTTACATAATTTGGTGCAAATTATGTAGGAAAGTAGAGACCGTGTTAATATATCCATATCCAATTCATGAATTGCTAATATTACATGGAGAGTACACAGCAGGTCAGCTGAACATGCAAAACTGTAAAATTAGCTTTTCTATGAGTTTAAAAAAGACATCTTTTTAAACTATAGCAGTTCTTTCAAGTAATAAATCTCTGGAAATTAAAAATGTGTACAAACTCGGGTCACTAAATGTCTCAGAACTTATAAGTTCCAAGGTTCCATGGAAATTCAGAGAAAATTAAAGTAGAAAGGTATTTCTACTTTAAGTAGCATAAACTTAGTGAAGGAACAACTACAAGGCATCAAGACTTCATCATATTTATCTTAAAGAATAACAAACTGTTATTTAAATACAATCCATCTTTCACACAAGTTTGTTTTGTGGGAACTTAGTTTGAATTTAAAGTAGAAGCAAACCAAAGAATGAGTATCAGCCCTTTCTCTTTTCCTGTTCTCTTACATCCACATCAGCGCACAGACAACAGCAACATCTGAGCCGGGTCACTGAGGACCTCTGCCTCATCACTTTAACTAAGTTACACAATCCTCTGCTCCGCCGTCTTCTCATCCCCACTTTCCCTCCTCTCATCTCACCCTCCTGCACTCACATCTGTGTGCATCTGCGTCCCCAACTGCCACGCAATTAAAGAGAGATGAGCAGTGCTGTTAGTTTATAAAAAAAAGGGGTGAAAAAACATAATGTAGTTTGTGTGTCACCACCAATTTACTGCATGCTGAAATTTTAAAAGAGCAGATGAATAATTCGAGAGGAGTGGAGAGGGAAAGAAGGGTGGCGGCGGCAAAAGAAATAGACGGAACGTAGGAAAGGAGACAACAAGACAAGGGGGGAGAATGTGGAGAAAAATGACATTGTTATTCATCCGAGTCTTTGTCACAAGATGAGAGTGAAAGATGCGAAACTTCAAGCACACAGTCTCCCCTGGGTGAGATACTGCAGTTCAAACAAAGTAAACAACTGTTTTACTCTGATGCACACTTTAGTCTTGCTGGAGGCTAAGTTGCTTTACTGCTGCAGCTGGTATTGTGGCACACGTTGCCGGCAGGGGAGAGCGCGAAAAAATTGTTGCAAAGATCTCAGAGTATTCTCACCGAGTGCGGAACGCGGAAAACTCTGCCTTGTTGTTATTTACATAAAGAGAGCAGGTTTGGCTTTCATGTACGGGGAGCTCGAGTAGAAAAGGAACACGAACGGAGTGTGACAAAGTGGAGATATTCTGTGCTTTTAGAGGAAACTTTTACCATCAGAGATGAAGATGTACATTTGGAAAGAACAGAGGCGTTAATGAAAAGTTTCCCCCTTTTTTCACCAAACTTTAACACAGTTACATAAATGAACACTGGAGCTGGATTTATTAAAAAAAATTTAACTAGTGGGGATTTCAATATCCAAAGTTTCCCAAACCTTCATTTATTTATCAAAGGAAGCAAATTTTTTCAAATGTTAATGTTAAAGTGTCTGAATACAGGCGACTATAGAGCTGGACAAGTACTGGAAATGTATGAGATTTTTCTGACCAATAACGTAATCATTTTTATAAATTCACATCCAGATCTGTGTATGTGGTCTACATTGTATTAAACCTAAATTTGCTGGCAACAATAGTCATTATGGTTGGTGAAATTGATGTTTGCGGTTCAAAAATTGCATTCTTTTAAATTGCACTTTCAACATGTAGAGGATTATTTTTTGCCCTGGTTCCAAAAAAAGTCACCTTTCAAAGGTGATTAGATTTTATGATAATAACAACAAATATCTCAACAGGAGTACAGTATGTGTTTTTAAAAAATAAAGCAAAACAGGCAAACGGGAAAAATAATGCCCTGAGCTAATGCTGTTTAGTGAAAATATGAGGCTTTAATGTTTTACCTGGTCCAGGAGAGAATCCCCCACAAGAACATAAATCAAAGCTCCTGTTACAACCAGAAGATTACACAGAAAACATGTGAGAGCTGGTGCAGCATGCAAGTTGTTTATCTGAATCACATCATCAAGTGTAAGGTCTGGAGGCATAACCACCATTTACAACCTCTCTCAAATTTGGGATTTGAGCTTTACTTAGAGAAAAAAGACAACATGCCGTCAGCCTTTCTATTGTAGCAATTTAACTTCTAACAAAAAGGCACAGGTTGAATGTGGGATCCACGTTGAACAGCAAGATAAACAAGGATTAAAGCTAGTTTATTTTGATGTACAGTAGCTGCTCGTTATAGCGGAGGAGGGATTAAACAGATGGACCTGATGGTAGAACAGAGGAAAGAAAAGGACAAGAAAGAAACTATATATAGAGAGATGTAAAACCGTAACACGTGAGGAGCTGCAGGTTACCTTAAAGTTAATAACAGCTGAAATACAAATATACTTACAACCTTTATAAAAAGTGGCATGATGGTAACCAATCAACATATGGCCACATGTCAGATTTAGGCTTGATTGAGCGAAAGATAATTAATTAATTGATAATAGATCTCATATATCAAGTATTAATTGACCATTCAAATTATATTGCAGAACTAAAAGCGCAAAATATTGATACTCAGATATTAAAGGGATGATGGAAAAACAGTGAAACCTAATTTTTTAACTGAAGGATTAAGTGTTCTTTCTAAATGTATCTTTTAATATGGGCTGAGAAACTGCTCATTCTTCTAAATAAATCTCCCATTTAAACACACACTAGGTAATTTAAAAAAATCATTGTCACAAAGATGAAAACAGATCCCGTTGTATCAACTCATGTAGTTTTGGAAATACATGGTTTTTCACTGGACAGTGAGGCTGCTTTGACAATGTTAATAAAAGCTACACTATAGCAAAGAAGTTCATTCTTGACTTTTTGGAAACATTTAAACAAATAATGTAAGCTCAACTAACTTCCATTGCAGCATCTCATGGTCTTCATCAGTGACCAGAGCTGGCTTAGGTGTATCACATCAGCTTAAGTCCTTTACACACCAGGGACATTTTTTTTGGCAACTAATTTGCAAAAACGCGTTTATAAAAGCATCAACCAATCACGTTTATTATAACTGATATATTCAAAATATACATTATACTGTCTAATAACTCCGACTCAGTAGTCCAAACCAGGATGGTTAACTTTATTACTCGTTTCAACCTTGTCTAAGGCCGTGCATGCCAGATCTATTCTTTACGTTCTCATCTTTCACAATAAGAGCTCTAGACAAATACAGTACACTGCATAACTGTTTACTAGATAGAACTCAAAATCCCTCAGAGCATTTCGCTGAAAGGAAACTTAATAAAATAGCTTTCAGTAGCTATACAAGGCTGTACAGCAATTTACCTCAGACAGACTGCCAGACGCTGCTCTGGGTAAATATAATCTCAGTGGTCTGTTCAAATCCGTCTGAACCTTTTATTGAAGAAGTGTTGCAACTGTCGCAAATTTCCATCGCTGCGAGTATTATTTTTTTATTCCTATTTAAAAAATGAATTCAAGAGAGACGATAGATGCAATATGCTTAAAAATATCTGTGTTCAAATTACCTACACAACACACACATGTAAACACACACACACAAGCTGAGCACATTCATCGGCTGAATTTCCTCAGACATTTAATAACAACATGTGCACAAAACCTAATTAAAATAAAACTCCTCACAAACAGACAAATGTTACCACACACAACAAACCGGTGCGATTGCTTTCTGTTCAAATGTACATACTAAATAAGATATGGGGTGAAATGAACCCATTTCCCCTCTTGTTACTTTTAAATGCAAATTGGGTCCTTCATTAAAATGTGTGGCTAAACTTCATTAGCTACAGATATTGATTTTCGGGCTGCAACGATCTGATAGGCCCTATAGGCAAGCGAAGGTACAAAGGTTTGTCTTAATGCTAACTGGTAGTATGTGGCTCAGGGGCTAGTTGGAGTTCTGGCTCTGAGAGCTATAGAACATCTGGAGAGGTAACATTTACATAAGCTTCTCTTTGTACATGGGAACCTTCATTAACATCACGCTGCTTTGAACTCAGGATGAGATGGTAATACAGACCAAAGAGGAGTTAAGGAGGGAGGCTCTGTGTTGGATTGTTGCAGCGACGTGCTGTTTTTTTTCTGGTGGTGTTTCCTGTTTTTGCACAATATTTCAGGAAAAGTGCAGGAGCTTCTGGGTAATCCCACAAGAACACAACATTTCAAGAAATTAGTTCCAAGGTTTTTACTCATTACATTTATGAGGCCTGCCCAAAAATCCAACTTCAATGTTTAACTTTGCTGACTTTAAGGATTTGGGGAGGACAAAGACACCTGTATTCATGGATGAGTGGCGACTAGTGGTTCATTCAGTCACTTTGCTCAATATTGTTTTAACTGTAATTTATGTGTCAGGCTCAACTGTACACTGTAAATCGTCACTATCAAAATCTTAAAATGTAATAAACTCATCAGTTTAATGTATACATTATTCACACATTTATTTCTTACAGTTTATTTATTTGTTTTTACTGTCATTTATTCTTAGTGTAACTTAATGCAGTGAAATAAATAAATATCTCAACTTCACACATCAAAAGTCAGGGGGCGGGTTAAAGCCTGTGAATGGATATACCCTCCCAGGGATTCAAGGGATCTGCTGAACACTAACGTTGGCCTAGCTATGATGCTAATTGCCGTTACGAACTAGACAGTCCTGGGTGGAGAGCGACTCAACCACGGAAGCTCACGTTTTTTTACATACATTTCATCAGTAAATACACTTTTGTGAATTCTTTACGAGAAATCAAGTATGATTTTGAATATAGGCAGTTTTACTTAAATTGATGGGGAATTGAAAATTTGCTCCAACTTTTTTGTAGTTGAGAAGCTCCACAAACTGCTGGCGTCCCTGGACAGCCAGCTTTGCCCACGCTCAAAGACCAAGCTGTACTTTTTTTAAATTAAGTTTTGGTCCTTTAAAACCTCCATAGTCCATCCATTTTCTTTCTGCCTATTCCGAATGTCCCTCTTGCCAGCAACGTTTTCGAGGTCTTCCTGGTGGACCCCGAGGCGTTCCCAGGCCAGACCCGATATATAATCCCTCCACCGTTTTATGGGTCTTCCTTGGGGCCTCTAACCAGTTGGACGTGCCCAAAAAACCTCTAAAAAGGTCTCCATAAACCAGCTAGTTGCTAACTGTGTCTGTCTGCGGTTTGGTGCAATGCAGGTAGTGTACAGTGGATTTTTCAGAGCTTTACACTATAAACGACTGCTGCTGGAAACAAGATGATTGAGAGCAGGGAAAGTGAACCAAAACACTAAAGTTGCAGTTTATAATACCCAAAACAATCAACTGGAAGACACTAAAAATGTTCCGTAGAGCTGAGAAGAACAGCATAGTTGGTTAATAATTCTCTGTTGGTTTATTTTACCTCTTTCGCATTAAACATAGTTATTTAATCCATTGTAAATATGAACATATTTATTACAGCAGCTTTAAATTCTCAGAGCCCAGTTAACTAACACAAATCATATTTACCTGAAGTCATCTAAGAATTAAATTACAACTCTAAAGCAACCTGGATCACTTATGTATTTACCGCTGTAAAATAAAAAAAGCAGCATCTTGGCATGCTAGGAGTTTCACATGATCACAGATTCACCTTACCTGCTCTCACACAGCTGGATAGTCGACTTGCTACCTGCCATCTCTGACCCTCGCTTCAATTCTTCCACCACCCCTCCTCACTCTGATACGCTGGTCTCCACCATAGACTCTCTGTTAATTCAATCTCATTATTTTCCCAAACATGGTCATACTGTGTGGCTCCCCCTCAATCACTGGCCGGCCTAACCCCCTGATCTCTGGCAAATGGGGGCCCAGTCGTGTGCCGCTCCTCTCACTGTGCGCGGCACACAAAAGGCCATGACCCAAATTGCGGGGGATTTAGACCCTAATCTGTCTTTACTCTGCAGGAAAAATGGATGGCTTGGATAGAGACCAGAGGAAAAAATAAGGAGGAGGAGGCGAGGGAAGGGAGGAGGGTTTTATAGGATGGTAGGTATAGAAGCATTAGGAGCATACCCCCAGTTGGGAAAACATCTGCTTTTTATCATCTGGGCGCTCATCTGGTCCAAAGCTGTGTGTGTGTGTGTGTGTGTGTGTGTGTGTGTGTGTGTGTGTGTGTGTGTGTGTGTGTGTGTGTGTGTGTGTGTGTGTGTGTGTGTGTGCTTGGAGGTTGTGGTCGGCGGGCAGAGACTAACATGGCCTGCTTTACATTTTTAAAAAGCAACACACTAGGCGTCTCCTACAATCACGTAGAGTGTAAATTATTGAAATGATCTGCTTACCCCAGTGTCGGTGGTCTGAGACAAGCACAACATGATGCACAGAGACACGATGTGGCTCTACCTGCCAGGCCTGCTAACACACTTGTAAACAACTGTAATTCTCTGCAAAAGCAAGCACAAGTACAGTATGTCTGTGTGTAATTTATTTATCATTTATTTATCCGCCTCCCAACAGGCGTTTGGAGGTGAGAGATGCTGTATGTTTACCCCTCTGCGAACATAAACTCCCTTAGACACACACACTCACTTTCTTTAACCACAGCATGTTTCTGATGAAGAGGGGAATGTGAATAGAGGTGATGGGTCATTGCTGAGATCTGGGAACACACTGACATCACTCCTTTCACTGGGGAAGCTGCAGACAGGCAATATAAACCAAGATAGCAAATTTAGCCAAAAAGACCATGAAGAGCTGGAAAGAGGACAGACTGCAGAAAACACGGGAGGCAAACAAACCCGTTTTATTGTGATGTTGCCACACTCCCAGATCTTAGCAATTAACTTGGGATTACCATGTTATTAATACCAATAAGAGTGATGGCCAAGACTATGACTATATGGTCCAAGGTGTAAACAAACTTATGTTAAAAATTATGTTTAAATAGGAGACATTAACAACTAATGAGATTTTCTCCAGTCCAATTGACCTCCATCTGCTCCAGTCAACAGGCTTAGTGTAGCTCTCATAGGTGAACAATGAGCGACTACAAAGCCAGGTGACTTTAAGAAAAAAGACGTTAAAGAGAAGAATTGTTGTAAAGGTAAAAACAAGATTCTGGTCACATGAGTTCATTATATGTTTTCTCTGTAAAGACTATACATTGGATGCTGTGCCGTCCCGAGCAGAGAGTCGTGCTTAACCAGCCCTGGGGAGCGGAATTATGAAGAACAACCATCTGATATCTTCCTCCTCCTGCCTCGCCCCCAAAACCTCCCATCTCATCACCGCCCCTCACTCACCCCGACCCTCCTCTCGCTCGTATGATTAAGGGTCAAGCGTGCCACCTCGTCTCCAGGCCATCATTAAAGCGGCGACAGAAAAAAAGAGAAAGAGAAAGAGGGAGAAAGACACCCTGGCACACGGGGCTAATGAAAGCCATGAATCAGAGTGTGGTCTTTAAAGAACATATTAGTGGCATCATTAACTCTGCACAAAGGCCAGAGCCGGGGTGAGCAGACAGGTCGCTCTACCAGCAAAGCCTGCTGCCCCGCCCCCCTGCCACCCGCTCCGCCTTTCATATCCCCTAGAGCCGCCTCTCATTAGGGACGCACCCACACTGCCACACACGGTATACGGCGCTCGGTCCTTGACTGTTTCCCCAGACAGATTTGAGAGATCTAAGATGCAGCATCAAACAAACGATAGACCTGTATGATTATTAGGAAAAACCCTGAAACAAAAGGAAGCATTGACACATGAGTGAGAAGCAAAATGTGCTTTAAGACTATCCTGGAACAAACTCCGAAAAACAAAAGCCTCTACTTCTGTCCGAGCAAACAGCAGACAAAGTTTTGATGGACACGCTCCTCTTAACCTGCCACTTCCTGTTTGAACAAAAACAACTCTCCCTCCAGACGCCCTGCAGCGGGGGCCTGTGGGTACTCCTCACGGGCAGTGACCTTTTCACACAGCCTCAGGACAAAATGGGTCTCCCAGCTCACCCTGGAGCAACACCCACCACCACCACCACCACCACCACCACCACTCTCCCTCCACATGCACCCCCTCGATGTCTTCAGATACCCCGGACCTGATGGTGTTGCTGGTAGAGGCTCCATCAGAGGTGTGTCTGGAGCCCCCATGCTCAGGGAGTCGGCCCAGGCCTCATTAGGAGCTCCATGATGAAATGAGCTGAAAGGCCCCAGCCTCAGCCAGCACCATCCAGCAATCACAGCAGCCTGAACCGGCAAGGCTCATCTCACGGCCCCATAGGCGTTAAATCATGGATAACCTTCGTCTTTCTCTCGCTATCTAACTATCCGCACCCCCTAACTTGCTCTCTGTCTCACTCAGACTCTGTATGGTTTCGCCTCTTCTTTCTGTTGCTCCGACAATGCCTCCTCCACCACCCCCAACCTCCTCACCCCCAACCTCCCCTCTCTGTCTGTTACTGCTACTCGCAGACCATACTGTACTTTACTTCTTCACTCGCCAGACGCATCAAAGTTTAACACCTACAACTTACAGATGTCAATCACATCTCATCTCTCACTTTCTAGATTTCCATGTTTTTCTCTCCCAGATTGTTTCTCCGAGCTTTTCATCATGCGTTATAATCGTAACCTCACTCTTTGACACTCCGACTCTTTTCTTCAACTCTTTTGTCTCAACTCTTTTCGTCTACTTCGTCAAACTCGATCTATCCATCAACGACGGAGAAATGCTCTGTTACAAGTAAAACAGTTCTATCCGTCTATCTGTCTATCTATCTGGCCCTTAACATCCTGTTCCTGCTTTGAAATTATAATCATAATTCCCTCAGCTGAACTGTGCTGGTGACATGCAGGCGTGAGTGCCTGGAGGTATGCAGGTACGAAGCACAGTCTGCTCTGCATGCACGACTGGAAGAATCAAAGCAGCGGCTCTCTGGGAACCAGTGTTTGAGGACCTATCAGAGTAAAGGGGAATGATTTTTAGAGGAATAAAGAGGACAGTGAAGACACCAGCGACAGAGATATTAGTGCCCTCGTTCTCCGTCCGCAGAGGAATCTAAACAGTGAGCTTTGACTCAGTTGTGAGCGGTGAGGCATCATCGCATGCAATCCAAAACAGAGCATCTCCAGAGGAGTGGAATGCCAGCAGCAGGTGATAGCGAGCATTATACGGCCTTTTCTTGAATATATGTTTGAATAATTGAAAGCCACTTAGTCCCATTTGAATGGTTGAGTGTTGTGGATCAACTACACCTATGGAGGGACGAGGTCAGTATGGCTGGCAGGGACAGGCATTTATGCTAAGGCGTCTAATATATTCATGAAATGTGAGCGTATGAATTTTTTTCGAGGTCCCCACGTAACTCGCAACACACACAGAGCCATGGATAATTAAGGATTGTCGCAATGCTTTATTTCTGCAGGCAAAACATCCCCCCGCCCTCAACTCCAACACCTTGTATTAAAAAGCACACTTCTATGATAAAGCTAGTTTAGGGAAACCTAATGTTATATTAAAGCAGAGTTAATCCATGCAAGCTGAACCTTCTTACCATACATTATTATGCGCTACAGAATGCTTTAATGTGCAAAAAAGACCTTTTTTGTTGGCCAAGAGTAGACATTATATTACTACAGGTTAATAAAACTTTGGGTTTCTTAATTTTTCATAGTGGTTAGTGCATATATGTAAATATTTAATAAGGTCTTTATGCTCCAGATATTCCAACAAAAAGGTTAATAAGCTCTAAGATGGAGGATAGGGTATATAATCGCCGGCCTGTCCCATGGAGGGAGGAGGAAAAGTGAGCGGCAAGTGGAACGACACTCAAACAGCATTATGACGCAATGTTAGATATTTTGAGATTAATAAAATAATAATTTATACTATAATATGTTAAAAAACATACTGAAAAATAACCCATTACACTTTCTTATGTTCCAATTTTGTTTTGGTCCAAACAGCCCTTCAACCGAAAAAATATATTTAATTTACAATGACATCAAATCTGAAACTCCTCACATTCAAGAAACAATAATGAGCAAATGTTTGACATTTATGCTTTATAATCAACTCAGTCTTTTATTAAAATAGTTGACCATTTATACTATGTCAGTCAATAAACCGACTAAGCCCTACAATTATGAGCCGCATAAATGGTTTATAACTGAAAGTTTAGTAATCCAGTTTAGTAATCCATTAACAGACAAATCTTTCATTAACCAAACACACAACTGAAATACTTTTAGCAGTAATAGATAGCAGGATAATACATTAAGTATGATAAAGACAGTAGCTGTCATTGACAGCTCTCTTTGTTAGTTTGGCATTTGATTTTTACTTTTCTAACATACAAGCACCTTATAAAATAAAATCTGCATATTGGCATCAGTGTAGAGCTGTGAAACCCGAATGTCACTTCCATTTAACTCATCTTCCACCATTATGGTGCGTTGAAAACCCTGTCCCATCCAAAGCATATAGCTCTTTCCTTAATTAACACACACACGGTGGTGTGTTGCAATATCAAATTAATATTTCAGTGCCTGCTTCGTTTTATGGCCGCTACCATTTGAATGGGCCTTAATAGAGTGACAAGACATTCCCACCGACCACTGTCCCATGAAAAATGCACAAGCCACTTAAAACCAATGGCCAGTCACAAGAAGACACTTGGCCCCTGAAGACAAACCATGACTTCTTTTCTGATGAGGGGGAAAGCAGGCATATATTCAGCGCCTGCTGTGGAAACTAATGCCTTCCCCTGCACACACATCTGTTATGAAGATTGGATGAAATGGTTTGATAGTGAAACATTAGCTTCTTTTAAATCTTACGCCTGGTGAGCATTCTTCAAATGTACCGCAGAGTTAATAATTAAAGTGCCCCATTCGCCGTAATATAAATCGTCAGAGCCATCTGATAGTCTTTTTACCAAAAGTCAAGAAGCCTTTGACTCAGAGGTTGCTTTAACATATTTGAAGTGAACATTTGGCTGCAGATCAACTCATTATGAACGGCGATACAATATGGAATAGACAAGGAGCCTTAAAGTACTCAATAGTTCTGGAAGGAAGCCGGGTTAAAAGGTCAGATGAGTTAATCTGAAGTAGCTGAAGGTCAGTTTATTCACTTACTAGTGTATGATGAGAGCTACTGAATGCTGTTGACCTAATTGAGTTGAATCTGTCTCCAAGTGTCTCATAATATTTAAAGGTCCCAAGACTCTCATGCAATCAACATTAAAGAAACATGTTTCTGACTTGTGCACCTTTACCTCCGTTTGACCTTTTCAGTGCAGCATACTGCAGCACACTGATATTACAGTATAAGGAAGTACTACGCATCTGATCACTTTTTACGGCCCCTCTTCATCTCTCTTTGTCTCTTTGATTAGCAAACATTCCCTCTGTGTGATTATGAGATGTCAGTGAATACAAAAAATGTTTACAGGGACCTAACATTATTAAGGCATGCAGCGAATCCGGCTCTTCTAACTGTGCATACTGCTGAAATATTTAAACAATTAGAGTCAAATAACATCTGGGGAGGTCCGCAAAGACAGAGACATGAAGAGAGAGAGAGAGAGAGAGAGAGAGAGAGAGAGAGAGAGAGAGAGAGAGAGAGAGAGAGTATACACTATTTACCTTTAAACACTGTTCTAAATATGTAGCAAAATAATGTTTTTGGTTTATTTTTAACTCCTAATAACTTCCATATTAAATGAGAAGACATAAAAACACATGCAACCGCATTATTGGCTTTAGAGATGATGTATTAAAGTAACACTAAAAGGAGTTGCCAGTTGTGTTTAAAGTTCTGGTACTTAAGTTAGTTTTAGCGGCAAATTGAACTGAAATATGTGCGAAAAACAGAGAATAACCAACATGAATGAAAGGGTTCTTGAAGGGAAATTGTGATTGAGCCAAAGAGGATCTGTGCCTCAAAGATTTTTTTGAATCAGAATTCATTCTATGAAAGATCTGCACTGCTGTCTCTCTCTGAGAGAAACAAGTGTCAAGACATTTCCGGCACCATTAAGTTAAACTTTCTGATAGAGTAGATCAAGGCAAAAGTTTAGGAAAAGCAAACGAGAAACCATCTTCGTTGCAGCCGATCCTCATCAGCAGTCAGGAGCTGGCTACAGTACGTTCCATGTCTCATATTCTATTAAGACCAGAGATCAGAATGGTTGAATGCGTGCTTTGTTTGCCACAAAATTAACTTGAATGTGGAAAGAAATTGGTTTCAAAATTCAACATATAAATAGAGAATATATAGCTATATACAGCAATGACCAATGCAAAAACAAATAAGTATGTTAAGAAATATAAATAAAAGTTAAAGACAAACTGTTTCAATTTTCTAAGCTCTGAATCAGAATCCAACTGGTACTTTAATAGTATTTAAATATAAAAAAATAATATAAATATTATAGTTAAGTTAGAGTGGTATATGCATAGATATAGTGAATCTAAATAAATATTATATATGTATATAGGTAAATAATTCATCCACATGATTAAAAGCTATGGGCAAACAGATATGTCGACACTATTCAAATTTAAAGGTTTTTTTCATTTTTTTTGACCAGTAGTGCTTTATTCACATGTAAAATGTTGCAAATTACATAAAAAACAAAGACATAAATAGAAAAATTTGCCAATATGCTGAATTTATATCACAATTCATCCATATAATTTTGCAGCATCCCTGATATGAAGGAGTATGAAATGTTTCTCTGGGGAACAAATGATGATGATGATGATGATGATGATGATGATGATGATGATGATGATGATGATTGAGGGATTGTAGGAGGAACAGGGGAAGAGATGAAAGGAATTTGGAATGACAGGATGAGACAGGGGAAGGACAGGACCCCACGCGATGGGGGGCCTGAGAGGCCGTCTGCAGCGCTGCCTGACTGACACACAATCGCACCGCTACTGCCAGGGCCCCTCCCAGAGACCGGAGAAACAGAGCACAATACGCCCCGACTGTGAGCAGACAAATACACCTGTTCAGACACACAGAATGACAGGTAGAAATACACAGAAAGACATAAACACACACAGACATACGGCGAGGAAGAAAAGTATTCAACTGCATGTCATGTGAGAGCTATTTCTGAATCAAAGGTAGTCGAGGTATTTATCTTTGTATCTGCTACAGGAAAGAGGAGCTAAAGCTGTAGCTTCAATGCATAAAGCAATAAATAAACGTCTGGAGAAGATTAAAGAAGATGCTGGTTTATAATTAGCCCGTTGGCCCTCAGCTAGGAATCACTAGTACATCTTTGCCACTGGTGATAGAGTGTGTGTGTCACAGGGTTGACCGGGGGAAGGATTGAGCAACCTGTCATAACCCATAATTCACACATAAACTGTACAGTGAGGCTGAGTATGAGCTGTACATACACACTCACTGTCTCTATCTCAGTGTTACGCTTGCAAAAATACACAAACACTGTCTGGCTTTTACACACACAGATAATTTGGGGCAGACAAAGATAACAACAGTCTTTTAAAAATGTTTTGACAAATACATGACATGCACACAAACACAAACACACACACACACACACACACACACACACACACACACACACACACACACACACACACACACACACACACACACACACACTCGTGTATTGAAGTCTTGATGTAACTTTTGGGCTACAGTCCCCAATAAATGCATTATTTACTCCTGTTTAAATAATGTTTGGGTAATAACTACAGTGCTCAGGTGTTTTAATTAATGAATTAGTCTTACAATTGTCTTACAAACCTACAATTGTTTCATAGTTCTAAACATTAATTTAATTGTTAATTATTTAATATCACCATCCTTATCCTTAAATCGTTAAAAGGGGCAGTTCACCCCAAAATCAAAAAAAAAAATATTAATGCTATTTATCCATCTTCATTGTTTTGGTGTGAGATGCCTAGTTTCGGAGATATCGGCCAAAGAGATGTCTGCCTTCTCTTGTGGTTTTCAACGTACCAAAAATGATTTTCTTTCCAGAAATCATGACCCCGTTACTCAAGATAATCCACAGACCTCTACGGCAGATATCTCCGAAGCTAGGAACCTCACAAGACAACAATCTATATTGATAAATAGCACTACAAGTAAGAGGAAAGATATGTAATTTGGTCCTTTTAAATGTTAGTTTAAAAAAAAAAAAAACAGCTACCACGACGTTTCAGCAGTGCAAGCATACATTTATCATTCGTCATTGTATCTATTTTGTTTGCACTATCCAGTCTTCTGCCGTGATCTGCAAATTTCCCCGCTGTGGGACTAATAAAGGATTAATTTATCTTATCTTATTCATGAAATGGACCCACACTCTATTTTCCAGTAATGTCATTTTAACAGTGTTTTAACCGTAATCTCTGCTGCTGTTAAATCGTCTATGCCGTCTTGCTTTTGTTTCAGTGTGCACTAGTGAGACTGACATGTCCATTAAGCCAGCCACTTGACTGCGTCTGTCAACACGGTGACATTTTAACCAGTGAGGGAGATGGTGTTTCTAAAATATATATATTCTGTAATCATACCTCGCTGTCCCACTTTGCTCAGGAATATGACAAAACTGTGTTATTGGGTAAAATCAGTTTGTGCAGAGTAATTTATGTACACTGGCCTAAGGTTTTGCATTATATATAGCTTCTAACTTTGACTGATGCTATTTTTTTGTAGTTATTGATGCAGTGTGTAATATATTTATATCCATTTGTTTAAATCTTTCAATTAAAAATTTTAGTTTTTCCTTTTTGAACACTGAATGTCCTCCCAGAGGATCGACTCAACATTATTTTATGTTATCTGATCCAAAAGGCTGCTAAAAACAGTGAGAATAAACAAACACAATACATTTTTTACAATTTACTATGCCTGTTTAGACAAATGACGTGAGCTGCATGACATTCTGTATTCTGATGTTGTATTTTATGCTGAGCTGAATTCATGTCAGTGTGATTTTGAATGAGCTTTTCTTACTTTTCTTAAACAAACTGAAAGCCACGGTTTCATCTTGGCTCCAATGCAAACATAAAATACATTAATACAAACATGAATTACAAGTCAACAGGTTGCATCCTTTGCATTCAGGAGACAAAAGGAGTTGGACAACAGGCTTTGACACGGCGACAGGAAGTCATTGTCACACCCCGCTCCTTGTTTTACTTCTGTCAGGGGAGAAGCTTAATGTAATTGTCACTCAATCCAGACTTGATAATGAACATAACCTCTCTCTCTCTCCCTCTCTCTCTTCATTCATATCAGGTCAGCTCTGTGCTGACACACTCACGCACCCATTAAGGTTCCCAAAGGTCCATGACGACTCCTTTGTCTCTAATGGAGGAGTCGACAAACAATCTGTGAGCGCGGGAGCTCGGGAAACACTGATGGAAATGAAAAAAAAAGCGGGCAAGAGAGTGAGAAGAGCCAGAGAGAGAGAGAGAGAGGGAGACAGAAAGACAACAACTGACATCTCAGGGAGTTTCACAGGGATGGCTAATCCAATGTGATCAGCGGAAGATTTTAATATTTAAATAGCTAGCAACGCACCAGAAGTTTCTAATTAAATTATAACTCATGCTTGAAAAGCAAAAGTGCATGTGTTGTGGGAGCTTAAATAATTCAGCCCGCCCTATATCTCGTCTTTCTGCTAACCCGGAGACAAATGGCACTTGCTAGGGCTTTTAGACAGGGGGCTGGCACTGTCAGAAACATGAACAACATCAGCTTGTAAAGGGCCTCACCCATCAGGGCCCAAATCCAAACTGACTGGCCTCACTACTGAACAACGTTTCTAACCTAGGAATTAATTTGGTTAATTAATTCATTATTAATTACCTTAAAGGCCACACAACATTGGCACATTGTAAAAAGATGACAGGAAAGGAGCCTCTTCCTAATGAACTCGGGATGTTAATGAGGCACCAGACAACTATGTTCTGGCTCCGCTCACTATATCATCCTACCTTCTCGCTCCTATTACAAGTTTCCAGCGAAAAAAAAAAAGTATCAGAAAAGAGTTTATTAATTAATACACTCTTGAAGGATATATGAGACGCTCACAATATCCACGAGAAGCGTAAAATATTTAGGGTGCTAACATTCATATTAATGGCAAAATTACACATACATCTCAGAAATTAAATTAGAATTCGACCCAACATTGATGGCGGAGTCATGTCAAGCATATAAATGTACTTATGGCTCGAGGTTAGAATATATCTGTTCATTCATTATTTTTCTTTTTTTTACATCCACCAGGTATCTTCGCTTTTGGCTACTCGGCCCTCGCGGCGTAATTCCAGAAAAGAATTACATTTTTGATGGGAACTAATTAGGCAGGCCTTTTACCTGAAATTCTTCCAGACTGTTGCGTGCTCCTGAGTTTGGGGTGATGGTGGTATAACTTATTGAGGGGCACCAACTGTTCAAACTTCTGCTCAGGAACAGAGGGAGAGGTCTGTTTCACAGAGCTTGTACATTACACAACGGAATAGCAGAGACTCATAAAAAACAAACTCCAAAGAGACAGAAAGTCAATCACTCCACAAAGGCCTTTCAGTCTTTTGACAAATATTTAAACCCTGGTGTCAGAGTCTCTTGCTCTGCCCTGCGAGGGGAAGGCAGCGTTCACATAAACCTCGCCTATGAGATCGACAGAGCATCACAATACAGAAGCTGAAGCACATTTCTGAGAGAATAACAGTCCCTGCTGTGATTACTGCATTTGATGGCGAGTTTTGCTGAGTACTCTCTATTTTTCTTTTGCTTTACCTGTGCCTTTTTTCTTCTTCTTTATTACACATGTGAGTGCATACACAGAAGCAGACACAACTGGCAGAGGGTGGTGGTAAAGTGGTAAAGCTAGTGTGCGTGAGGTAGGCAGTATCATGATCTGAGATGATGAAATAAAACAGTCTGGCTGCTCACGTCTCTTCTCTCGCTGGCAGTTGTGGAAAAAGCCGCAGAGGATTTCAGGTAGGAGGCAAGACGCAGACATGAAAGATGTGTCAGCTCCGATACAGTTCAACACAAAGGAGACCAAACACCACAAACTACCAACACAAATTTTGTGTCTTGTCCTCAACAACAAGAGCAGAAACAGGAGAGGTTGATTTCCAGATTTGGCTGCAGAAAAGGAGGGGGGTGGGGGTTGGCGGTAGAAGGGGTGAGCTAAACTTGGGGATGTTTATTCTACAACTTGGAGGGCACTTTGAAAACATTGGAACAAAGACGTGTGGTTCTGTTCTTTTGTGCTCGCAGTTCACACAGCCTTTGGCCTCAGTCTTCTCAAGTCCCCAGTCATGACTGATGTGAGCCAGTCACCAAGTATAATTCAGATAGCAACTACAATAAGGCAGCCGAGTCCACCCCAGGGGTCCCTCTCTGTCTCTGACACATATTCATACGCACACACACATACACTGTATATATGTATGCATGACTTTGTGAGCAGCCCTTTATGATTGCCGCTAAGTTTGTAATTGTTCTGATCATAAAGAAATACCTTTCAAGAAGCTTCTGTTTCAGACTCGCAAGCCTGATTAAAGAATGCATGATACTTCAGTGACAAGACTGTATTATTAATTCATTGCAAACAGTGGAATTTGGGTGTGTTACTTTGAAAAATGTTCAAAACTGGCGGCCTGTAATAAAAGCACTGAGAGAAATTCCAACTCATTAACATTTAATCGCAAAATTCTCTTTCATATGAAATACCCAATATAGGCTGTCAGAATCAATCAGGTGTCCAGAAAAAGGGAGATGACATGCCAAAAGGATGGGGAATATGTCAATTGTGGCACTCGCTGTTTCTTCTGGCTGTCATAATGCCAGCTATGCCTTTAAGCCAACACTGTTAGGAAATGTGGCTCCGCAGTGGAGGGAAAAACCCCCCCCCAAAAAACAGGCTTTTGTTGCAGAACCTTTTGCTGACAGGAGCCAGCACTGGAGGTTGTGTCATCTCTTGGTGTGGGAGAGGTGTTCAAAGCCAAGGCTTCTGGGTAATGGGGTTCTCTGGGGCGATAGAGGATCTAGAGGAACTCTTCACTCATAATTTTATAATTGGCCTGCTGTCCCGGGGATCCATGCCAGTACTACTGCCTACACCTTCAACTTAACTCTTTGAAAGCCTGAGGTTCATGGCCCTCGTGTAAAGACGGTTTCTGGGATGCAGAACAAGTGATGGAGATTTCCCATGATGCTTTTGGAGCAAGTTAGAGGCTGAGAGCTGCTTAGCTCAGAGAACAAAGTTTTAAGTTTAGGACATTGTTTAATTAGTAAAGGATGGACACGCTACTTAATGAAGAACAGATTTGAATACATTTTTATATTTATCTTCATTTTTACATTTTAATGTATTTCTTTCACTGTGTTTGTTAGTTCATTTTTAAGTCTGTATCAGGCCAAACTTTATGCCAATTCAACATGGGATTATTAGACACTGTTGTGTATCAAACATAAAAAATATAGCAAGACATTTTCAAGTAACACATATACAGTATAAATCCTAATAAAATACTCATAATATAAACATACAGCCGCATTATTTCAAGTAATTTATTTCATTCTATAGCAGAAGAAGAAAGAAAGAAACCACTTTTGCTACATCTCTATCATTATATTGGTTCTATCAAATACACAGTATTGCTCATGGTTCAACACTTGAAATATTTGTTCAGATGATCATCATTTCACAGCAACATTCGGACCCACTGACCTCTGTCTGGTCTCACTCAGAATCGCAGAATATGAAAATGTTCTTTTGAAGATGAACCATTTGAATATTATATTAATATATATAGGTCAAACTGCCAAGTGTAAAATTACACTAAACTGCAATATTATTGGAACTTTATTGCATCATTATATTGCAAAATATCACAGGAGTTAAAAAAGTTGATTTAAGATACAATATGTTTAAGTCCGCAACATGATTTGCGACATTACTTAACAAATGGGAACTTGACCATCAGAAGACAAATTGTAAAAAGACTGAGGTTTATTTTAGGATATATTTAAACTCAAGGCATTTATTTTATAAAGATACTTTTTTACGGAAATAAATGGCACAGATTCACTTGTATTTACCTTTTAAAAATGTATTTATTCTTCTGCAAAAGTAGAGCTACAATGTGTTTTTTTTTCCTTCTCAGCCAGCAACTGGAATAGAACTTAATTAAACGGAGACCCACTAGCTTCAACATTAGGAGTAAGCTCAGCAGCATTTCTGCTTTTGTCATTACTTTTTCACTTTTCCAAGCATCTTGGAAATGTTGTGGCATGTTGGCCCAGATACCATTTGAGGAGACAGTATAACACTTTTATATGTGTGTCTATACAAATAAATGGCAAACAATAAAGTATTTGGCTGTAAATTAAACCTGTGCACACAGAAAGTTAAAGGAGTGATGAAGTAACTGAGATTCTAAATGCCTCACTGAACCAAAACGGTAATCTCTTTCCTGTATATCTTGAAAGGGTTGGTGATAGGGACAACTTACTCACTTAAGGTAGAGGGAATCAGGGTTTTAGAGCAATTTGGAGTTTAGTGTCTTGCCCAAGGACACTTCGACATGAACTAGCGGAGCAGAGGATCGAAACCACAAGTCTTCTGATTGGAGGACGACCCTGCTCTATCAACCTAGAATCTAAGTGATACTTTCAGCAAATGTGATGATTGATGGTAAAATATTTGCCTTCTGTATCCGTCCCTATGGTGTTGCCACCTCCTGTGATTTTATGTTTTGACTTTGTGTCATTCTGACAGACACGTCACTGACTCTGGAGGGCGCGTTAAGTAGTGTGTCTGTGACACTATCAAAATGGAAAAGAGACATTCAAACTGGATGGTCTAGAGGGACAAAGGAGTGAAATTCTTCCTCTTTCCTGAGCTAGTGCCAATTTATGTCTTCCTGTCCAACTGCAACTGTGTTTTGAGTTGACAATGCATTTCTGTCTCAATCCAAAGTGATTCTTTCCCATGTTGAGTTTTGCAGAGCCAAAGAACCAGGGTGGATTTAAAAGACATCCGGGAGTAGTTAAATATTGAAATGACAAAGTTGTGGAAGTTGTGGAATCCCTCACCACTTTAGCTCAGGCCTGTGTACATATAACTGATCTCTTCTAAGTTTATGTTGAGAAAATAATCAAGTGTGTTCTCATGTTCTATGTGTCATTTAAAACAGGCCTTGGGAGCTGGGAAGCATTTACTTCTTCTGTGGACTTCCATCTAGACCTGCCCTCAGGTAAACACTGTTAGCGCTGTTAGCACCAATAGCTATGAGCCGCTCCCACTTCGGATCTTGCACCTTTAACAAAGCTAGAAATTTGTCCCAACGACTGTACATTTTTGTGTCTCGTTTTTTCCATCCTGTAGCAATCCAGATACAATGTTATCAAGAAATCCACAAGAAATCCTGAGCAGCCAACAATTTCCTGAGCTAAGATGTTTTTAATGAAAATCAAGCATAGAAACTAAAATAAATGGATTCAGGCTTTGTGTCGACAGTCATCAACAATACTGAAGTGCCCTTGAGCAAGACAATGACGTAACTACAACACTGGTTACACCGCTGTGTAGCTGACCGCGCACTTTCAAATCTCTTTGGAAGAACAAATGATTTCCCCACAGAGATCAATAAAGCATCATTATTATTATTATTATTATTATTATTATTATTATTATTATTATTATTATTATTAAACTAGAGAGCTTGGACAGATTGTGAGCCTTGGCTGTAACACAGACTGAACTCTGCAGCCCAAACAGAGCACTAACCTACTTGACCTTAGTGAGAACTTCAGCAGCATGGTGATGCAGCACAGAGGGGCTGTGGGTTAGTAGACCCTAGAGCGATGTGAGGGTGCTATTACAACTGTAAGGGCTGTTGATCTCTAATGGCTGTGTGCTGGGCTCTAATGGTGCTTGGAGAGAGTGGAAAAGAGAAAATAAGGAGAAGTAATCTTAGAAAATGCTGACCTCTGAGCCACAAAAACTAGGTGGGAAGTGTTAACGGCTGCTTGGCACTACTCCAAGGTTTCCTTAATGACCTTTGGCCTTTTCTCTGTGTAGACTCCAGAGAGCAGAACTCTCTCTTATCCACCTCCTGTAGTTACTGCGGCCTTTTCGCTGCCCTTATGTCAGGGTTAAATGAAACCAGAGATAAATCTCTTTCAGACACGCGCTATGTTCTCTGACGCTTCATTTTTTGGTCCGGTTATTTTGTTGTGCATGTGTACATGTCTCTGCATGATACACAGCCTGGAGAACGTACTGAAATCTGAATAGAAAGAAGAGTTTCTGATATCTGGAGATTTAAATTCTGGCTCTAATTATCAAATCTTTATATATTTTTCTTAACTGCAAATTTCAGATGCAAACTCGAATCTCGTGAAGCCTTTTTAGACATAGGGAATCTTTACAATGAAGAAACAAGAGCTGACATGATTTTCATAAACAAAAGCAAAAATTCAACATCAGCAGGTAAAATTTGAACTAAATGTCTTGCAATCAGGTAAACAAGTTTTAGCAGTGACTGTACCTAGGTATTAAATGTTACTGTTCTAAAGAATAATCTCATTCTGAGAGTTGAATTGTTGATTAATTAACATAAAAGCTATATTTTAGGGTTGCTTGCAGTCCAAGTGCATACTGTTGGGTAAATTAATTTATAGAAATGCGTCAGATTGCACGATCTTCTCATATGCTTTGCCTGTTAAGCTTAATGTTAAGCTACAGCTGTAGTTTCATAAAACAAACTTCTATAGTGTAGTGAAGTAATGTAGTGAGGTAAAAAGTGTAACAAAACAGAAATACTGGAGTGAAGCTAAAAATGACACTCACAGCATTTCACTGAATAAACCTTCTTAACGTCTACATCTGGCCTAGAAATAACAAAATAAATTTGTAGCAGTAAATGTAGATGTGGATGATTAAAAAGCATAGGTACAATTTTTGTAGAAGTTATGCCACAGTAAAATGAGATTGACTAATAAAATGATAAAATAACAAGAGGAAAAGGGTTGTATAATTAACATTAACATTAATATAATGTACATAAAGGGCCTTTTTTTTTTATCAGGAAAGACACAAAGTATCAGTTGGCTGTTTGGCTGAAGAGGACAAACGACAGATGTCATCTCTAAAGTTGGTGTTACCTTGTCACCAATATGTCGTGACCCACTCCCTCCCCTCCATCACACTCCTCCAGCCATTAACGCAGTTAGGGCTCGGCCAGGGGAATACGGCTGCATTAGTCCAGACAAGTCTGCTGGTGTGATATTGATGGTTGTCACTGCCATCGGTTGGTTGGACCGTGACAGGACGGTCACACAGGAACGTTTGCAGAGCAGCGGAATCACAGGATACTACTACCATACTGTATTAACCCTTTGCATCTGATCGCTGGTATGATAAAAGACAATCTTTAACAGCAGTAAAGCAGAGAAAAAATGGAGATATCCACATGCACAATATGAAACCAAACAGGGCCACACACACACATATACACACATGCACACGCTCTCACAGATCTCCTGATTAAGACTGACTCAGTGCTTGCACACCTCATCAACCCTCAGCGACAACTCCCCGGAGAAAACAGGCCTCATTATGCCAGAAAAAAAAACAATGACACTCAGTGGAAGCCGTGACTCTTTTGCTAATGGACGAGCCGAGCGGCGAAGAAGGAGGCAGATCTGGATCCATGGGTAAAGGCTCGTACCGGGACTGCAAGGGTATGAAACCTGATGTGATACTTGCCTTGTGGGCAAGTATTATTCCAACTGTATATCATTAGCAGGGTGCGTTTTCTAATTAGCAATAGGGCAGAATAATGAATACAGCTCCATTAATCAAAAGGTAATATATGTAAAAGTACTGTTTTATGGCCGTAGGGAAGAGCGTGAAAGGTGGGAGAGAAAACACAAAAATTAGATGGAATGTGAAAACAGCTATCATTGCCTCGCTGAAACGAACATTGCTTTTCATATTCATTTACACACATCCTTTTATGATATTTATGGTGCTTGCTCTTTGGATCCCAAATACAGCAGGTTGGAAGTGGGGAGAGTCAAATGAGGAGGGGGAGTTTGAGTCAGCATAAGCCCTTCTGCCCTATTCAAATGACTTTATAACACCAATTTGTGTTACAGTTTAATTCAGGAGTTATTTGTCTGTAGGCCGGGTGTCTTTACCAGTTTAGAAGTCGCCAAACTGTTAAAAAAAAGGACAAAAGACTGAGCTGGAACTTATTTCAAGAAAAATATGAACCAGGGTGAGGACCTGGTAATACTATCCACATTATATTCAAATGTTCATTTAGATAATTTTTTCTTATTGTCAACAATGCAAACAAAAAAGGAAATCAATAAGTAAATGGTTTAACTTCCTTTTACTCTTTTTTACAGTAAATTTCAGATGTCATTGTGCACATTTGATTTAAAATAAGCAGTTCTGGACACTGGAACTCTTAATAATTAAGAAACAATAATTGAAATCCCTCACATTCACAATATAACAAAGTCAATTAAGCCTTCCATTCAAGTAAATATGTATAACCAATCAAATTAAAAAGGAGCTAATAGTGTTAGATTGTTGATTGATTAACATATAAGCAATACTTTAGTTTTAGCATTTTTATCTCACTTACATCAGGCTCAGGTAACAACGCATTAGTTGTCTTAGAGAACTTTCTGGTATTTCTATACTAAACCCTACACCAATGAGTTTCTACTGAAGATGGAAATGATCTACAATGGGTCAAATAACAAAACACATTACTAATATTCTTAAAACAGCTGGGCACTGTAGTTTTCAGCAAACATTACTCAAATAAAAGTAAATGGTGCAATTTTCAGTTGTGTATTAATGCGCATTTGTTGTTTGAGTGAGTATTTACAGCAGCAGGATGGATTATGTGGGATTGAGTCAAAATAAGATAAAGTACTTAACAACGGAGGTCAATGACACAAAGGAATAAGATATGTTAGGGTTTGATACACAGATAATACATGTTATTAAAGTCAATTTATTGTTTTGTTTTCATGGACTTTATTTAGAGTAAGAAAAATAAAGAATATCAGCAGATCCTTTAATATGTTAAAAATTTATATTTTCATTATCCATTTCAAATCTGAATAAATCAAAAATAAATATGTGAGGGTCAAATTACACTGTACTGATAAACTCCTGCTCACCTTTGACTGAACATAAGAGAAGAAATTACAATGAAATTATTAATCTAATCACACTGGTATTATTTATCTACTGGTCTCTCAGGAGCGTGTAGAGGGAAATCTTTGCAGATGCACTGTAGGTGAGGTGTTGTGATTTTTAGGGAGGGAGCAGAGAGAGAGAGAGAGAGAGAGAGAGAGAGAGAGAGAGAGAGAGAGAGAACATTGAGACACAAGGATAAAAGAAGGAGGAAAAGATGGAGAGAAAAATAACTAGATGAAAGATGATCTTGGTACCTTTTCAAGAAATGTTTGAGAAAGCATTTAAGTGATCTGATATTTCTGCTGCCACAACACTCCCGGCTACTTTGCGCTGAATCTCCAACTGGAGCCTTTTTTCATACATTTGCACCTCGCAATCCAA
Organism: Anoplopoma fimbria; assembly: GCF_027596085.1. Taxonomy (NCBI): domain Eukaryota; kingdom Metazoa; phylum Chordata; class Actinopteri; order Perciformes; family Anoplopomatidae; genus Anoplopoma; species Anoplopoma fimbria. Next base: position 13,276,203 of record NC_072457.1, read on the forward strand.
AGTGAGCAAAGCCATCTACTTGTGACAGCAGCCCGGGCTTTTAAATGCATCCTAAGATATAAATAAACTTTGCTGAGCGGAAGCTGCAAATGCATTTATCCACCCCTACAAAAAAAATATAAAGATGAATCCTGAAGTCTTTCTGAGAGGAGAAAATAGAAATGTCATTAAATTCCTCTGAAATATAGATCACTTTTCACAGGAAAAGACACTCGGCACGCTGGAAGTCAAGTTGATTCATCTCAACTCAGTACTGAAATAATTTGATAAAGCTCTCTTTTGTGATTTTAGATTTAGATGCTGAACCTATTACTACTGAGATTTAAGTAAATGTGAGAATTTAATATGAACATAAAATCTTGCTATTAAGGCACATTTCAAATACAAAAAAATGACAACAAAACACTAATAAATACTTATATGACACGTTATTTACATGTTATGTATGTCTCTAATATTGTCTTGTTGCTATTTAAATAAGCAAAAATGGGCTTAAAAAGTAAAATTAATGATATTAACAAGGCTTGCTCTTATAGCTACATCCTATCTGAAATGCTGCATATCGCTTATAATCAACCAGAAATGAAAATATGAAAAAGAATCTATAAGAAGTGTAAAATGCTGGAAAATAATCAAACTTTGTTCACGTTTGTCGGCTTCAATGAACAGAGGAGTTCAAATTTTTAGAAAGGAAAGAAAAAAAGAGAGTTTGTTCCTGACATGCATACGATTCTCTGTGATTTGACATGTTGTCTCAACCATGATTTGTTGCCACTCCCCAGAGAGCGGAGTTAAAAGACTCGGAGTGACTTGAGGAAGACGTACACTTTAATCACGTTAGCGAAGTTTCATGAAAATTTCAGCTCAAGATGCCAACATCTGCTTTCCATTATTAATCACTGTTGTCACCACAAAGAAGATCCTAGCAACATGATACACTTGACTTCTGAAGTTACTTACTTTTGACTGTAACACAGGTATTACTGTCACACACACACCCACACAGGCACACAAATTGTACATGCACACTTTTTCTTGGAGGCACACACAAACATGAGGGGAATAACGTGCACAAGGACACTCACAATTAAGTGAAAGATATATGAAAAACGTTTGAAAACAGGTCGTATTAAAGGAGTAAATTGGACTGAGAGAGACGGACGAGTTAGTGAGACAGACACAGTAAAAGAGAAAGAGATCAGCTCGCTTTTTTTGGTGCGTTCCTCTCTTCACTTAAACATCATTCTCCTCCCTGCACTTAAAAGGCCTTCCGTGTCTATTTTCCTATTCTATCTTATCAGTGGCATTTACCTCCTAACGAGGGTAATGATATCAGCGATATCAAAGTAGCACTTTTGTCATGTTGCATTAGAGTCCCTCCCCCTCTACCTGCTTACACACCTCTGATCAGCGATTGTTTGCAGAGATACCGAGTGAAAGACAACTATTTATGTATAACAGAGAGCGCAGCCTGTCGTCTACATGGCAGTTGATCATTCTTAAGCAGCTCATCACCTCCTAACCACCTGTCTTCTTCTTCCTCTTCTTCTTTTACTTTGCTCAGGCTGTCTTTCACTCCTCTCTTCATGTGGACTGGGTTATCCGATCAGACTGTGAAACAAGCCAGCGAAGGGACGCCTGACAGCGCCAATTAGAGAGGACAGAACAACGAACCCTTTCTACATGCATAACTCCAAATAAGTATTTTGTGTACAAAGAATTGTGGTAAAAAAAAAAAAAGCATGGATAGGATTCACTGGCTATTTTGCAAACAAATGAGCTTCTGCGCTTGTTGTGATGCCAAAACATGACAGATTTGCTTTTTGCACATCGCATGAGGAATTTATCCTGGAGATAATTCAAATTTAAACAGAAAAACATCAAGTGTACAATGTAGGTAGACAGATATAAATCAGTGTTAGAGACATAAAAAATAAACATGCTAAATAGTGGACAAAATTATTTTCTTGGTATGATGTAGCCAAAGTTCATCTCTGTTTGTCAGCATTTCCAATTTTGTTTTTACTTAATTTTACGTGCTGTCCAAGAGCCACTGCACTGGAAGTAAAAGTTGTATTTTGTATTTTTTTTCAGCAAAATGCCAATAAAACAATATTATCTTGTTTACCTAAAATGACCCTTAAAAAAAGATTTCTCAGGGCCAAATGTGCTACACTTTCACTCCTGAAGCACCTGAACAAGTGTTTGGGAAAAAAACGGCTGTATGTGTCACTGTAAAACCCAAAAGTTTTCAGAGTCTCAGAGTAAAGTTTCATACCAGCTCTCTGCAGTTACATCTTAACCTGCTGATGAAGGATCATCAGTACACAAATGGATGCTCATTTCAGCAAGTACAATGTTGCATCACCACCAGATGGCGCTTTAGCCCTTTAGATCTCTTTTACTTTCTCATGCAAAAGACACACACACACACACACACACACACACACACACACACACACACACACACACACACACACACACACACACACACACACACACACACACACACACACACACAGAGCATGTATGAATGAATAGATAAGGCCCCATGTAAACAGGCTGCAACTGTAATAATATTAGATTTACATGAGATGTTCTGGTATGATGTTACTGGACCTCCCATTCATTTATTTACAAGGATGCCTGTAGTTGCTAATGAATGCATATTACAATTATTAGCATTCTGTCAAATATTTAGCATTTCGTTTATTTATTGGGTTTGGTGTAAACTTCAATGCGTTTCTAATGTTTGGCATAAAATGATGAATACTTCTGCTTTAATGTCTGTCCATGCAGCAACTTAAAAAATGATATACTTATTAATTATCTAAATTTAAGTTCCATTTTTACAATTATTATAAAATCATCTTATTTTAAAAATTATTTGGTACAGATGTAAAAAAAAGAATGGTCTAAAAATGATTATGATATTTGCTTCCATAGTATTTCTTCTTGTGTTGGAGTGTACAGATACATTCGAAACAAGCTAAGGACATATAAGACAGCACACACACACACACACACACACACACACACACACACACACACATGAACACAAACACACAGCAACACCTCACTTGCAGCTTTTCATGACAGCACATAAGACTACAGCAAACTGAGATGCAGTGCAGCGAGAGCTCAAAGTATGCCGAGGCGGTTTGGTTCAAGGAAACAATATGAGATCAATATGCACGTGCCGCTCTGCTTCTCCGAGGTGTGCGGGGCCCGAATGCCCGGCGGTGCTGCTCTTCTAACACGGGCTTCATTACCACACTGCAACACGCGGTCTCTTATCAGATACAATGAGGGGAGGGAATGAAGTGAGACAACAAGGAGAAACACTGGGGAAGGCTGATCCTTATCAACGTCCACACACACAGAGAATAATGTTTTATCTTAATCAGAATTATGTCAGAGCAGCCGGGGCTCACAAAGACTAACAAAAATATAAAAAAAACACACACATGCAGAAGGGAATTTTTGTATAAGAAGCAGTCTGATTACGGTTTGTGCTTCAGCATTGCAACACTGACTGAAGGACTGATGGTCTGTGGGTAGGACCTGCCTCAGCCCTTCACGCTCCCATGCTCATCGCTCAGCCACCCAGGGAGCCGTGTCCTTCATGGGACCTCCACCTCACACTGCCCTGATGGCGCCTCTCTACCTTTTCTGCCTCTCCGCGCTCCCACCTCTGCAATCGCGCAGGGAAAGGGACCGGCCTTGCTAATTGGTGATCAGGGGATGGGTGTCGCACCAGGGGGCGGCCTCTTGATGATGGGGGGGGAGAGCAGTCGTGTGCTGAAAGGTTGAAGCTAAATGTGAATGATAATTTGAAGGGGAGGGCGGTTTAGACCCAACGCTCGCAGCACATCACACATGGGTGCACACACCTTTAGACGGCTGCAGACTCTGAATGACACTGTGTAATTCAAGTTTAGTTAAATGCTTTTTACAGGTTTGACCATGACGTTGATTGATGTAACGCTCTGGCTAATTGTTGCAGTCTTTCAGAACAACTGATCCAAAAAACATAAACACTACATCTGAACCCCCCTGCACTTCCTCGCTCACTTAGTTTGCCTTTGCAGGTAGAATAAACACTTGAACAGCGTAGGAGAAATGAAAACCCTCCTGTGTCCCCGCTTCAAATGAACAAACAGCTGTGTTGCTGCTGGAGCTGAATGGAGGCATCGAGCCGTGTGGCCAACCCGCCTGCCCTTTCTCTGTTGCCTTGGCTGGCTGTAAACAGACTGAGAGGCAGGGAGGTCGAGGCACGCTGCCTGGGAGCCCGGGCTCCATCGAGGCACGCTAATTACAACAATAATGGAGCCTGATCGCAGGTCCTCGCAGGCCATGTCTCCCAGTAAACTACCTCTATGTGTACTAGCTACCGATGTTGCTTTTTCCTGTTGTTTGAGATTAGCACGTAGCTGTTCTCTGGACCCCACTAGGGGGACGCTGGGGCTGGTTAGAGCATGTTAAAAAGGCCCCCAGCTTCGGCGCAGGCAGCAGGCTCTGGCCTAGCATAGTTAGTCCTAATGAGCAGGCGTTAGCGTAAACAAGCGCTAATGCTGTGGGGAAACAGGCAGGGTCGGGTCAGGGAAGTGATGTTACCGGTAGGGTGGCTAGCACACCAGAGCTGGGATCCTGATTAGTGCTCATAAATAATGCAGCAGGCGAGGCTGGATGGAGTACGGGATTGGCTACAGCTGGGGTGAAGCTGCATAACGATGACAGGGAACCCGTGTGAGGCCGCAGTGAGTCGGACTCTGCTGGTAAAGCTTATGATTCAACCAGAACCATGCAGGCTGGGAAATAAGTTCCCGTTTACTTCATTCCATCGTTTAGATGGTATTAACCTCACGTGCGATCCTGCTCCCTTTGATGACATATGCCACTGCAGAGCTGATCATTAACCCTTCAGTGGCAGGGATTCGGAGTGTAACATGGAGGACACGGCTGCAGGCTACAGCCGGTAGGGCTTCACACTTGCCCATGTGTCAGTTTGAGAGGCAGAGTTCAGGGGTCAAATCCATTACGGAGGATTGAGAGGGAGTTTCTGTTTGAGGGTGACATGTCATATGTTGCCATGGGAACGGGGGGGTATGAACTCTGCCCTCTGTGAACTTCAGCTGAGACCAGAGGAGAGAGTGAGACTCAGGGTGAACCACACAAGTCCATTAAACAACTGAATCAATCGGGATACGAGGAGGAGTGACACTCATTCAAATGGAGGCTCAAGTGGCTCATTACTCAACTACGAGTCAAAAATGAAGTGTTAATAAAAGTTGCTATGGTGTAAAAACAACAACACATGAATCCCCAAATCTCTTTATAGCTCAGTTTTGAACGTCAGCCAAATTCACAGTTGAGTATCAGTGCATCTTTAATGTAGTATATAAGTTAGGGACATTGCTGTGGTTTTATTTTAACATTAAACAATAACAAATAAAGTTGGGGAACAAGTTTCTCAACAAAAATAGACAAGAATCACACTGAAAAGTTTGCGGTTATTTTTTTTAAACGGGGCTTTGTTTCAGTTATGTTATATGATTAAGATATACTGTCACTGTCCTGAAATCATAAATTCGTTGCCGTACTGTGAGTTGTTGTGTGAATCATCCAAGTATTACTTCATACCTGAACACTACATATTAACTACTGTAAAAGCACCACCGGCTAGAGATGTAATCATGTTTCTGTGCCTGTACGCTCATTTGTGTTAATAAGACAGGTGTGTTTTAATTCTAATATAGTTGCTCAGCTGAGAGTCAGACAGCAGAACCAGGATTCATGCCGTGTTAAATTCAGGTGCAAATCACAGAGAGCTAAAAAAAAAACATGAACATAAAAAAAAGTGTCTTTGGTGTCAGTCAAAGTTGTTTTTTTAAGAGAACACAAACAAGTGAGAAGCCCTGCAGCTAAATATTCCTGTAATGGTCATACGTTTGACTGGGGTGAATAGGGCTACATTTTCAAAGACTATGACCATAGTAATACTATCATAAGTGTGTGGATGGGGACCAGGTTCTGTGTAAATACTAAAGTTAGACGTTACTTTTTAGGTCCTTCTGTTAGTCCACAGTGGGCTCATTTGGTACTCACACTGTGGTGTTGAGGAGTGTAGTAACACCATAACCTCTATTTGCTCTCAATTTTCAATATGAGAGCAGCTAACCCAACTCTAACCCTAACTATAATGCAAAAAATTAAGGTGTAATCTGTCTCAATGTATCGGTGACTAGGAAATTATTTTGTTGCTTAAATCAGTTAAAAGTCACCTATATGTCACCCTTGAAAAACACAACGACTACCAACAAGAAAACCTCAGGACAAAAAAAGGGAATAAGGTTTGTTGCTAAATGGCAAACTTTTTAGATGGTTTGTTTCTGTTAAGATTTTTTCACAACATGAGTAATAAATGTTAAAACATTCCCTTTTTTGTTTATCCACCTATTAGGCAATCCCCAATCTACATGAGCAGTATCTTTACCTGCATGTAATACACCTGTGTCTACATTGAAGTCATTTTTGATGACAAAGGCAGCGATACACAAGACCCCTGTCTGTTATTGACAGTTACAGCTTAGCCCGACCTACTATGCTCCAAAACCTTCAAGCCAGACATTTATCCTCGTCTCCCTTATGAATTCAGCGCTGTGGAAATATTACGTATGGTAAGACTCACAGATTAGTGGATCACATCACACGCAAGGCCAAACAAATCACCAGGGATTTGATGGAACAAGATGTTCTCAAATAAACCTACACTGAAATCTGGTAAAGCAGTAAGGTGAGACCAAACGAACACCGCAGGACTTGGATACCTGATCAATTGGTCCCCAGGAATCTGCAAAGGTAGAAGCTAACCCACTGTGCTTCTATTTATTGCCAAGGTTCCCAGGAACCAAAGAAAGTGTAAAACGAATTGTGAGAACAAACTTGTGAGAAAATAAATTAATGTTTAAAAAACCAGAAAATTGGAAAACCAAACAAGAAATTAGCAGTCGAAAACAGGAGCTGGAAAACACAAGGTCGGTCCGTTACATTTCTTGGCTTCAACAACCGTATCACACACACACACACACACACAGTCGCATGCACACATTTGCACATACGGACACACTCTCACATACACCATTCCCTCTCCGTTCCCCCTTCCACACACAATGATGGCTCAGAGTCAAGTCCAGACGAGGGCATGCATCTGAAACCAAGAGTGAATCCATATTACATGTGTAGTGTGCTGTCTGTCTGGGTCCAGGTCATCAATTATGAATAGAAATATACAGCCTCCACAGCCCAGGCCCTGGTGTCTCACCACTTGTAAAGGATTTCTTAAAAGGGGGACAGACACACAGGTTTGTCATTCAGATGCATGCCCAGGACTTAAGAGACAGATACAGAGAAGGTTTCCTTTTCTCTTACACTTCCCGCCGGGGAGCTTTATTCTGCTTTCATTTAGGCCGTTCCCTGTTGCGCTAAACTTAAGTGAGGCATCAGGAACTTGTACTGTAAAATACTATAACAGCTACAGTATTGAGAGTGACGACACACATACATAATGATTGTCATGATACAGCCCTGCACGGCTTAAAAGGCCTCAATCTTGCCTGGTTACATTTTCTTTATTTCCTGTCACAGTGGCAGAAAAATCATGACCTTCCTCTTTGTACAGCGTCTAATGTCATGAACATGAAACACAGAAAACCTGTTATGTATGTTCCTGTTTGCTCTGTAGCTGTTCAGAGGGAAAACAACAAAACAACACAATGGCAACATCACATCTACTGTCTGCATAATGTTGTTCCCGTGGAGAATTCATTAATCACAACTAAACATCCCAAAATCTTCTAAGAATTAAACAAAACATCCCACCTTTGTGCGTGTTTATGTATAAATCTGACACACTCTGCTACAATGCAGCAGGCATGGAATTACAGAGCACATGTAGCTGGCAAAACAAATTTGCAATTCCGCTTGTCTATTCCCAAACCCCCAGTGTACTGCTCATGCCCTCTAGAGACAGAACAAACAGCGGTTAAGATGTTTAAAAGGCTTTGCTTTCTTAGATACCTGTGCAGCTGAATACCAATAGACTGCTCTTACATTAAGGGGGTGTGGTGACAAGGTACTACATTCAGGGCTAGCGGGCAAATGCTAACGTCTCTGGTTTCCTCAAGGGCAAAAATGTGCTTAATGCCTTTGCGTGATGTTGTGTGAAGGCGTGTCATTTGCATGCGTGGCTTATTCTGTCAACCTGTTAGTCTCTGAGCTGAGGTATAAACAGCGAGGCCCCACAAGTGTGCAATAGTGTGCGCTGTGGTCCTTTTCGACTGGTGGGACACATCCCACTGATTTCTAAAAGGTCACTGTCATTATTGTTGCTTAGCAACCTTGTATGGTGAGCCATAGGTGTTCGCCGTACAGTAATTGTGTATGTGTATGCTGAGACAAAGAAGATCATGGGGAAATAAGATGAGTGTACGATGAACGACGTAGATGACATTGATCTATTCTGTTAAACACACGCTGCTGAGAGTGCTCTGTGTCTAAGTATGTTTTTTATGTGCTGAAAGGAGCATCTCATGGTAGAAAGGAAGACCAAAAAACACTAAAAAGATTTTTTTTTTAATTCCACAGTGAAAAAGACAAAAAGAAGAAAAATAAGTTGTATAAACACATGAGAGAAAAAGTTTTTTCAGATAAATGATGATGTTGCAGAAGGCTACTACTTCACTGAGGGTTGTTTTTAGGCACTAGTGTGTAGATGTAGCATCAGTGTATTGTTGCAGACCACTGTTTAATGCGTTTACACCAAAAAGCCCCACAATGAAAGAAAAATACAAATGCAGGAAATGTGTGGACATAGGAAACATATTGTGAAATTAATTCATGACAGTAACAGAACTGCCATTAGGGAGGAAGCAGCAAGAAATACCCTTACTTACTTAGCTGCACAAGACTTAATGAAGCTATCTATAGATAAAGTACACATTTTTATTATATCAAACAATAATTTTGATACTGTTACTGGTCCACAATTTTGTATCATAAGCTACACAATGTAATTGCATTCTGTAATAACCTCTCTTTATAGCATGGGCCATGGGTGATCAGTGGTTACCAGCCTCATGGATATGGGTTAGAAGGGGCCTGCTTCACCCACTGGTAGGTTCAAAGGACCGTTATCATTGAATCACATATAGGAATTCAAGAAGACAAAGTTAGGCGCAGTTTGCCCCATCCGAAGCATTATAATGGTAGTGGTAACAACTTATACTGGACATCTAATAGGTTGATAACATCCAAAATAGGTGATTATATTGAACTTTGTCCTGGGGTTTTGCAGAATCTTCCAATATTGACATTCTTGTGTGTGGATAGCGTTGGAATGTGATGCAAAAGACAAAAGTCAGGCCATGTGCACATTCATACACATTTCCTTTGATGTAATAATATTTGATCATGAGTTCAATAATACCGAGACAAACATCGTTCTTGACCGTCTTCATTTTTATTCAAACAATGTGACACTGAATCCTTTGTTTGGGGTTGAGGTGCTGGCAAATATAAATCTCTCTTTCTCTGCTGTTTGATAAAGAAGGTAATTTATTCAACATTTGGAAATATTTAAAATAATTCAAGTAGATCCAACGTAAAATTCCAGGTTTTATCCTGCCGCTCTAGGATAAGATTTTGCGTCTTACACGCTAAGGTCCACCTTGGTGGAAGTTGGTCAGCGTTATTCTACAATGATAAAGCCAGTGTAAGGTATGTACAGAGCCCAGTATAGAGGCAGAGTGATCTCTGAGTCATGTCCCATTTGTGGAGGTTGATGGATTTCCCCCTTGCTCGGCTCCCTCAGCTCAGTGGGGAGAAGGCAGGGCTGATAAGGTGATTTATCTGCACCTTTCCACCTCCTGTAATGGATGGCACATCCACCTTTCCCTGAAACTTCATCATCTTACAGCTGCACCCGCTCTCTCACGGAGAGGTGTGAGAGAGAAATGAAACAGACATGCTACACAAAAAAAGAAAACAGACTAACCAGATAGCGACTTCTTTTTCCACACTTTCTCATTAATGATAGGAGAATGTGGGAACATGACACTTAGCACTCTGAAGCCACTAAATCACTCTCCGATGTCAAGCAGAACCAAAATATTGGATAGGTCTCGGCTTCAGTTCATTGCTACCGGAGCTTTGATTGATTCTTTAATTCCTTCATCTGGTCTCGGTCCTTTGGGCTCCTGCTCTGTGTTTTGATTGCATAGCTACATCGGTTGGTGACTTTTCATAACACCTAAACCTCAAAATAGGTTGTTCGTCAGTGTCTTTCAAAAGAATATCTCACATGACATAAGCACAAATGACTCAAGAGTGTTTTCTGATCTGCAACAACATTTACGTTAAACCTATTTATCTTGCTCTGAGGGTATGAGGAGGTGATAGAGCTACACAGGAGTAGGGTGTTTAGCTTTGTTGTGAAGCAGCAGCTCCAAAACGTTTTGACCTGTGATTTAAAATGAAGCTATGTTCACTCTTCACAGCTGTCTTATAGTTCTATTTTATTATAATTTTATTTTATTGTATAATATCTTTTATTTATTATCTGTTAACTCTGTACTTGAGCTGCTGCAACACCCGAATTTCCCCCATGGGGATCAATAAAGGAATATCTATCTATCTACTGTATATGTCTACAGGTAGCAAACCAAAGGATGATTTTCCTTGACAGATTGTTTGATTTGACTACATTATTTTTTTTGTTTGTTGTAAAATTATGGTTTGATTCACAGGAAAAAAGCAAAGGTTAAAAAATTGTCAATCTATTTTAAGAACTTTGCGTAGCAGAACATTTTTTTATTTTTTTTAACTGTTTTATTCAAGCTGCACTTTCAGCGTAGTTTGCATTGTTTGACCTGTTAGCTGTGGCTCAGCTGCACCATGTCAAAAGCTGTTGACAGTCAATAGATATGCTCCCAAATTCGCATTTAGCACCTTGACAGTTCTAGTGAAACGAAATGTAGAATCTCTTTACCTTCTGTTCTGTGAGTAATACACCAGTGAATCAAAATATTTCCTTCAAATTTGATTGGACCACTAAAAGGTGGGTGGGCCTAGAATGTAGTGCCATATGAAGCTCCAGAGGATTGTTGATCCACACATCCTTGGTGATAAAAGTTGCAGATTGATTAAAGAATTGATGTCATGATATTATGGTTGGTACTAGCTTACATAAGCAAAGGTCATATTTTGCTTTACAGGAAGAACGATGACATAAAAACATGATGAAATTGATTTTTTGTAAAATAAAAGCATACTTTATCAAATAGGGGCACAATATGACAGGGATGTGATCTAAAACGGTTGAAAAGGCATTTTTAATTTCTTCTAGACGTTAATGAAAGATGTTAGTCATGGTTATTGTCAGAGAGAAATTGGACACAAACTTTGGTCTCCGTTGGTATCATATTGATTCGCTTCATTTGTCCATCCATCCACTCTGATCTCCTGTAACTGTACAACAACTTCATTCTACTTTATGATACTCACTTAATGTTTTTGTTTTCCAATAAAAGACGACTTCATTATTCTGGAGAGCAGTTATTATTCTGATAATAGCTTAGCTTGTTAGCGAATTTTGTTGTATTAGGCGTTAGAACGAAGGACCAATGCAGCAAATGCGACAGTCTCCCCTCCTTTCAAGTACAGATGTATCTATAGTATGTTTAATGTAAAACTATAAACTATAAACTTATATATAAACTTTCTGAGCCTTAGCCTTTAACAACAATCTGGAGGCAGCTTGCAATCTCCAGAGGGGATTAAAGCCAACAATTCCATGCTGATATCCAACCTGAAGAAGCCATTTGGATGAATGGGAAAACTTTTTCAACTCTCCAACAACATTCCAGTGGGTAACTAAATTATTAAAATATTATTAAAACAATTATTAAACAAATATTTCTTAGCCTGTTGAATAATTCAGCAGTATGTGTTATGTACCTGTGCCTTTAAAACGGCACAAACTAACCAACTTTACTTTAAATTGCTCCGTGGTGTTTTAAAGCTAAAATTGCGGCTGCCAGATTAAAAGCTCAAAGCTCACACAATCTGCTAATTGGCCCATGAGTAACAAGACTCATCGGCATAGATGATCAATTATTTTTGATTTAGAGAAGTTCTTTTTCATGTAATTCTTTAATTATTTTGTCCTTTCCCTGTCACACATAACAAATTAATACTCTAAGGATCTGACATTCAACAAATACAGTCCAATGGCACTGATTGAGCCAGTGATGGTATCATACTGAGGGCCGACTGTATTTGAAGCCGTATCTGCATTCTCGTCTGTACACAGCTCCCCAGCTTTCCTTAAACATAATTATATTTTTTACACCACAGAGAGGACATCAATTAACCTTGGTGGTCAGCGATAGAAACACAGCAGCGTGCCGCTGGTTTCTGCTTCAGTGCCTCAGGCCGCTGGCTGACTCTCCTATGTTTTAACAGTAGCGGGTAAAGAAGGCGGAGGGATGAGGAGGAGGAGGGAGACAATCAATAGCAGATCAAAGTGTTTTAGCTTACCTTGGGCTGCAGAGAGAGAGGCGTTGTAATCAGCAAAGACACTGTTTACTCGCCAAGCCTTCCCAAGGCGGCGGGGAGGACTCAAAGCGCTTGCTAGGCTCGTTCTGGTACTTTCAACAACCTGAAATTAGAGAGGAAATAGAAGATAATAATGTAAAACAACAATCTGGTTTATGCCGTATACTTTCACAGAATAGTACAAAATGTTCCACATTTAAAATATTTATTTATGTATTTTTACTTGACTATAATATTCATTTTAATATATAGTTCTTAATTCAAAATGTTATACTTTATCCATCTTAAAAGCTGCAGCTAGCAACCCTTTCAAGCTAAATGCTAACATGATAACATGCTCACAATGACAATTGTAACTAGCTGATGTCATGTTCACCATCTCAGTTTATTGGGTTGGCATGCATATCTGCAATATAAGGTTGATTTTTACCTCATGGTTGCGAAACCTTAAAAGTCACAGGATCTTAGAGACAGGTATGTGTGAACCAAAATTCATAGCAATACATCCATTTTAATGAAAACTGTGAACCTCATTGGAGGTGCTAGATGTAAAGTCAGGGGATCAACAAAGTGAATATGATTCAACCTCTGGAAAACATGAATGTGTGTTACAACTTTTGTGTCAATCCAATAATTAGTTGTTGGGATATTTTCACCTGGACCAAAGTGGTGGACTGACTGACCAAATTAAAACTGTCCATTGCATCTTTATAAAGTGATGTGAGAGGCTTAGAATCGTATGAATTCATTTGAAATTACAACCAGGACACAGGAGCATGATGACCATGTATCCAATGTGTCATTAGGCTCCTCAAAATTTGGAAGACACAATGTTCCATTGTGGCCCTCACTGTCCTTAAGTCCATTATGGGCCAATCACCTCTTTAATGGTGAACTTAAGAGCTCGTCACTAAATCATAAAACTAGAAAATATCAGTGACTGGCAAATACATAATATTAACTAAATCAATGAAAAAGACAGAATTAATAAACCAGAAATACACAAAAAAGTTTCATCTTGATATAAGCCTGGAGGTTATGTTTACAGATGAATAACATATCTATATACATGCAGATAATTCAAAGTTATAAAGATGTATTTGTGATCATCCTGCTATACTTTTTGTTCATTTGACACTTTCTGGCAATTATCTTTGAGATTTTTAACTTTGCAACAATGTAGCACGCATGAATTTTTTTTTTGTCCCTTTGAGACTAGAGGAGGTCTAAAGGAGCGGTAGGTTTACGGTAGCTTCAACAAAGTTAAAAGGTGCAACACAGAATTGTGTCCTTCAGAGGACTTGGCCCAGTCCCAACGTCCACCCCTTTGCCTTAAGCACTGAATGATCCTTTACAGACATTCATTAACATCAACTGTGTGTCACATGTTACCTGGGTCACAAAATAAATTCTGGATTGTAAACTAAATATTTTATTCATTCCTGATTAAATTGGATTAAAACAATCATGTTTGAATCTCTCAAACCAGCGAGAATCATCTGAGCTGAGCCTAAACTGACGAGTGCTCAACTTTTCATTAGCATTTAGCTTATTTGTTGGGGTTTGTTGTTTATGTTTGAAAATGGCGAGGGCAAAACCAGAGGAGAGAGTGTGAGGAAGCAACAGTAAATCACTGGGAGGTCCCATCTTAGCCATCCACATCCGTTGAGTGGACTGTTGGCTGAGTGACATTGACCCGTGACACCAACCTCCCTCCACCGCCACATCCTCCAAGCTGTAAAAAGCATGTCTGCAACAAGGGGGGAGGTGGTGGCAGAAAGAAGGAGAGAAACTGGAGAGAGGAGGAAGAGGAGGAGGAGGAGGAGGAAGAGGAGGGGTGTTGTGCTGAGTGCCTACGGAGGTAAGAGCAAAGTGCTAAGATTTTGTGAACGAATTAAGGGAAACTGTTAAATTTCCTGTTTTCTGCCTCTTTCATTGTCAGTCTTTCTTAATGTCATTATTAACTTATGTCCTCTTCTGGTCACCAGGGTTGCACCTGCTCTTCTCTCTCCCTCTCTCCTCTCTCTCTCTTTCTCTGCAAGATGAAGTGACCACACACCACACGTGTCACAGGCCTACCAGACGGGGGAAACCTGCAGTGATTTAGCAAACAAGCGCTCAATCAATGGTGCAGTGAAGCGCTTAACACATGCCAGTCAAAACCTATTTAGTTCAAACAGCCCTCTTCAACTTCCACTCCACTGGTCCGACCCTTGGGCTGCTAGCCAGAGAGAGAGTGGCCAGAGGACAGCCACACTGCTATGAAGTCATACACTTGTGAAAAAAAATGTCGCTTGTTTGCCAGCGATAAGAGATCCTTAATTGAAATACTTACCGTAAATTTTTCTTTTGCATAATTTGAACATGAAAATTGGTATGATATTTAATAATTCAAATATCTGAAAATGGGATTCAAAAAATTCCATTTGCAGCACAAAAACTGTAGCTTTATCTTATGTACTAACTCAGTTCTACTGTTACGGTGGTAAGTATATTCTTGAGTCAAAAAACACAATTTTGAATGCGTCTTCTGGGTATTTTCTTGATGAAATTGTCTGGGATGCAAGTATCCCAGCTTGATAACAAGAATGCAAGCATGATGAAAATAAGGGAAAGTACTTGCAAAATGACAAAAATTATAGTCAGACAGGACAAAAGTAAATAGGTGCCTTTTTGAACAAAGCGTTGCATCTATTCAAATTATTATTTATTTTTTTATCTTACACTGTTTTTATATTAAAATGTTTTTTCATACTGATACTGATAAGTGTTGTTATCGTTTTGACACTTTAAGGGCACCATTATTTCCTTAATGTACAGTATATATTGTTTTAGCTCACCACGTAATCAGTCTCAAGTCAATTACAACCAGAATTGGAGAAAACCAAAACAGATAAGCCTTAATTTCCAGGACCTTTATCAGTGTTTCCTAACCATTTTGCCTTCACAGTGAAGCAATGACTAGTTGTGACCCCTTGTCACGTTACATTATAATCATCATATTTAACTTATATCTTATCCATTTGGGAATCCGGATCCTAGAGTTGGGAACCATTGCTCTATACAGAAGAGGCTTGGACACGTTATCAGTTATTATAATCATTTTATGACTATATCAAAGTGAATACCAGCTGACTGTGTTTCCTCAGTTAAAAGAGAGCTAGCCGCCTGCTAATAGCACCAGAAAATGGGTAGGGATGGACTCGGTCCTTGTGATTTATACACATGCATGTACATGTGCAATTGTGCAAAAACACATACACACACACACCCACTTACAATCATGCATTCATACAGACACAATAGGTATTTAAAACACACACCCAAACACACACACACACACACACACACACACACACACACACACACACACACACACACACACACACACACACACACACACACACACACACACACAAGAGGCAGGGTGCGAGCAAGCCGGGTTTTTGTGTAGCGCCACATGCGAATGAGGCTAAAAGAAGTGAAATGAACCCTTTGAGTCAAAGAGGAGCTCGGGGCGTGCTGCAGGCAGAGAGCTCAGTCAGAGAGGGAGCTTGGCAGGCAAATGCGCCTTCTGTTGACAGCATCCACTGAACATCTAATGGCAAGAGATGGGGGCCCACAACCGCTCTCTTCCACGCCATTGGTTTCCCATTTCGTTGCATTTAGTAGGGCGCCGCCCAGCGCATTTGTAAATATGTCAAGTCACCATTCATATTTTACGGTTATTAGCATTGTCTCTCAATTTTTTGTTTTGTTTGAGCGATGGTGTTTTTCTTCTTTTTCTTTCCAAGGAAAGTTCTTTGTTTCAGCTCTTTTACTGTTTCAGAGTTGGAGAACAGGACTCGGCACTGATGCCTTGGGGAATGGGTAGTTTTTTTTGGAGAAGGGGTTTATGTATTCTTTATGATGTGATATACAGCCCGGGAGAGGGAACATTGGATGAGAACATACCAATACCAGGCTACGTTCTCAGCATGATATGAGGATGAAAATGATATGAGAATATCTTAGCACTTGCTCACTTTCTGTCGATACCTGAGGCTGCTTTTGTAACTCATAGGGCTATCAAGGTTTTCAATGTGATCTTGCACAAATGCTTATCTAAAAAAAGAATACAAACATGTTAAGGGTCACAAACAGTTGTATGATTTAATACTCTCTGAATGAAAATATCACAAGCATATGGATGATTAGTCATGAATACAGAATAATTCCCGTTGTAACAATTACAAAAACAAGATTGTAATTTTAAATGCTTAAACTTTTAAGCTGTACGATCAAATATAAGGTGAAAGGGGCAGTTCCCCTCAGCTCTACAAATCATTTGAGTGTCTTTCAGCTGATCATTTGGGTTGAATGGCCTGTAACGTCACTGGCCCCAGCTGAAACAATTTAATGGCTCTTTTCACTGCAAGTGTTGTTTACTTATTGTACAGCATATGTTTTTGGTCCATGCTTCGCTTTGAGTCTCAAGTCAATGAAAATCTGAATCTGAGAAAACCAAGCTAGATGAATTACCCTGAATTACCAGGGCTCTATATCAGTGTTTCCAAACTGCCTTTAAAGTGAAGCAATGTCTTGTTTTCACAAGTTTCATATGTCAATCTTGTTAATCATCTAGTGTCTCCTCAAATGTATCTTACGACCCATTGGGGAGTCCAGATTGTTGGGAACCAAATTCTTTTTAATTCGTATTTATTTTATGAATATTTCAAAGCTGACTGTGTTTCTTAGGTAGAGGTGGCCTACTGCTAATAGCAGTAGACAAAAGCCATGTATATCTTCCTAGGGAGCGGGTCTTCTTCCATGGAGTCACCCTACTTGCAACACCAGGTTTCTACAACAGCCCAGAACGAACAGTGGCTCTAGCAACAGCCTTTTGCGTTTTATGTTATCTGAAAGTAGTCATGCGTTTCCGAAACCTGGTATTATACGGCCCCGGGTGCCAAATTACTGGTGTATTGATAAGTCACTAAGTTACTGGTGTTTTTATTAGTACTTAAATATTTTGACATTCTTTATCATCATGCTGCAGCGCACATTTGCCCTGCTCTCTCCGTCGGGCTGAGCTCCTCCAACTACACACACACAAATAGACACAAACAGACACACATAGACACAAACACACAAACAAAGCTCCAGCAGAGAGGCCACTGGGGTGAAGAGAACCAGGTGAAGTGAAGGTCGAGTTAACGGTAACTACGCTTGTTACTGTATGTGCAATAATATATTTGCGAGTAAAAAGCCAATACTTCTGTGAACATGTAAACGAAAGTGAAACCTAATTCAATCTGCCAACGTAGCTATGTTCACAAAGCACATGATGCAGGATCAGCCAAAAACTTTTTTTGGTAAACTCTTCTGCTGGCTGAGACAAAGCAGCCAGGAGGACAGAAGACGGGAGGAATGACTGATACTGACGGATGTCTGTGTTCTTCATTCTTTTTAAACTTTACGCAAAAGTATTATTTATTTTGCTAGCATTTAACATTTGTTTACAGTGAGATATTAATAACTTTATATAGTGATTTTGTTGTTGTAAACATAACTGTTCTATAAACAATATTTAGATATATTTTAATTATAAATTCTAATACTGTTCAGAATATATTTGTTTTTAAAATTCTAGATATGCTTTAAAAGCCAGTTTAGTTCACCAACACACTTGGAAAGGGAGGGGTGAGCAGAGGGGTATTTAGATGGTTTAAAACTGCAACACACCACTAGATGCCACTAAGTCTTACACACTGGACCTTTAAAGGAGTGAAAAATCTTTTGTTCAAAACAGGCCTTAAGCTTTAAAAAGTTGGTGTCAGTGTGTGCATGGTAAAGAATGACATCATTACATGGAGCTACCTTACACTCAGCTCTTGTCCTCTGTCTCACAACCTTTAGAAGAAAGGCCACATCTCTGGCTTTATTCCAATTAATATTTCCCCCATCTATACTGAACATACATACATCACCTTGATGTGCCCACTGCTTTGAATGCACGGAAGGAAATGAAGCAAGAAAGTACTTTTCTTAATGCTTGAAAATGATAAACATGTTGCTCCTTGGCTATCTAATTTGCTGTGATGGCATTAATCAGTGTTGCACGGCGGGCGACAGGAAAGCGGGAAGGACAAAATGAACCGGGACATTAGTCAATGAGAAGAATGATGCATTAGCTGTTCACTCATAAAGTCATTGAGTGGGGAAATTAGACAAAGGACTTATTGTTCACATGACTTAGACTCCCTCTGTAAGTATTAAACTACAGTGCAGAACCAGGTGCAAAGACACAGGATTTAGATGGTCTGACACAAATGGCCTTGTTTGCTAGTGGTACACTTTAAATGAAATCGCACAAAAACTCCTTCTGTGACTTTCTATTCTGTGTGAAATATTTTGGCTAATTTTCTGTTACATCCACTTAAATTCACATTACCCAATCTTAGAAACTAAGGTAAAAAGGAGGTTTAGAACCATCAAATATAAACTTAGATTTCATCGTTGTCTACAAGGTTGCCTCCGTTTGAAGATTTCTTTAATTTATGATGATTTTTGCCTTATGTAATGACATTTCATCAAACTTGTATTGTATTGTTAAATAGGATCAGGTATTAAAAGTAACATATTCTTACCAAGAATGAACAAATAGACTCACCACAGTTAGACAGCAGCCAACCTCAAACTGATCAGTTTCATCACCAGGTGGGTTGAACTTTATATGGCCTCCTCCTGATGTCAGAATCGTTGGTAGTGGGATCCCTCACTTCAGTCATGCAACTGTGTAAAGACATTAAAAAAAACAGCATAAAATAGTGAATAAAATTAAAAATTTACAGTTAAATATCATGCAATATACATATATATTATAACATTGCCACTGTAATTTTTATATTGTTACATAGCATCTACATTTATAAGGAAACATTTAACCACAGTATTTTGAAATGTAATATTATTCTTTTCTGAGACACCTTCTCCAACCACTTGAACATAAATATGCACTTTATGAGGCAGACACAACAGAAATGTCACCACTTAAGAACTCTGTGCCTTTCTACTATACTATTTTTAAAACCCACAAATAGAAGTGCTGATTGTCACACATATTTTAAAGCTAATAACTATTGTTTTCTTTTAATGCGATTTAGCTACCTTGACCAAGATAATGCTTTCTTTCTGTAATATAACGTGAACACATTAATGTAACAGTTTCAAATCTATCACCTTTCCAACTATACATTAAGTAGTGCTGCCAAACTGTGAAGATGGAGCAGACTTTCTGACGATGAGACAAAAAAGGCAGCAAAAGAGAGAGAACGGTGGTTCAAAGACAGAGGAGGAAGAGGAGCAGACAAACAGGAAGAAGTCATGTGGTAAACAGAGAAAGAGATTCTGTACAGATTGGTGGATGGACAGAACTGGTGGAGGAGGAGTGAGGAGGTTGAGTGGGGGGACGGAGCCAGACCTCTAACAAGTGATTATACTGAACCCCCCCCTTTCCTCTCCCTCTTTCTCTCCCCCCTCAGGGCATGGGGACAAGAGAGCAGCAGGCTGGCAGTGCCTGCGTGTGTGTGTGTGCATGTATGTGTGTGTGTGTGTGTGTGTGTGTGTGTTTACGTGTATATATGTGTGTATGTGTGTGTGTGCACCCTGCCTGTTTCAGCATATTGTGCCCTCAAACACAAAAAGATGATTAGTGGGATTTTCTGTGGGCTGAACAGCATGCCTTTAAGACTGAGACAGCTGGTAAAGGATGTTCAAGATGAAATGGTCCTGGGGTCTCCTCGAAGCCATTCCACTTGAAGAAAGGACAGAAAATAAAGAACAGTTTCTGGCCAACTAACAGTGGCTCTATTCATCCGCCGCGTTACATATGCTAATGAAGTCAGCTCACCCAGGTAGCTGACGGTTATCGCTGTGATGGACAGGTTGGGATAAATCAAAACATCTCTTGAATTTCCCTCTCTCTCTCCATCACAAACACACACTATTACATACACACACACTGAGGTGTCCCTTTGGCCCCGAAGGTTAAACAAACATATTGACTTTAATCAAACTAAACACTTAAAGTCGGGCTCTTATTAAAACAAGGGGCGAACCTCTGCATTCCCTCAAAGCTCATAAATCCAACCAACAATATCTATTTATTCCTTTATGCAATATGCCTTTAATAAACATAGTGTCAGAGGGAAACCAAATCATCCGCGGCTGAGAGCATGTAAGAAAATCAATTAAAATGAAGTCACAGAGCTGGCTGCCCAATTGTCTGTGGCAGTTATTTGATATAATATGGTTAATACTACTGGCTGGGTAAATTAACACAATTTTGCCACAGTATGCTGTGTGTGCATGTGTGTGTGTGTGTGTGTGTGTGTGTGTGTGTGTGTGTGTGTGTGTCAGGGTGTAGGGGGAGGTTTGAGGGAGGGCACTGGGCTCCCAGGGGACCTCTGGGAGTCAGAGTAATACAGCACTTGAAATAAACAATAGCAGTGTTTGACCACAGAGGACCTCAGATGCTCTCTGAATCTACCAGGATGTAATTAAAGCTCGGACAGATTTTCAGTTGTTCTACATGCGCACTTCAGCTGAATGATTTATCGTTTCAAAATGGCAAAAGACACAATTTTAATGGTAACTAACACAGTTAATAGTGTTTGAACACGCTGTTTAGGAGGTGAAAGGTTGCAGCTGGGTCTACTAGTTCAACATTTAGGAAAACAACCTTGTTCACTTTCTGTTGGGGATTAAGATGAGAAGATCAATACTGCTGTCATATCTCCCCCTTGAATATAAAGCTACAGCCAGGTGGCAGTTAGCTTAGCTTAGCATAAAGACTGGAAGCAGGGAGAAACAGCTAGCTTGGCTCTGTTCAGCGGATACAAAGTCCACCCGCAAGCACCTATGAAGCTCAC
The DNA here is from genome assembly GCF_027596085.1 of Anoplopoma fimbria. Classification (NCBI taxonomy): domain Eukaryota; kingdom Metazoa; phylum Chordata; class Actinopteri; order Perciformes; family Anoplopomatidae; genus Anoplopoma; species Anoplopoma fimbria. Next base: position 13,297,730 of record NC_072457.1, read on the forward strand.
TAATTAACAAGTTATATTTTGTTTGCTTAATCTGCATAAAAACGTGTAAGATGTAAGAAAAACAATCCTCCATTTTATGTGAGACTCCAGGAAATCACCGCTCCCAGCCAAGAAGTAGTCCAGCACATAAACCCCTGAAAAACAATACATTTGTTAATTTATACTTAACAATACAAGGACAAAAATTTGTTTAAAGGGACAGATTGCATATTGCAATTAACTGAATACCCTCCGCTCACTCCTTCCTTTCCAAGACTGCGGTAACGTGATAGCAAAACCTTGGTAAAAACGTTTCATTTTTTGTGTATTTTTAGTTAAAGGAGCTGTCTATCACATTCTGAACATTAATTTAGCAACAAAATATTATTAGCTTTGGAAAGATATAAAGGAGTTACCACTACCTGAGTAGATAATGGAGTTGCTCTCCCTCTAGGTGTGTTGTTATCCGAGCGTCTCCATGCTTTGCTTACATAACCGGGCTGGCTGTTTGTGCATGTTAGTTCATAAAGCGTGCCCGACTGGTTGGCTGTCAGGGCGGTGAGAACTGATAATGCCGTAACGACCGATGGCCTCGTGGAGAAAGCGTAGCTTGGCTATGACATGCCGGCTCACCAGCTGCTGGTTGGATCTTTCACTTTTAATCTTTATTCAACCAGGCAAGTTATTAAGAACAAATTCTTATTCTTTGCTCACATGCCATTCTTACCATATTGGAACAACTTAAGGTCCAAGCCAACTTGGTTCATTTTAAACAACGCCCCTTAGCTGTGAAATAATAATAAAGCCTCATCCAAATGAATTTACTATCTGAACATCTTCATATACTGTTAGGTATTTTAATCCTTAAAAAAATTATAATTTCATAAACTCATCATATGTCGTCTCTGGAAAAATATCAACCTGCTAAGTTACTAATGTCAGACAAATCTAGTGGAGTAAAAGTACTTATATTATAGTAGTAATATTTTTTGCTGAGCTGTAGTTAAGTAGAAGCACTGAGTAACATTAAATGGAAGTACCTCAAAATGGTACTTAAGTACTGTAGGCATACTTGAGTAAGTGTACTTGTGTACTGGGACAGTATCAAATATCGTACATAATCACAAAGTTTATCTTATTAAGTCATAGAACAACAATATACATACAACACATGTGTCCAAAATCAGCAAATATATATTAACTGTTAAAGCTTAATATAATGCTATAAGAATCATCATTTTTGAATGTAATTATATTATCGTAATGTTAAGTATAGACCTTTACTAATGTAATATCTTAATTATTGTGAGATGTCAATATTGGTTAGAAAAATCACAATTAGATATTCTACTCAAGTTGTTTAGCCCTTAAATGTGCACTATGTTACAATTTCTTTGTTGTACTTCTTTTTCTGCCATCACATTGCTCTCTTTTCACTTTCCTCTTCCATTCCATATTTCATATTTACCCATAATAACTCTCCATCTTTTCAGCTCTCTAAGTCCTAAACCACATGGCTGGCCATTGTTGGTGGTGCACTGTGATGCATGGACTTCAGTGGATCGTTTGTATGGTGTGGCAGAGCGATTGATTCTGGTGGTGGTGGAGGGGCGGAGAGGGAGGCGGGTAGAAGGGCGGCGGCCAGGCCCCCCACGGCCTGCTGGGAGAAGGAGTTGGAACCAGGCGCTGAGCTGCAGGGCAGCACTGAGGGTCACAACACATTGTTCTCCCCTCTCAAGCCGTCTGGAACCTGTCACACTCTTGTAATGGATGGTGAAAGAAAGACTGTGAAGAAAAGAAAAGGGGGAGGAAGAGGGGGAAAAAAAGAACAGTTGAGGTACTTTTGGATTTTTTGTCTGTGACTGTGACAAATGAGGGATCAATCAGGACATGAGACTACAGAAACAAGGAGCGCATGAAGCAGATACATTTTTTCTACACATTTTTTCCTGTCTCTTTTTTGCTGAATTTGTATTAGCTTGTAGATAGAGGACTTTGTAAAATCAAGCTTCTCTGAATCCAAATTGAAATAATCTTTTATCCCATTACAATAAATCCTGCATATGTTAAACATTTTCTGTTGATGGTTTTCATTTATTTTGTCAGTATAAAATCACTATTTAAGGACTTGAAACCTGTTTGAGACTACATTATATTTACTTTAATTTTCAAAGAGTAGCAATGCAGCTGAGAGAAAGAAATGTTTTGAATAATCTTTCTTTATGCGTTCAAGTGCTTGAGACATAAACATTTTTTGTTGACCTGCAATCTTTGTAATGAAAGACGGAAACAAATTGGCATTATCTTTTTTAATGACACTGATATATTTCTGATTTAGTAACTTGCAAATGCATGATTTTTGGCAGCCAATTCACAAAGACGTCTTCAAAACGTTCCCTGCCTGAAAATTCACAAAATTACACACTTAATTAGAAGAATTTTTATATTGGACAATTTTGGAAAACTTTGGATGACTTTGTTTGATGATTTTTTTGTTCTTTGGACTAATACAAGGGTATCTGAGCATGGCCTCTTCAGAATTGTTGAAGGGAAAGATTGTAGCAAATAAACTTTGGTTAGGGTTAACGGTAAAGAACTTGGTTTAGTTTGGGGAAGAACCATGCTTACTGTTAATAAAAAAGGCATTCATTGCACGTCACACAAAGTCCTGTTCTCCTGCATGAAAGTCAGACGTGCTAGACACTCATCACCATCCATTGGAAACACTTCTACTTGCATTTGGACTGAATGTTGGTGTTGGATATAAATTGTGAGGTGTGAAAATGTCCAATAAGGTTCATGACTGTTTCTAGGGATGGTTGGCTTAAACATCCTGATCATTATCACTACCATTACTACACTCCTTGTAGACTTAGCTATTATATGAATAAAGGAAACTAATCATTCAACTCTCTCCAGTGTTTTAACTGCAAGTCGACTTTTTATACAGATCTAAACAAAAACCAATGGCAGCGTTGGAGGAAATCAGCTAATAAAAGTTGAATGTACCAGCTGAGAGTGAGTGTTGTAGTACGACAAAAGCAGTTCAGTCCTTTTCCTGTGAATCAAAAGGTGATGAAGGCTGAACAACCACTGACAGATCTGAGGGTCCTGAGAGTATCCCTGACACAACACGTCTCATCAGCAGCCCCAAAATGAAGACATGGAACAGGACACCGGATGACAGAGGCTCCCTTGGTGTGTGTAGGTGTGTTAGTGTGTGACCGTGTACACATCTGAGTGTGTGTGTGAGTGTTTGTGTATGTGGGGTAACTTGGCCATTCTGGACCTTGCAGCTGTGGCACATCGCGGAGCCAGTGTGCCACGTTAACATCAAGGAGCCGTGGGTGTGTTCAACATGCAAATGATAGCAGATCAGTGAGGCCCGGTCTCTGCCTGCACTCTCCTGTGAGTCCCGCTGAATAAAAAAAACTAAATCCCTACAGCACAGCCATTTCATAGAATGACAATATCTGTCAGATGATGTGACACGACTCACTGAGATACATCACATGGTTCAGTGTGTAAATATTACAAGTCCAGCTCTCTCTATCTCTCCTTTCACACAGCATTTATTTCACGTGGCAATGTTCATTGGGCGTTTTTTTTCGAAAAAAAGGGGCGTACAACACAAAGGCAAACAAGGCTTAATTAAGACACTTAAGCGAGCGATCACAGTGGGCAGATGGCTTTCTGTAGTGGATCCAAGCTCAACCACGGGACACTGTGGAGTTGAAAAGAACTGCCAAAGGGGACTCTGCAAGTGGGCTTCCCTCCTCACCAGCCAAACGGGGTGGAGGGTCAGAGGAAGGATGGAAATAGTGTGAAAAGGAGACCACCCTGCTTTGTTTTATAAAAGGAAAATGTATCCTGAAGGGGTGGGGGTTAAGGATTGATGGTAGTTATTAAAGAGGTTGTAAAAAAAAAAGGACGTGGGGAAGGACAAGTTCAATGTCTGAATCTCTGACCTCATGATTTTTGTTGATAATAAGCATCTGTGTGGACAGAGTTGTCACTCACAATGGCTGCCATCACTCTCTCCCTCTCTCAGCCCTGTAAGACAGCATGGCGTGTCTCGTTTCTAGCTCAGTGTGTTCGTCAATCCTTGGCTGGCCCGGCTCCAGCAGCAGACAGATCAGAGGATTATGTAAGCTGGAGGGGCCTTGAGCTAAGTGTGCTGAGAGTTACTCAGAGGTGTGATTTGACAACGTACGTGCCAAACCATCGCCCAGCCCTCAATACATGCAATAGATGTTAGTGATCACATATCCAGAGGGCTAGAGCGAGCAGAAAGAAAGCAAACCAATATTTTTTTGTTGTGTTTACTCTCAGCCCTCCTCTTCTTGTTCTTCTCCTGTGTTGCCGTTTCATTTATGTGAGTGGAAGGGAGGCGGGATGAATGGAAGATGGAGAGAAACAGGTAAAAAGTGGTGATTCATCTTCAAGGAAACTGAGCTGAGTCTGTAACGAGTGTTTTTTGTTTTTTTTATGGTAGTGTGGCAATGATAAAATAGTGTAGGCCCAGTGGCTATTCTTTACTCACACTTTACTTTTTAAAACAAGACTAAATTGTCGGAGCCAGGATCAAACAGGTGAATGAAATTCTGTTTGGAAAATATGTAAATTAAAGTGTAATAAAGTGTACTCTGCATGCATGATCATTTAAACCAAGATATTATAGCCTATTGTAGTCTATCTTAGTTTACATAAACACTATAAAAGGAACCATAATTTCAGCAAGGATTCTCATGTACAGGTCTTAACCATTTATTGCAACAATAATACATATTATACTTTGGCAGTGTGCCTCTGCTCACGTGATGCTGTACAACATTGACAGCAACTGTACCTGAGCTTGCAAACCCACCCGGCAGAGCCAGAGATACACAACATTTGATAAACATGAACACAAATTTTAGGTAAAGTAGATTCACCTACACCAAAATGCTGATTCAGGAGTATCTGAGGAGGTGTACGTTGTTACATTACTGAAAGTATGCAGCTTTCAGCATTTGTAATCGCAAATGTTTATATGAACTGCCACTTTAGAAATGATCAAACTAGACATGAAAAAAAAAATGAATGTATTTAACTCTGCCTACATTATGCTTAACATGGTTCTCTACTATATCTGCCCTGTCAGGTTCAATATGTAATTCTGGTGGACCAGATCCCTTCAATTATTACTTATTTAGTTTTCTACCGTATAACACTCATATTTTAAGATATTCGGACTAACAAATGTCAGTATCCACCTTAAAAAACAACATGTGTAGTATGTGCGTGATAGTAGAACACGTTAACTCCTTTTGATGTCAAGTCACAAACCTAAATCCAAGAAACATTAGTGCGTACATGACCCCTGTGTCCTCAATAGTAACTACAAGTAGGACAGCGGATAGGAGGTGGAGATGTGATTGGCTGATATCTTAACATGTGATTATGGAACTGCCGGAACTACTTAAAAGATATATTCACATACAGTACTGCTTGTAGTATTATATTATATAATATATTTTATTTTAAACTTTTGATTCATGAGCAAAACATTAACAAAGCTAGGCTCAGACTGGTGTTGTGAATTTTCACTTGATAATCGAGAGCTAATAAGATTATTTGATGAATCAAAAATGAATCTGCAACTCTTTTGATAACTGATTAGTCTTTAAATTGATTTAAAGGAAGAAAAAAACAATCAGTTTGTGACAAAAAAAAGCATGTTAAGGACTTTACTTGGGCTCTAGGAAATTGTGTTGACTTTTTTCTCTCTTATGTTTTGCAGACCAAATGAGTCATGAACTAACAGAAAATTATTGACAGATTAATCAATAATGAAATAATCATTCAGCCATAGAAAACGTACACTTGTGTTCTCAAGCACAACTAATGTCAACAAGCCTTTTATCAAGAATCATGAATAACATATTTGTCTGATGTTAATCCTGGTATCAGATAAATTCATTAAAGAATGTTGGCGTGAAAACTGGTGTTTGGAATATTTTGAATGGATTAGATCACAGATTTCCCCTTTAAGTGTCATCAATTAATGGAGTTAACTGTGTAACAATATGTAGAACCATCATTTTTTCCACTTGAATTTTGTGACCATCTGAATGATCACTACCTTACATTGTCCAAAACAAACCATATATATATATATATATATATATATATACTGTGCATGTATGTATGTTGGTACGTTGTTTGTTGATGTAGAATGACTGTTGTGACTTGAAACTCTCCCTTGAAGTTTCCACGGTGACAGGCCCCTGAGCTGTGGATGAATGGATGAACATGGGCATCGGCAGCCCTGCCAGCGTGGTGCCCATGCCTTTGAAAACAGCCAAGGTAAACGTATGCAGCGTGCTATTTTCATCCCACCGCGGCTGTCAACCTAAATCTGCTTCTCCGACTGGTCATTTTTATCACTTGCCAAAAACTGCCAACTGGTGGTAAACTTTTAAGTCAGTTTTTAAATTTCATTTCCCCAGAGTCACACCGAACAGGAGTCAGCCAGAATTCGCAATGAATTGCCCAGGGGCAAAAATGTTTTGTTTTTTCTCCCCGCACCCACTCTCACAGAAAAAGAGAAACAAACACACAGAAAAAAAAGAAAAGGGGAAGAATTGCACAAAGACAGCAAGACAAGCATCCACACACACACACACACACACACGCACACACACACACACACACACACACACACACACGCACACACACACACACACACAAACACACACACACAGTGCACGCTACAGTTCTTTTACACAAAAAAATAGACTCCCATAATGCTCTAACTATCTATCTGTATGTCGGTGCAGGAAGAGTCAGGCAGCCGTAATGGCAAGGCAGCACTTGTTAGAGAGGTAATATCAGGGTATAAATAAATCCTCTGTATCACAGATGGGGGAAAGAAAGAGAGTGAGCATAAAGAGAGCCATCCATCAGTCTCCCGGGGAGCGGGACAAATTAAAGCCCATAAAAGGGCCTCATTACTGGGGGCAGCTCTCCTGTCTCAGCCTCCCTCATCCTTCCACATCACCTCTCTAGCTCTCTCATTCTCCTTCTATTTCTCTCTCAAACACACAGACACACACACAGACACACACACACACACACAGACACAGACACACACACACACACACACACACACACACACACACACACACACACACACACACACACACACACACAAAACACCATAACCACCACCACTATCAGGGGGAAATTATACACATAAAACACTAAGGAATCCAGTGCTGCTGCTAATATGTCCGTATGACAATGTCCACGGGCACTCGCTGATTCATTCCACACCATCGTGTATAGCACACACACACACACACACACACACACACACACACACACACACACACACACACACACACACACACACACACACACACACACACACACACACACACACACACACACACACATTCTTTGCATATTGTATTTTAATTGATTGTTATAGCAGGTGATGAAACCACTTTATGACTGTTTTCGTGCTTTGTTAGACCTTTTGATCACTCGGACTTATGAGGGCGTATATATTTGCATTTTAATTATTTTATACTTGTGTTGTGGAAAGGAGCAAAACACACAGAGCACTTTATATCTACAGGAAGACTCAATGAAAGGGTCGTTTTCACACATCCTGCTCATGTACAACATCTCATTCAGAACTGAGCCCAGTTGATGAGCCTGTAATACTTCTGTTGCACCATGAAAACCTTTCGTATTATAGTGATTTATCAGGTTGTAATTAACTTGAGGATTACAGTGTTCTCAATCGGTTGAAGAAATCCTCCCCTTAAAACTAAAACTACAAAAAAAGAATTGTAAAATGATGCATTCATAACTAAGGCTGTTCCCCGAAAGCTGAGATTTTGGTGATGCAAAGTTTCACTGAAGTTGGTTGTTGATTGATCAGATGCATCTTCAAATGACAGCAGATCAGTGAGGCCCGGTCTCTGCCTGCACTCTCCTGTGAGTCCCGCTGAACAAAAAAAAAAAAATCCCTACAGCACAGCCATTTCATAGAATGACAATATCTGTCAGATGTCAGAATTAAGTAATTTATCAAGCAACACATGCAACCATTACCTGGTTCCATCATCTCAAATGTGAGGATATGGAATTTTTCTGTCTTTTACATACTGTAGCTGTTAATTGAATATATTTGGGTTTGTATTTTGGCTTTGGACAACACATTCAATTTAAAGGCATTTCTTTGGCCTTTGGGATATTGTGACTGCTGTTTTATCACCTATTTCTGATATTATATACACTACAAAAAACGAATTATTTAATCTATTGTTCAAATAGACACAACTCAAACCTGGAATAAGTTTCATATGTTGTGATCATTTACTGTATTTCCTTTGTTTTGCTACAAAATCCAAGTGTAGCATGATTAACATTTTTATTGCTTGCTAAATAATGACAACGTCAATGTAGACAAAGTCAATTTAGTCAAAGCATGTGGCAGGATGCGTGAATTTTTCTATTTTTAAAGTAAACCACAATCACTCCTTAAGCTTTAAGCTGCCCTTTACATTTTTCTAGTACACAAACAAAATTCTGATAACATTCAACACTGTAAAAAACACAGTAAATATTTTGTGAAAGCACCAATGGTCCACCCTACTCTATAGTAAGAATATTGATATGATATGATATTAAGTTACATGATAAAATATATCGTGATATTTGATTTTCTCCGTATTCTTCAGCCTCACAACATATTTTCTTGAAATAAATGTTTAAGTAGCCTACCGACAAAACAAATTGGACACAAGACAAATGCTTTGCACACCCAATCATCCACCCCGACCTTGCTAAACATATTTGGTAAAGCAAATTGTTTGTACATATTTTTAAGGAGACAAAGTTACTAAAGTATATCTGAGTGGAGAACCAGCCAAAGTAAAAAAGCTTTGCTTCTTAGCATTGCTGAGAACCATTCTAAAGACAACCAACAGTGTGAGCCACCACGTAAACACAGAGACAAGGACAAGGATGAAGAAGAAAACAGCGACCTGTTATGAGAGTGATAAGCAGGGAGGCTGAGGAAAGCAGCTCTGGGACCCTTACAACAACCAAAGCCCCATCGACTTTCTTCCCCTCCACAACACCACCACCACCACCAATCCCTTGTTTTCTCCCTCAGAAATTAGCCTACAGACTAAGTACAGAGTTATGTGCGGCTTTCTTATTTCATTACAGGCCCTGTGTAAATAAAAGGAATTCGCCATCAATACGGGCAAAAGTATCTGCTGAATCCCATGAAATCCCTGACATGAATTATTGACAGTCTAATGGGACTAAGGGAATGGTGCTGGAGTTGAAGCCTGAGAGCAACCGTGGTGAGGAGAAGCTGTAATATAATATCTATTTCTGTGTCTGTGTGACGTGTAGCAACCCCCCCCTCAAATCAACCTCCATCAACCCCCACACACACACATAACATCTCTCCATACACAATCCTAAACACGCACGCACCGTCAGCACCACCTCATCCAGTGAGCGCCTTAAATTTAAATCACCCCAGGTTGAGTTAACAGCTGGCCAGGGGACTTTGAGGACACAATTAAGAAGCTGAGCGAAACTCAGTGCCTGTTTACTCTGAGAAAGCTTGTCAAATTACACTTTGACATCTCGTATTACGGCAGCGTGAAATGAGAAGGGTTGATAGGATCTAAATCAGAGAGAGCCAGATGAGATGGTGCTGCTCTTGAGGGGATTCATTCCAGCATTCACCCGCGGAGACGCTAGAAAGCGGACTGTGTTACATCTCACTTTATTTTCCTCGACGCAATGTGAGGCCCCACTTTCTACTTTTGTCTTTCAGCTCAAATTCTCACACAAACTGCATACTCAATGATTATTTGCATTAAATTATTAATATGCCAATGGTAACTGTGCTGGGCTTTGGAGTCGGTGCAACCAGCGCACATTCTTTCAAGATGAACATGGCGAGAAGGAACTTCAGAGCTGGTAGCCCTCATTTAAATCAAGTAAGAAAAGAAGACACTATTGATTCCATGCTCTCTCTCTCTCTCTCCCGCACGTTGGTTTCGGCTTGCCTTCCAAAACATTATTTTTTTGCAAGGGGGGTCCCCATAGAGCTCAAAACAAAGAGGACAGGCGTGTTTGAGGGTAATACTCTTGTGCACAGCGTGAGGCATGCACTAACAAGAAGGAGCGAACTCGGGGAAAAAAAAAAGATGTTGCAAACTTCATCCATAGTTTTGAAGCTTCCACCTATGTGGCCGCACAATCAGGGACATGATATAAACAACTCAAACGTCAGGATAGCCATATCTTAAAAATATGCCAGACACATATGTCTCACCGAGAACGTCCCGGTTGCCGACGATATGGGTAAAAACTTCAGGTAATAATAAAAAAACAACAATCTGGCACAATTTCCACCCATCAACATGGCAGTATTTGTGTTTTAACCAGGAGAATTCACCACTTTTCAAAAACAATCCGCGTTCATTTCTCCGTCATCTTCACAGTAATGTAAACAGCCAATTGTGAAGGTATATGGTGGAAGACAAAGGAGAGTCGGAATCGCTCGGCTCACGATCAGTAGAAAGGAACAAGACACAAACTCTGGAGTCTAATTGATGGTGCTGCTGTGACTGCTGCCCTTCAGAGAACAAGAGCTTATTATTCGCCCGTTGATGATTTGACACAGTTTGATCTGCACATACCCAATTGCAGGGCTTCTGCATCAGGGTTTGTTTACGGATTGACTGATCAAAGGGCCCCCGCATGTCTCTTTGTTTGTTTCATGTACGCGGACAGTTTGGCTTTTATTATAGTTGTGCGAAAAAATTGTAATTTTTGAGTCCATTTGATAAACACTGAATAGATTTATCAAATACCTAGTTGTGTGAGAGGCCTGACCTTGACTTCAAATGAGAAAAAGCAAGTTTACACATTGAGCTGAAGGAATCGCAGAGGCTCTGCACCTGGTGTTCTTGTGAATTTCTGATTGATTTTTAAAAAATTCAAGTTTGGAGTGACTTAGTTTGGTTTAAAAGAAGAAATCCACTATTGCAAGAGCTGATGTAATGATAATGGCCTGAACCATAGACTGCAAACATACACACAAACACACAAAAAAATCCAATTTCGTACAACTTGGCTGCTATTTCATTTGCTTTGGCCATAGTTTGATTGTAGCAAATCAGACACAGGTGATCAGACAGGTTGTAAACAAGCAAACAGTTCAGTCAGTTTATTTAAGGACTTCTAACAGAAAGTTTGGGTGACGATTTCACCATTTACTTTAATTTTCTCTTCTGTTTAAAACTGCCTGACTGCTCTAATTTCTTGCAAAGCCTCTACATTCCAATATATGTCAGCAATATACTTTGTGGGTACAATGTTGTCATAGCCAGTAGGAATGCCTACTAAAATACGATCCTAGAAGTATTAATCTGTGGTTCTCAACTCAAAGCCACATTTTTTCTATCTGAAAACAGGTCACAAATACATACTTTCATTTTTAAATAAGCCTTTATGATTTCCTACAACAGATGGTCGCTGTGGGTTTCACTGTGGCTCATTCATTCCTTGAACAAGAGTAAAAAGTGTATTTGTTGGAGACTATTTTCAGGTGTGGATTAGTATTTACAGCAGCAGTATGGTCGATGTGGCATCAACTCAAAACAAATTAAAGCCCCCGTGTTAACTGTAATGAAAAATGTGACCCAGTGCAACAATGTGTATCATAGATGTGTTTATAACAGTTTTTGGACCACAATGGAGGACTATGTCATAGAGGAATGAGCTATATGAGGCTCTGGCTACACAGACACATTTTTTTATATAAATTATTTGTCTATTATCACACATACACACAAACAAACAAGCATGCTTGAACAAAGAAGCAGACAAACTGTCAGTTTGAGACGTACGTACACACACACACACACACACACACACACACACACACACACACACACACACACACACACACACACACACACACACACACACACACACACACACACACACACACACACTCCCGCGATGTACATTCAAAGTACAGTACAGCATGAATACTTCATGTAAAGTATGTTTAAAACACATACGGTTTACAGAGGATCACAACCTACAGATGCTTCCTGCTGGCAGGGCTTTGGGGAACTGCAGTGGCATGATTTGTACAACTGGCACTTCATAAAGCATTTACCAGTCAACATTTGTGTGAACCGTATATTCACAGGGAGAAAACACTTGATAGATGGGGAGAAGGGTTAGAGGATGATGAGGGAGCAGAGGGCAAAGACATCCCGGCTCAGCCGCTGACAGCTGGCACAACTGTGTCTGTGTACAGGTAGGCTATGCATGTGCATTTATTCATACATATATCTTGTGGGTTGCGGTTCTAGCCGTGTGTGTGTGTGTGTGTGTGTGTGTGTGTGTGTGTGTGTGTGTGTGTGTGTGTGTGTGTGTGTGTGTGTGTGTCCTGGTCCAGGTCATTAGAGGCAGCTTGCTGTGCCCTGATTTGTGCACTCACAGTATGTGAACACAGCAAGGGATCGATTAGTACCTTGTGTGGCATTTCACACAGGTCTCATCTCTCTGCCTTCATTTCCTACTGCCACTGGATCACATCTACAACGTAGTGTGTGTGTGTGTGTGTGTGTGTGTGTGTGTGTGTGTGTGTGTGTGTGTGTGTGTGTGTGTGTGTGTGTGTGTGTGTGTGGTTTAAAGAGAGAGTTAGTGATGCCGTGACCTTTTTTGTCTTAGAGTAGTGCTGCAAACCAGTTGAGATGCAACCAACTGGTGTAAGTGGCTAGTATAAATAATATTAGAGTTATTTTTCCCAAGTAAAATGATAATCTACACACAGCATAAAAAAATCTCAAAAACACTGTATTATTTTTCTGTCAGCAACTTTTCCAAAACACATTTACCTCAAGCAACTTAAACAACTTGGTTGTACTTAAGACACAATTTTAGTTAAAGTCAATTAAACCAATGCTGACCAGTTAAGCCCTCTCCCCCCACACCTTTCCGACGTCGGAGTTAGGGGGTAACTTTCAAAAACCGACAGTCAATCATTAAACCTCCTTGATTGGCCAGCTGTGGTAGGTGAGCTCTATTATTTCTCATTTTTTGCACAACTATTTATTACTCATCATGCGAACAACCGAGGGCAACAGGATGAATGTCTTCCAGGAAATGTTTGCCCTTATCCCCATATGTAAATAATGTTGAGCCAACGTTGTAACACATCGTACAAACCAGTTCTGTTAAAGCATAACACAACCCTTAAGGGTACAAACCCCAATCTCTGGCATCAAGTACTTTGCTTATAAACCCGTTCGTCTACTCCAACTTCCTCCAGCAGACTTTTGGCTCAGTTCCAATAGAGAGGACAGTTACCAAATTTACACAGGACTGTACACACTGCACTTATCCTGCCCCTATTCGACCAACTGCAGCACAACATTTCCTCACTTCTCATTTATCACATTACTTATGTAGAGTAGATGGCACAATATGGGACCACCGTGTAACCAATGACAATAGCTTGTGGACACAGATGAAGTTGAGCACAGTGAAGTGAAGTGAAGTGAAGTGAAGTGGGTACTTCAGGAGGTAGGAGGCCAGAGGAAATCAAGTGTGTCCGCTCAATTAACACTCACTGGTCTATTTACATACACACATCCAAAGTGAGTGGCTCTTAACACGGCAAGGTGCTCAGGAGGCTGCTGGATGCACCGAGGGTGGAAAGCTGAAATCAGCACCACATGCACAAAAAGAAAAAATCTGGCTGAAACTACACAAGAAACAGAACATGTCTTTTAATGAAGCAACCGTGGTCCTCGGTCATAATTTTCAAAGAAGCAGCCAAGATTAAAGTCAAAGGAGTCTCCCAATGGCTTCAAGTCTGCACTGCTTTGAAAAATACCCCCAGTGTACAAAGCACCCCCCCCCCCCCACCCCACCCACCCACAACCACCACCTCCTCCCCCTTTTTTTCGCCCACCCTATCTTTTTCTCTCTTTTCACACTCTTCTTTGCTCTGTGTTTCTCTTTCTTTTCTCCTCTTTTCAAATAACTGGAGCTGCACTTTAGCCACCAATTCTCGCCCCTGATCCCATCATTAAAAAGGCTCAGGCAGAACAAGGGCTTTTTTTTTTTTCCGTGTGTGTGTGTGTGTGTGTGTGTGTGTGTGTGTGTGTGTGTGTGTGTGTGTGTGTGTGTGTGTGTGTGTGTGCAAGAAAGAGGCAGAGGCAGACAGACCGAGACAGGCTGACAGACCTGGGCCTGCCAAGCGACGTGGCGCTCACTCTTTAAGTGCAACAGACACCTCCTCACCGACTACAGAACTAACACTATGCCACGCGCACGCACAATAGGATGAATAATTGATCGGCCTGGGGCTTCACGTGTTAAGAACAGAGGAGGCGTGCCAGTAGCGTTTTCACTTCAAATTTGTATTGTCTTTAGTCTCCGCCAGCCATCTACATTTCTAACACCTGCCTCAGTCAGATGTGCGCCGGTGCACTAGCCCCGGAACTATCTTTCATCTCGCACACACTGTTACTGGAAGAGGAGGAAAAAAACACACACTTTCAAGAGATCATTATCTAGCAGGGAAACCAGGACACAAGTTCGATAGCTTCCCTTTTTCCTCCCGCCTCCACCAGCAGTAACCTTTGTTAGATCATTTCAACACCTGCAACGTTTTTTTCATAACAGAATAGACGATTCTCACTTGCAAAGGTTTTTGCACCTTAACTGTAAAAATAAAATCTACTAATGTAAAATGTACTGTTACGACTGAAAATAACTCCCAACGGAAAAGAAGAGAAAGAGTCGACAATGCCAAATTTTTTTTATTGCATGTGCTCTTTTGAAATAGCTTTAGTAAAGTATTAACCAGCATTAGCCAGTAAATACTGTGAGTTGACACACAAAGTCTTGTTGAATGCTGCACAAGCCTTTCTGAGCTCAGTAGCAGGGAAAAGTACTATTTTGGTCATAATTTTAGTCATCCTATTTAACATACTAACATTCTAGACATTGATATACATACAGTGCTGTTTGTTTTGCTCTTATTGTCAGAAATATATGTTACTTTGCGACACAAACTGCCTGATGTTTTGTTCCCACTAAATAACGACACAGTTAGATTTGGAAATAAAAGACTAGAGCTTGACTTCGGTCTCTAGAGGTTAAATAGTACCACATTAGTAATATTTGGTATTTTGAAGAAAAGAAATAATACAGTGTATAAACATATCCTGAATAAACATCTGGTTCCGTTACAAAGAGCTTCAGCAAATGAGCATCCTGTTTAACATCTGAGCACACTGACATGTTTACTGCCTTTGTTCAGAACCTAGGGAAGAGAGTTCATAAAAAAAAAACTGACAACACAAGCTAATGCTTTTCACTTTCATGCTTCTCTTCAATATTTTTTACCCTTGCCAAAAAGTGTAAATCCCTGAGTAAGTAATGAGTCAAATCTTCACTCCATATGCATTATACATTAAGCAATTAAAAATTCTAAATCTTCACTGCGCCAAACCAACAAGAGGTCATTTGGTTTTAGAGGAAGTGGTCAATCCTCTTCTCTTGTCTGCTGAATAACTAAATGGTCTGCGTTTCACAGTCGACCTTTTTGAACTCTTTGAAAGCGCTTTTTTCTTTCAACTTCTCATCTTGGATTTCCCTGTCTCTTTGCAATGGGTTTAGAAGTTTAAAAGTTCTCTCGATTTCTAAAAGGTATATGATCAAAATATATTTCTATCCTTCAACACTGCTTCCTTGGTGCTACATTATATATGACATACTTCAAGTTTAGCATTTAATACGTTTGTAACTTCCTAATCCTAACGTTCTATCTAAGATATTGAAGAGTGAAGATATAATATTTATCTATCAAAAAACATTTAACATCATAAGAAACATTCAGAGATCATAGTTCAGAGATCCTAATTATTAAATTATTAATTAATAATTATTATTATTAAATAAAGCTGATTCTAATCTCTAACCCAATAAATCAAAAGGAGACCTTATGAACTTCAAGTCACAAAAAGATAAAGGCATCTTCGATTAAAACATTATGATATGTTAGAGCGAGAGTTTGACATCTTGGGTAACAAATAAGTTTAGGTACAGAGAAGCGTAGCTTACAGAGGGAAACAATTAGCTTAGCACTCTTGAAACGTAAGAAAATACTTCTACCAGAACCTTTAAAGCTCAACAACATTCACTACCATGTTTCTTAGTTTAATTTTAACAAACACGGAAGAGTGAAAACAAAAAGTTGTGGCTTAACAGGGTTTCTGTGCAGGATGTATTGGCTGAGTGGAGTGACTTCCTAGAGTCTTGCGGTATCTCATGTCGAAGTATTTCTTTAACCTGAAGGTACGTTGGCGAACATAAAGTTCTTTCGGAAAGTGTCTAACAAGTTCCGTCGCTGCCTCGACTTGCCTGCCAAGCAGTTCATGACTATATAATGTCCTCATGTATTATAAAGACCTGGCCATGATTGAAAACAGCACAGTCAAAAACAACAAGTGATTAAAGATCGTGAAGTTGACTGAAGAGGAACGGAGATGGCTTGACCTTAAACATACTTGGACTCCCCGGTGGACACGAGAACCAACTCCCTCCCCAGTAAACAGTCCTGTAATATTTAACACAGAGGACGTCAAAGGGCTCTAATGTTCGCTCCTCTCTGCTGTGGATTGGGATGTTTTGCCCGGGGTCGGCTTCCCACCATTATGACATCACTCAGGACCCGAGCAGGAGACTATCAAAGGCACCGCAGCAGTGTATCATATTCATCAATGGAAAATATTCATATGCATATACACCCTTGCCACCCTAGAAGGGAAGCATCTCCTTTTTAAAGGCTGCAATCCACTGGCAACACATGAAAAGTTACAAAACATCAAATAAGGCGCTGCAAAAAGAAAATTAAAAATACAAAAACGCTGGGGCGAAAAAAGTAAGACGTTAAAAGAAGAGGAAATTCTTTAAAAGAGTAATGATTGAACAGAGACTGATTAATCATCGATGGCGTTCTCGGGTAACTGTCCAACATTACTTTTGATTTAGCGTGCTGGGCGATCAATAGAAAGAGCTCCGGGGGGCGTTTCTAATTAAGGTAATTCATGAGCTGGCTGATATGGGTAAATTACAAATTCCTTTGCACATGTAGATACACATCGTGCACAACTCCCATCAATTAAGTTGAGTTTGCCAGTGTTATGTTTCCTGTATCCGGAACTTCAGTTGCAGTGCATGATTCTAATCCAAATATCATTAAGTCAGTCCATTTGGTCAGTTTGTCTCGACTGTTATTTATAAACCTCAAGTGAGTGATTATGACTTGACTGACTTTACACTTGTTCTTATTAAACAAGATAAATAGAAGGTTAAAGCACAGGACCCACTCGCTCATACTGTATGTACATTGAAAGTGTTATTGATTGCTGAAGAGAACCCCTCCTATATGTGTTTCCAATATAAGTGTAAAGCCACAGACCTTGTTTCATGAGAAATGCATCGTAAAAATCAGGTGAAGTTAATGTGAGGTTTCAGCAGGTACAGTTACTAATACTTAGTGAGGTTTTTTTCAAAGTTGCAGCCATTTTAGTCAGAACTCTCCTATTTCTCTTTCCTCGGACCGGGTCTCCTTGCTGAGATGGGTGGAAGACAAAAGGAGAGAATTAAGTGTCCTTTTGAATGGACAAACAACTTCTGCTAAAGCCCCTATAGCTTTTGGCTTTTTTGAACGGAATAACCTTGACTTCAAAACTTATTAAAGGGAATTTTGGGACATCGAGGATTTAATTACAGAGAGACAAATTGTGGGATCTGCTAGGCTGATCTGTTGGTTTTAAGGGCATATATCACTGTGTAGTGTAGTCAGTGTAAAAATGGTAGAAAACATAATTATTTTGGCAGCATGTATATAGAAAACAGGAGTTGGCCAAGAACAGAGCCTTGAGGGACACCATATTCAACTGAGCCATTGTGAAGGACATGTTGCCCGGAGCAACAGAAAAGGTTCTGTTAGAAAAGGTATTTCTGGATATCAATTCAGATAAATAAGATGATGATGCATCCTTAACTGCTTTCTAATAAATTAAGCTTTGGATTTTAAGAGCTTGAGTGTGATCGCTCAGCCAGGGGAGGTTATTTGATTTTTGTTTTCTACTTTTAAACGGTGCAATTTGGTCGGGGATGGATAGGGACTTATGGTTAAATGCATTTAACATTGCATCTGGGTTCAGAGGAGATATAGCGGATTCAAAGAATGATGAATTATTAGATTTACGGAATTAAACTGCAGAGCAAGCGTTGACAATCACTCAAGAGAGAGACTAGTAGAGAGTAACAGGTCTAAGGTGTGACCTTTAGAACGTGTTGCCCATTTAACAGATTTAACAGGTCTGTAACACAAAGCAATCTCAGAAGCTGTCATTGGAAACTGTTGAAAAAAAGACAGAAACTTTAAAAATATTCTTGACGGGCATCTGTCAATAAAACTCTTCGTCAGGAGAAGAGCGAAAAAAACACCTTTTCAATCGACAGGCCCTTAATTCTTCGCTTTTCTTTCAATGAAGAAAAGCTTTCCAGCTGTGACACAAATGATGCTATTGCAGCATCCGAGCTAACCTCTTCAGGAGCCTCCATTGTCGTTTTCAACAAACTTTCAGCTCTCATGTCATCTTGCACACACTTAAGCCATGCACGTAGCTAACAGTAGCTCCTTACAGGACACTGATTGGTCAGTGCAGAGGCTTGCCAGACACAAACACATTATTTGAAGCCTGACAAGAATATATGTGATACGTGATCCCTCGATTCTGAAGTGTTCTTGTGACAATCGCGAGAATACAGCTGTTGTGGGAGGTAAGTTTAGTTTAGCCACCAAGCTAAAAACGAGCCTCGCCATGTAAAGAGCTGGAACGGAAGCAAAGTATAATCTAATAGGAAAGCAAGTAGGGATGTCTCGTGGTAATTAACAGGGTTGTGATTAAAATGGTAAAAGATAAGTAACACCACTAAGAGCAATTCTGATCAATAGGTGAAAACTTAAAAACAGTGAAAAAAAACAGACGACGTTAGAAACAAGGAAGGGAACTTTTCACAGCCAGTATGGACTTGAGGAATGATTAAATGGACCAATTACAATGTACAAATTGATAATATGAGCGTTGTGATAAGACAAATGAGAACCTATCTGTTAAATTGTAACATACTGTACAGAAACCTAGAGAAGGTGTGTCGGGGTGTTAAAGGCCCAGTCCTGCAGGTGTTCACTCTTGAAAAGCCCTTCTTTTTATTGGCAGCTATTCCAAAGACAAGATTTAATGGAAACGGCGGATGTTGAACCAACTGAGGATCAAAGAGGTTTGACATCAGGTGGATACTTCAACAGAGAAACAAAACCTCACGACTCCAATAGCACTATAGCACATAGAGAGATTTATCACAAACACTTAACTCCAAACTACTAGTGATTAAGCATGATGGCCTTTTCTCTGTCTTTTAGTAAAGATTGAGGATTTTAAGAATTTCATGATGAAAACATTTGATTTAACATGTTGTTGGCTAAAATAAAGGTGCAGGGGAGTCTGGGGATGTGATGAAATATATATGTCTGAGTTCACGGAGCAGGCTGGTTTGTGTGTGAAGCCTGCTCTTTATTGTTAGAATGAGAAGACAGCTGCATTCAACATCTGTAAGATAAGGCAATAAACGCCAGTGAACCGCTGCAGCAGCACTAATTCAAAGCAGTCGTGTTTGTCCACTGCCACTCCACAACAAAATGATGCCAATAGAATAACTGCATATCTTGCTGTTTAGTGTATAATCAGGTGGCGTCTTGTATTACCACAGGCCTCCGAGCCATTATTAAACCTGAAGACTTTACTGTGATGGGGCCGCGATGCAGCGCGAGGCATCAAAAACACAAGGTGCCACGTTCTCCAACAGACAGGTAGGTTAAGTGGCAAAGAATGGCAGAGAACGACAGTCATTTCAGAACGCAGCTGCTGTGCTGCATGCTTATGCCAGCAGAAATGGCTTAAATACACCCCCATGAATATGCAATTTCTGTATGAAGAGTTTGACAACAAAGGGCCAACCACATCATTTTTGATGAGGCTAGATTGTGTGTGTGTGCGTTGTGTATGTGTGTGTGTGTGGGATTGTATATGTGTGTGTGTGTGTGTACAGATCGGCAGGTTTCTACTGTTCTGTCCTACTTACATGTCTGATTATGTTCAATTAGAGAAGTAAAGGGAAAAATTAATGCTGCAGAACAGCTGATTTTTTATTTTTTTTACCTTATGCAATGGTTAAATTACCAGAGTCAGAAAATTTGTAACAGCATCATTGAGAGGAAATATGTCATTTAAAAATAAAAAATAAATTGCAACCTTGGCTCTTCAAATAGTTGCGAAAATAGTAACCTATATACAGAAAAAGTTTTTTTCTTTTTTTCTGCTTTAGCACTGTCCTGCAAGTCAAATACAGGCTGATAAACCTCCAGAAGAATCAGGCTTCATAACTCTAAACCACTGGAGGTGATGGAATAAATGTAAACAGCCAGTTAAATCTGCACTGCCCCAAAAACATTGTAATGAACCCTGAATGAATGCATATATCTTCTGGATCTCTAACCAGAATATTAAGGCCCTGGTTTTCGTGGGTGTAAACTGTTAGGTAATAATAATCTTAAATGCAAAAAAATGTAATATGTTTGTATTAAGGAGAGGATATGTTTTGTTAATCAAGATTAACACTATGGTATCACTGTCTAAAACATCCTTTATAAAGTGGTTATAAGTCATAATTGATGGGTTTATTGATTATTTAACAATGCTTTAAATATCAGCTATCATCCATTAATAAGACTGGTATGTTGTTGATAACATGTGGCTGGTGTTTATCCTCCTCCATCATCACACAATACAACGCTCCAATGGACCAGTTGACCAGTTGACCATTTGTCACTTGAAAACATGCTGCAGAGCCTTTGGACAAAAATCTATTTATTAACAATTTATTTAAATGTTTATCTCATGACCTGATAGATTATTTGAACCATCAATCAATCAATTCGTAACATACTTAAATTTAATCCAAGGCAAAATTTTGATTCGTGATTTTGGGCTTTACAAATAAATTGAAAGTGAAAATTTTAATTACAGCTGATTTAATAACTTTTACTTGTAGCTTATTTTAAAGTCAGATACTTAATAATGATGTTATTAATGATTCAAAAGCCAGAGATATCTTTAACAACCTGGCAGCCTAAAAACTGTTTCTTATCGATAGTTGATATAAAAAAGCATTGGTAAATAATTTATTAACATTAATAACCCATTAGTTAGAATTAATGAATGAAATGAAAATGAATAATAATTCAAAGATAAATTAGCATTGTACAAGCTTCAAAATAATTTATCAAATATCAACACTTACAAACTGTGACCTTTGAATCTAAGGCAGTTCAGGCTGTTTCTGCCAATAACCTTTGACAATAGAGACCTCAGGCCTACAAGAATACCTATTATTTCTCTAATTATTGGGTACAAATAGACAGTAACTTTAACTACACCCTTGCTACGTTTTAAGTTCTTCAACTGAACACTTAAGCCGTTGATTAGATTTTAATTTTACAAATAGTGTGCCACTCAAGTTTCAAGCAAAACTGCATTAGTGGCGTCCATTTGTTTAGAGCAGTTAAAACAGCCAATGAGTGATGACGTGTTGGGTCACTGTGACTGATGTGGTTAATGTGAATAAAGCAGTGACATGATGAGGGATGAGGACGACCCAAGAGAATTAGGGAGAAACACATGCCATATATTCTCTGCTTCACGCCAACGTAGACCTACTGAAATATGACTACGATGGGCTTTGTATTCTGAAAAAAATTATATATATTTGAAGATGATCACACTTCAAACCATTATGCTGGTAAAACTTTTTCAAACTGGCAATTTTAACACACCAGGTTGTGCCACATTTCATAAAGTAGATTGATAGTATCATTCTTTTCAGCAGTATTATTTCCAAAAGATTGTTTTTTTTTTCACATCATCTAACCCAAATTGCTCCACAAAATCTCCCTGTGCTTCTCCTTGAACTATATTTCTACATTTATGCTGCACTTTGACTTCTTTTTCTTTAATTTTACAGTTCGCTTCCTCTCCAAAGCCCTGGTAAAATAGCTCTCCTTATGACTTAAGCAGAATTGACAATTAGCCTGCTAGCTGGAGCAGAGGTCTCTGCAGTGGGTCCCTGATGGTACTGTACGGCAGATGAAGAGATTGAACCACCACCATCAATGGCTGCCTGTCTGAGATTGGCTGCTGTAATTGGTACCCACTCTGTAACACTCACATTCCATCACACTTTATTAATGCCCGTCATCCAGTCAAAAGCTAATCTTTTATTCTGTTTTCCAATTATTGTAAAGTGGCGGGCTTTAAATGAGGAGGAGGAGATAATGAAATTAACTTCCCTAACTTAGAGCAATTCTCCATGGCACAATGATCAGATATTCTCTTGGTCTGGGAAATGTATGCTAATTTTATGCATCTATCATTAGTTATTACCATTGCAGCAACATAAAACACAGTTTTCTTGAACAATTAGACTTAAAATGGTGCATTTTAATCAGTCAGGGGAGGCTTGCATGCATATTAAAACAGCTGTAATTGAAAAGCCTGAACTTTTGACACTTCTTGAAGCAAGTGTTTGACAGCAGTGACAGTTTGTTTACATCCTACTGCGTCTGTGTTCAGTTTCAAAGATTCTTTCGTAATACCTGAGAGCAACCATGGGGAATACTCCAGGGCTTTTTTTTTTCTGCTTGTCTATTGTTGGTGTTTCAACATTATTTTTTCTTGTCATGAGTAAAATTTCACACATTTTTAAGCGTTTGTTTGTTTGATTTTTTTTTTTGTCTCTTGTTTTTGTGATCAGGAAGGGGATAGTTTGGCCTCTGTTAATGCAACAATCGAGTATGCTGAAACCTTTTGTCAGGCTTGCAAGGAACATTTATACTGCCATAAACACTTTGCAATACTAAAGACATACAAGACAGAGCTCTGAGAAAGACATTCAAATAGCAAGACCAGGCTAGATGGAAAAAAATGGGGCTTTTAAATTATGCAATTTAGGATTTCATGCAGGATCAAATCTGTTGAATTTTTTAATGTAATGGTGCTTCCTGCCAAATTATATGCATGTTAATGGACAACAATAAACTCAGTACATGTGGACCTCCCCTTGTACCAGAACATTTTTAATCACTGTAATTAAATTAAAGGAGGAATTTTAGGATAAGAGGATCTTGTGTTCAATATGTCTCATATTTTCCTGACAAATGAGTATTATGTTTAAAGTATTCCAAAGCTACAGAGTTAATATTTTGGGTTTTTTCCAAAGCAGAGAACAAACTAATGTTTATTTCGTAGTAGCCGCTCTGTTGCACTGCAAATTAATTTGGCTTTGCTTAACAAATGAATCTAACGCTCAATAAGCACCCCCCCCCCCCCCCCCCCCCCCCCGCTCTGCTCTGCTACAGGCCCACAGCTCCGAGGCCCCCAGACGAGCTACCATCCCCATCCGGCTCATCAGTCACCCTGGGCAGTCTCTCCCCAAACGGGACCCCCTGATGCCCAGTAATGGCTGTTTGATGACCCTCATAAAAGGAGTCAATGTATTGATGGAGCCCTTTGAGGACAGACCTAATTTGTATGAGGATCAATTCAGCCAATTCATAAGAAAAGAACCAGCGGACGGACAGAGGATGTGTGTGTGTGTGTGTGTGTGTGTGTGTGTGTGTGTGTGTGTGTGTGTGTGTGTGTGTGTGTGTGTGTGTGTGTGTGTGTGTGTGTGTGTGTGTGTGTGTGTGTGGGTAGATGGGAGGGATCAAGATTTCAAAACACAACATTACACCTGTGACCTCGGCAGCTCCGACTGTGTGTTCGCGTTGACACACACAATTTGTTTTAATGATAGTCTGTCGTGTTGTTATTAAATAATTGAATCCCTCTCAGATCAGATTACCATGTAAAGGACGGCACATTATATTATGCGTGTCACTGCTGTCTGTCACGCACGGCGCTTTGTGTCATCAATTTTTATGAGAGGGCCACATGCATTTATGGGTGATCTATCCAAGGTACTATGAAGCTCCAAAAACCACGGTTAAGTCATTCAATTTTGTTGTAAGCCGAATACAGGAAAATAAAGTGGTCACAGATAATTACAATATCTATCAAATTGGCAGCATTTAGTGCATTTGTCTACAGATCAATTACACAGGAAGGCCTCACCAGAAGAGAGCAGCTGGGATTCAATACGTAGAGGAGTGACTACGAAGAGAAAAGAAGGCAGTTTAATGCTCTTTCGTGCTTTAGAAATAAATAAATATATATTCAGAAAATGCTTAAACAAGGAAAATGAGTTCCTTTAAATGCAGTATATTTCAAACACAATCCCACACAACAGGCAAGATGAATTCATTTTCCAAAGTCAAAGAGGGCTCTGAACTATAAGAGACACCAGCTCTAATCAGGTGTATAGCGGAGGGGATCCTCCAGATATTGCTCTCGGAATAATCAGTGTGTCTAATCAGGTGAATAGCGGAGGTGATCCTCCAGATATCGCTCTCTGAATAATCAGCGTCTGGGTGAAGCCCTGCTGCCCTGGCCTCTGCTTACCTAATGAGACCCCATGCCCGTGATTTCTCAGCATGCTTCGGCTCGCCAGACCACTCCTGCTCCACCCAGGGAAAAGAAGAAGAAGACGTGGAGGAGGAGGAGGTGGAGGGAGAGGAAGGGGTGATGAATCCAAACGGAGCCCCCCCTCCTCTTCCTCCGATATCATTTGCATGTGCAGAATCAGGAATGATATCCACAGAGAGGCAGTCAGGAGGAGGGAGAGCTGGAGAACAAAAAAGAAAAGAAAAAGGAAGAGTAGGCAGGGAAAAGAGGTGTGCTCTCTGACCACGAGTTCCTCCAGAATAGGGTCAGAATTTTCTCTCTCTTCATCTTCAGGATAAAAGTGACGGAAATGATAAATGAAATCAGCCACCAAAGAGTTCCCGTCTTCTGAGAAGCGATGAGGGTGGGGGTGGCAGGTGGCAGGTGAAGTAATAGGGAGGACCAAAAAAATAAAAAAAATAGGCAAAAGAGAAAAAAGCAGGGAGGTAGGGGCGGAGGGAGTGAGGGAGGTTTTTTGAATGGAATCCAATGGCAGGTCCTGATGGTGAGGAGAGGAGAGAGTGGAGAGCCCCAGTGTCTGCAGCTCCAAAAGAGGATGTGATGAGACTGCATGGCTAATGAAGCAGCGCTCCTCTCCGGCTCCACAGAGAGCCCAGCCTTTTCTTATTCCCATTCATCATTAATTCAACAACGTTGATAATTTCATTAGGTTTTTTTTTTTTTTCCCGCGCATTTTCCAGGGCCTTTATCAATAAATGATGGGCAATGGACCAGGGGCTGCCCCTGCTTAGCTAAACACACACTTCTCTCTCTCCATTTCTTTTTGCCTTTTCCCCTTCTCTTTCATACCAGCAAATGTGAATAAGTATAGTGTAAAAAAAACAAAAAAAAAAACTGAAAAATTGGGGGACCTTGGCCAAAATTCACTATGGTCATCCCAGCAGTTAAATCCAGAGTTAAGAACTGGGTTTTTTACTTAACATGGTCGTCATGGGTTACATGTATTCAACAGGCCTGTTTGATGAAGACACTCTGACATGTCACAGTAGAAAAACACATCTGTAAAGATTTAGCTGCTTCAGTTTCAGGGTCATGGTATAGTACATGCTGGCTCACTGACACACTGTCATGACTTACTGGGACACTTATATATAACAGAACAGAATATAACAGAGTCAAAGGTGCATGAATGTACCAGTAATCTGGTGAACAGAGGCCTCCCACTGACTCAGAAACTATTTCAAAGTGTATGAACTATAGTCATGCTGATACTGGCTACTGATATTGACACTTAAGAGTTGAATAAATGAGACAACGATACATTGGCCAGTAGTCAATCCTTTTTTATACATATATTATATTTTGCTTAAAAAATAACAAAAAATCCTGAGTTTTAAACAAGCCAGGATAAAAATAATACAACTTGTTCTGCCTGATGTTATCAGTCTTGTTGTAGTTTGTATCTATATGTGTGCCCTTTGTTTCCCATTAACCCTTTTTTTAAAACCAAGTGACATTTTCAGAGACAACCTTTTTGTTATTAATAAAACAAGGGTCTTGAATTTATGGTTAATTTATTAAATATACAGCATTGTATGTGACTAAAATTGGGGGGACAAAAAGGGAGATGGTGCATTCTGGGACCAATTGTCCTGGGATCTAACATATGGCACTTGCACTGACGCATGGGGCATCTCAGGTAAATAAACCAGTATCTGGCACCGTACAGCAGAGCCTGCCTTGGCACAGTTGTAGTGACATGGGGAGCTTGGCCAGGCTATGCATGTATGCACACACAGACACACTCAAAACACACAGACACACACACACACTAACACAGACACTGAGCTAGATTGGGAGCTCTGAGGGGCTGGATCCAGGGATTACTCTAACCACATTTATTTATTAACTCTCAATTAAGTATGGGTGTCCCAGGGCTTAAAGTGGCTTAGTGAGCAAGTGGGACCCCAAGCACATTTTGATGACAGTCAAGGCCCCTGATCTCAGTTCTCTCCATTTTGCTGATTAAATATAAGCTTTTCATCTGTGGATACAATGCTATTAATTAAATCATTAGACGAGTGATTCACTTATGAGCAAAGGGAGCAGTGAAAAAAGAGACTCACATGAGTAGCTCGCTGCAATAACTACTGAAATATTCATTATAAAAAAGATTGCCTAAATTCATTGACAAGGATTACATGTGTAGAGACCCTCTCCCTTCCTTCATTGGGCCAACCCCCTTCAGCATGGGCACAGAGTCCCTTTTTGATCACTAGATAAAGGGATCGAACAAACGCAGGGATCACACACACCAGTATAATGGGCGTGCGCCGCTTCACACACACACATACACACAAAGTTAGGATGAGCCTATTAAGAATGTTGCATTTTAAACAGTTCTTTAATGAAATATGACCACGGAGTTGTAATAGCTCGCTCGGGGGAAGTAGGATCACTGTGAATGAAGAGGGTGAAAACAGAGCTGCGCTTTCTGTTTCCCTGCTGAATTACAAACCAAACATAATGCAAAATGTCCGTGTTTGCAGTGCATCCCTCGGCTGATTAAGGGCCCGTTCACACACAGTCGTATTGCTTATGAGAAACACATCTGGACTCCATGCATTTCAATGAATTAATGCTGCTCATAGAGTTCAGCAAAGGGCAGTGAACCGACACATGTGGGTGCATTTCTTTAGGCTCACAGCTTAAGTAGCAAAAAAGTTGAATATAGCTCTTTTTTTGTAGAGGTACAGTTGAAGATCAAACCACAATAGGCAACAAACTAGTGATAAGCAATGGGAAAGATCAAAATCTGCATTCCTGCATACATTTGTGACTAATCTTCTTTCTTTCTCCTCATCTTAATTCAGCGCCTTCATTGCACCTTGCATTTCTCATTTCAATATGAGGGCCCTTCTTCTGACTAACAGCCTAAACAGATAACATTCAAAGAAGTTTAGGATATTTGATCAAAGATATATGTGCACAAGGTAAAGAATGAATCTTTGCGCCCATGACTTCACTGAAGGTAGAAGGAGCATGAAGGGCAGAGAAACAGGCTCAGTATGTAAAAGTGACCCACACATACACCCCATAACCCTTAGAGGGGCTAAATATGAAATTCAGAGCATAGGTATGATGAGGGATTACCTTGACATGGCTCTCAATGGTGCCAGAAGTTAGCGGTGCTAACGGGGTTAACAGCGCAAACAAGGGCAACAGTGTTTACGTGAAGGGGAACCAGAAGGTGGTTGCTACGCTTCTGCGAAAACGCCGTGGGTCAGAACGGCCTTATCAGCCGAATGTGTGCAGTGCAAAGCGGCGGCAATTAGCTAGCCAGTGTGATGCACTCACAGAAACTGATATGCAAGCGTGGACAGCTTTCAAAACAAAGAAAACAGAAACTCAGATTACAACAACTGCATTCTCATCTCAGGACGCCATTACTACAATACATCTTTACACAGCAAATAGACGTTTCCTTCTATACTAATGCTCTGAATGTCATATACGGAACCTTCAATACCATAAATAAAAGTCCAAAGCTGCCACAAAAACTGAAGATTTAAAATTACTTCAAAATTTAAGAGAAAAGAGGTTTCCCTTTTATCTTCACTACAGTTAGAATTTTCGTATAGCCAGCCTCTAGTGGCCAATGGAGGAACTTCAACTTGGTACTGGCTTCGAAACGTTTAAGATTATAAAAACAATACTCCTCAAAACATTGACGATTAGGTTTTCAAGTAATATGACATTCTACATCTCTTTGTCACTGTTTTGATTTACTTTAAAGGGGCCATATGCATAAAGCTTTAATTTAACCAAGATTTCTTTTCCCTCACAATATAATTTGTATTATTCCATATGCCTGACATTTAATTATACACTATAAAGTATGGTAATGTCCTAATTTTGTGTTATTAATAACATACATACTTTATTATTATTGTATCTACACATAACTGAATAGATGGATAGTATTAAACCAACAAGTAATAGAAAGGTATTTGTGTGAGGTGGAGAAGGGCTTCTGTGGGAGGCAGCACTAGAGGCTGATAACCACGGACAGCTACAGCTCTCTGTGAGGTGTAATATAAAACAAAGCTGCAGGTCTTCTTTACTGTAAGACACCTCTTTCACCTCTCGCTGACATGAGAGCCCAGGAGTTGGGAGAGGGGTTGGCTTTGATGGATGGACAGGCAGAGTGAAAGAGATACAGAGAGGCAATGGGACAAAAAAAAAATTGGGAGAAGGAAAAGAGATAAAGAATTAAAGAGAGAGAAGGAAAAAGGCTTGTCTTTCAGGGGCCGATGTTCTGGGAGGCCTGTCGGAGGAGGTGAGTGCTGTCGAGCAGATGGGGGCAGACTGAACGAGCGGGTGGAGTTCAGCGAGACAGAGCGAGTCGGAGCTTCAGCGCTGCCACCCAGGAAGCTAAAGGCCAGACGATCAGCATGACAGGGACCACAGCTGTGTGATGCTATGATGGCTAAGCACCTGAAAGAGACCCTGACAACACAGTGTGCCTCTGTGCGTTGGCAGCAAACATTATTGCAGTTCATGTTCTTGATGGGGAAAAACCCAGTATGACATGCTATTGAGAGAAGAAACCTCATCTTTAATAACATGCCTCTCGTTAAAGGGTCAGTTCACAGAAGAAAGATATGTTTGGTTTTGTTTTTCCAGGTTTTGAGATAGCCCTCTCTGAGATCTCTTCCACCCTAGCAGCTCTCTGTGATTGTAATTGGGTACAGTGGTACATTGTATACATTTTTTTACTTTCAAAACATATTGTTTGTATTTCTGCACTTAAAACTCATCTATTAAAGCTGCTTTCAACCTATGATGCTAGTTATGTATGTTTTTTGTGTTGTTGTTTTGTTTATTACTGTTATGCCTTTTACAGCGCTATACAAATAAAATGTATTATTATTATTATTTATTCGTTAAGCACTGCACAAAGTAAAATTTTGATATGATGATATCACTAAAATCATTAAAAAGGATTCACCAACAGAATTACAATTCATCCATGGGAGAACATAAACTTTGGGGAAAGTTTCTTGGCAATCCATCCAATTGTTGTCAATACATTTTACCCAAAACCTCAAATCTGAAACTCAAGGTGGAGCTAAAGGTTTATTCAGAAAATCTTCAAGGCTATTTCAGTCGGGACCAATTCCTGCTTTTCACCTGTTCAACTACCAGTGTCCAAACTGCAGTTTAGGGACCACTTGAAAATGGAAGTCTCTAGGGGTTTCATCTGACAGAGTCATGAAAACCAAATTCTTCATGTCTAGAAAGCACTAAAATAAAGGAGATAATACTGTAATAATGTTTTTTTTAAAAGAAATGGTGTGAATCGACCTTTTAAAAGGTCAAATATTCAAACTACAAGCCTGGAGAGGAGTACAAGTCGATCTATAATAAACATACAAAACCAAGGACAAATGGTCAAAACGTCACAACTGAAGGATGCACTGTTAACGCAAGAATGAATGTTATCGATTCATGACGGAGAATACAAATCTACAAACGACAATACAGTTAAAATTAATGTCTGGTTCATGGCTGCAAAAGGGAAACCAATGGCAGGGGTACAAAAGCAGATGAGGAGGATGCTCCTCCCGTCTAGATAGAGTTGTGTGGTTTGAGCATCTGCCAGTTCACCACCCATAGGGGAGTGTCGGTGGGCTCTTCAAACACCCTGCGTGGGTCCTCCTCCTTTTGATGCTCCTGGAGAGGGAGAGGACAGGGGGAACAGGAGACACTCCTCCACACACGCTGCTGAGCTCTACTGGACCAGATGGGGGAGGGGGGAATGTAGTAAATAAATAGAGAGAGGAAAACTGGAAATAAAAAAATACAGCGGAAATAGAAATGTACAGCATCAGCTGGTGTAAAGATGAAGCAGAAAGAGGAAATGGGAAGTCAAAACCACAAAGTGATGCTTGAATGATCAGCAGTGTCCTTATGGCTTCATACTGAGTTCCAAAATTTCACTTCTTTGTCTCTAGTAGTCCAAAAAACATGCAGGTCAGGTAAACCAAGACTGTACATTTCTGACAAGGGGAAAATTTTAGCATTTTTTGTGTGCGTGTGTTTACCCTGCAATTTACCCTGTGATTGACAGCAAATTAGTCCAGTATTCATCCAGTATCTATACATGATGTTTCAAGGACCCCTATTTGTCCACACACAGGTTTTCATGTCAACCTTTGGCTCTGAAACACCTTCTGGCCTACTTTAAATGTGCTTATGTACAGAAGGACCAGCTCTTGGCCTTCAAAGTGAATCAATTAGAGCAGGGGTGTCCAAACTACGGCCTGTGGTCCATTTTTAATTGGCCCGCTACAAATTCTAAAAACATAATGGAATATGGCCCACACATGAAACTTGCACTTAATGCTGCGTTCACACCAAAAGCGAAGCGAATATTTTGCGCGTCTAGTTTACATGTATAGTCAATGTACAGACGCGAATATTCGCGAGTAGATGCGAACTCGAGCCTGGCGGCGCGAATCAGGTGAAATATTCGCGGGACGCTGTGTTGCGACAGCCAATCAGCGTTGAGCTTCTCCTCCTGTCACTCTGTCCTCGATCCGAGCTCCGTTCACAAAACAGGCATTTTAAAAGTGATTTCCTTCTCCTCCTGCAGAGAGAACTAACAAAACATGAATTCTGACTTTTTACAAACCACCATCATTATGTTGTTATTTCAGCGTCCCTTTTTGTACATTTATTGCAATTAAATCACAGTAAAATTGTTTATTTTCGGTTCATACGGCTCGAATAAATCCACGTTAGTTAATTTGTTAATAACCCCAATAACTTATTTGTATAACTAGCTTAAATATACCCATCCCTTTGTCCCCCTATTCTCTCTCTCCCTCTCTGTATACAGGGCTGTGAAGGATCACCATCCTGAGTAAGAAGCAATCTCAGGCTGCTGTTTTGAAAATGAGCTGCCAACCATTTTTATAACAAAATAAATGAAAACCCATTAATGGAAAGTTGTGATGTTTTTTTCTTTAAGCATATTCAAATATCAAGCATAATTTACCTACATTTGATTGATTTTGTTAACTTTAATACACTAGAGGTGAGGCGATATACCTCACCTCTAGTGAGTGGCCCAGCCTTTCGTATATTTTTCTATATGTGGCCCTCAGTGAAAAAAGTTTGGACACCCCTGAATTAGAGAGAAAGTAGCCATCAAGCAAAAAAAGCAATGTATGGTTTTATGTGGCTTATGTGTGGGACTAATTATTTGCAGCAAGCCATGACATTGCGGAGACTAGTCGTCACCATGAGGTTGCCAGGTATGCAGATTTTGTTACCTCTGGAAAGAGTCAGGCTGGCTATTTCTCCAAGTTTCCAGTCTTTATGCTAAGCTAAGCGGCTTCTTGCAGTAGCTTTGTATTTACAGTACAAATGTGAAAGTGTTATTGATCATCTCATCTCAAGAGAGCTTATTTCCCCAAAATGTCAAACTATAACTTTAACTGCAGTTTCTTCTTCAATAGTTTAGATTAAATTCAGTCGCAGTATGTTTAAAACACAGTTTTTGAGCCGGAATTCTCTAAATTCAAAAATAATATGCAGTCAAAACCTATATAAGATCAACTAAGCCAAATTAAAATGTATTCTAAAAATAGATACAATGAAATAAAGCACAAATAGACAAAAAAGAATAGAGCAGAAATACAGGTACAGTGCAGTAATGAGTTGCAGGTTGCCTCAAATTCAATTCTAAAAGTAAAGAAACCAATCAACTAAAGTCATTGAAGAACAGAACAGATTGTCATTTAGATCTGAAGGTGGCTAAAGTTGGAGAGCATTCGATATCATCAGGACATTGGTTCCATTTCTGTGCAGTATAATAGTCTTGGACTTAATGTTATATTTGACATCTTTGTAGTACATAATGTCAAATAAACTAAATAGCTAAATAAATCTTATAACATTTGCAATTGACAGCAAGGTAATTTTGCTTTGGTTAGGCTGCCAATAAGAGCAAAGGACCTGCAGGCACACAAAATGCACACACACACACACACACACACACACACACACACACACACACACACACACACACACACACACACACACACACACACACACACACACACACACACACACACACACACACACAGCAGGATCTGAGGGAAAGTATTACAGGAAGGGAGCAGTAAGGGGGAGTGAATAGCCTCTATAACTTTGAGTTTTTCTCTGTGTTTTATTGGCTGCTGAGAACAGACCCATACTCAGCAGTTTTGTATCTTGGAGGTGTCTTCTGGATAGGTTTAAGGCACTCTGACTGTGTATGTGCGTGTTTGTGTGTGTGTGTGTGTGTGTGTGTGTGTGTGTGTGTGTGTGTGTGTGTGTGTGTGTGTGTGTGTGTGTGTGTGTGTTTCTGTGGAAGTGAGGTTGGTGTGTCTTAATTTCTTGCTTAACTCAGAATTCAGAACATCAAAAACCAAACAATGCACACAGACACACACACATTATCCTATTTGGACGATTGGGGAGATCAAAATATGCCTCCTCAAAGGATAACTTTTGGGGTAATTGACAGGATGCTTGTAAAAAATGAAAAACCCAGAGAGAACCATAAATAAATGAATACATGAGGCTTTTGTGTGGTTTTGGGCGAGCATCTGGTATCAAACATACTCACACCTTGCGAATAAAAGCCATGACAGAAAAATTACAGCAACAATCAGTTAAAGCCTGTACAAGAGGAAAAAGCCGTTTCTCACCGGTCTCCAACGGCTACCGTTTGACTGACAGCTGTAGGTGAGAGGTAAGCTATGGAGACCAGCAGTCAAATGGACAATGGGAGTCTCACCTGCGCCGATGTACAGATTAAAACATCTTACGCTGTCTGATCTTCAAAGACAGAGGACTGAGGAGCAGTCATGTCAAAATGGTTCAAAAAGTGGTTCTGAATTATTGAGAAACTGCGGGTCGTTTTGATGACATATAACGAACCAATCAGCTTAATAACCACGTGAGGAAAAATGAGCTTGTTCAAAAGGTCGAAAAACTAAAATCCACACGGATGTATGTGAGAATTTGATAAAAACAAATGTAAAAATCTAGAAGGCCTCATCTTCACATGAGTGTTACTATCTGAACACATACAACAAAAGACCCCACTGATGATATAACATCTACAGCAGCTGAACGGGCCCAGCTGACTGGAAACTACACCACCATTTGAGCTAAGGGCATTGTGAGGGATGGATACTGGGAGGCAGACATGAATCACATGTCTGGGAATTATGTCCCCAACATTTAATATAGTGGGAGTGCATTTTCTGTTCACAGCCATGTGGTCCCAGCAAGGCCTGGATGGGGAAAACAAATGTGTAATAGGCGCACAATTGAATCAGGTGTCTGGTCCTCTTAAGGAAATTAAGTTGTCGCCGGAGCGGGGCCACTTAATGAGAGGCGGGCTCGCGGACAGTGACGAATGGAGGGTGACACTGGCAGGAGTGTGAGGCCGCCACAATATCTGCATTTGGACTGGTGATGATTTTTCATCCCTGAACCCCCCACCACTCTGTTTCTTTCTCTCTTTATCTCTCCCTACCTCAAACACACACACACACACACACACACACACACACACACACACACACACACACACACACACACACACACACACACACACACACACACACACACACACACACACACACACACACACACACACACAAACTGCCTCGCCTCCCACACCCTCCCACTCCCAGAGCCTCATTGGGGACACATTTGCTCCCTGTGTGATACTAGCCATTTATTTGCACATATATTCATGGAAATGATGACAGCTAATAAAGAGGGGGGGGGATCTTCTTTCCGAGTGTTTTTTACTTGGTGGTGCATTTTGATGGTGGCCATTATGTGATTTTGATAGATGTCTCTCCATCGTCACAGCCTCTCGCATGCAGAATGTACACAGCATGCCCTCCAGTATGCACGCAGAGATATACAATACTATTAAGTTTTCAGGGAATCACGTTTTAATAAAGAGGTAGTGTAATGTTTATTTTTATTACCTGATTTGATTTGGTCCATTATTATACATTCGTAAATGAAAGCACAAAGGATCTTATCTACTCAACCTTTATTCATTAAATATTCATGGACAATTTGTCTATGACTCAGTAATAATATAATTTTAAACAGATGGTATATAAAAAGTGCCATTGTGGGTTAATTTAAAGTTATATTTCAACCAAAAACTATTAAATTCTCAAATATTCTGCAGAATTGAAAGGTGTGGTCTGTGGTCATGGTCAGTTTGTCACATATAAATTCAAAAAGTGAAGAGTTACCAGGGGTGGAAGAAGTGCTTGATTTAGCGTACTTCTTTAACAGTGTAGGACTCACGATGGACAGTTTTTTAAAATCAAGTCAACACAGCAGAACCAGAGAAATTGTCCTTCTTACCCCACACATTCTTATTCGTTAAAACCCACTATACAACTAGACTGTCGACAGTTCTGTCAGAGATTCAGGTTTGTTCTGCTCTAACGTAGCTTCAAGCTGCTGGCGTCAAGCCGAGATGAGGAGCAACTCCAGAGGTCCGGCAAAATGATGCTACCTGCAGCATTGTCCAATAATATAAAATCTGATTGTATATGATTCTGTATTCAAATCTGCAATATAACTAGTAACTACATATATCAAATATTTACTCTGAAACGTAGTAGAATAGAAGTTTCAAGCGTAGAAAATGAAAATACCCAATGCCTGGAAAGCAGAGGCACTTTGTTACTTGCCACTACTGCAAATTACGAAATAAAAAAACATGTATATATTGACGTGCTCATGGAACCTAAAATTGCTGCTGCAGTAGTGTTAACAGATGTCTATTTTGTGTTAAAATAAAAACACCTTCTATGTCACCTTCCTTGAGACTGCAGTTTAAACATTCAGCTGATTTGGGGCGAAAGAGGGACAGGAAAACACCAACAGTAGTGATGGACAACAGAAAAGTAGATCGTGTTGCAGGAGTGAGAAGTTTCTATGGATGTTTTGATGATATTTTGGTCACATTGGAATCCAATTAAGAGCAAATCCAAACTGAAGACTACAGACTTTTTATAGACAGATTTCCAAGGGATTGTCTTATACTCATAATTTACATGGATCATTGCTGAACATACTCCGTTCATTTCTGTAGATACAGTAAGAACTAGATTTGTTCTTCCCGTTGCACTTTCGAACTATTAAAATGCAGACCGATATGCAACTTGTGAGTGAAAAGCTCAGCAATCTGTCACCTAAATGGATTATCCTGACGTCAGAGATATTGCCACTAAACGTGAGGACATGGATATTTCTGCTGTGGCAAAATGGCCTTGAAAGGGGGAGTCGTTCTCGTTCCCATGGGTTGCTCCATCAATGTCTTCAATCCGGTCTTAAATGGATGTGAAGGGGAGCATCTCAATAGGTTTGATCCTTCTATGCTGCCATGCCAATGATCAAGTGCTCATTTGTTTCTGACAAAAACAAGAAAACTGCCATCTCGATCCCTTTGTGATGCAGATTGAGGATTATTACCAAGCGTTTCCTTTCGTGTTTGACCTCCCCTTATTATTTTCAGCAGAGACAACCCCTACAGTAGTATATACAATGCTAATTCTGTAACGTAATCCATGCATACCACAAACAGGCAGGACCAATATTTGACACCAAGGGTCTCCACATTGGGTAATTCCCTTTGATAAGTGACCCAACATGGTCTACTGTATGCATAATGATGGTACTTGGAAATGGCTGTAGTGTGTTGACGATCAATGCCTGTCCTTTCAACACAGTAATTGTGAGTCCGGAGAATGGGTGAGTAGCCAAGGCTACCGGCTGCAGGATGGCCGCTGGAGTGAGTGGACACTCATGTATGCCTTTTAAAGTTACACTCCATCCATCCAGACAAGACTTGGGTTTGGATTTAGTTGTGTTGATGGAGGCAGTGCTGCAACAAAAAAAAAAGAAAATCATTGCGGAGTGTGGTAGGATTGTTGGATTCGATGAGGCTTCAACACCCCTCCTCTCTCGCTCCTTCTCTCCCAGCTGACTCGGTATGAATAATTGACCCCATAGTCTGGGCCCCTGCTCATTACTGGGGGAAGTGTCGGCCTGGTTTGTGATGCTATGAGGGAGGGTGCGAGCACCAACTTTCCGCATGCCTGGCTTGGTTTTCCCCTCTACCTCTGACCACACACCACTCCTTCATCTTTAATGGCCTGTGCCGTGATCGGACATCCAGCCTCTCCAACCTTCCAGCCTTGCCCACTTCATCAAGCAGGTGAACGGGTTGGCAGTAACACATCTACTGCCAGAGAGGAGTTTTTCAAGAATTCTTAAGAATTCTCTTGTAAATTTAAGGAGTTTTGGGCAGGATTATCAAAGGGTGCAGGGGTAGATGGGGGAGCGAACACTGACATCCAGGAAAGTTCTGGGAAAGTTTTCAGGGTTCACACTCAAACTAGGAGAAAACTCCTGCTCTTAAGGTGAGTACTCTACTTGCATGGAGTCATGACTCTTTTGATCTGGAAGTTGGGAAAGTCATCCGGAGGAAAAAGTTGTGAGGGGCAAAGCGGTGCGTCGGCTAAAACACAAACACACAACAAATTCACAGAACACCATGATAAAGTTTAACTCCTCACTCTTAAATCATCACGTCTGACAAAAGAAGTGGGCTTTAGTTACAGCTCATATGCCACAGAAATTCTCAGGTCGGAACACAACCCGCTTCTCCTGCAGCAGAGTTAATCTGACACATCCGTGTACGCTTACTGTACGTGGGACGGATAACGCTGGTGGAGTGAAGCCCCCGAACGCTCGCGAGGAAAACAATAGCTGACAGGACGCCCCCCAATACATCAATCAGACAAGTCTGTCAGCTCAGCTCCCTGCAGAGAGATCCATGGGAAGCAAAAGAGGGACCACACAAAACACGGAGCCTGCAAATGAGAAGCCACAGTATGGATTGCTGCGTGATGAGCAGCCAAACTAGACAAAGACAAGGGATGGATGAGGAACATGTGTGGGTCACGTCTACAAGGACAATTAAATAGTGCGTGGGCGATAATGTGCCTTGTGCGGTGCTGAAGCTCAAAAGAGAGAGAGGCTAATTTTAATTGAATCGTTATTTTGCTTACCGAGTATGTGATTTTTGCAACTGAATTCCGTTGTTTAATATTGTTAGTACTTAGTATTTGAAATCCATTTTTTAATGACTAATTTACTTAAAAGACTGTTTCAAACAGAGTTAACAATTTAATCTTGCAAGCTATTCAAATAAGCAACAACACAAAGTTTCCAACACTGCAAAGGAAAAATAATAACATCGCTCCCCACTAAACCCCCTTTTTCTTCATCACAGCCATCCCTACTCATCATTATCGTAATTGGTGTCTAGCCCTGTGATGTCCATATCAGTGAAATATTCGGTCAATTGATAACATGTGTACATGAATAGTATATTATTTCCTTCTTTTGTGTTTAAGCAAACCCTCCCAATTTTTTTTTTTTTTTTATGATTTTATTACAATATTTGTCTATTCTTTTAAGGCAATAACTAAATTCCACTTAACCAGCTCTATGAGAAACTGTATTCTCTGACACCCCTGGACAGCCAGTTGTCCCTGACCTAACCAAGTAGTTTTGGTTGCTTTAGGTTAAAGGTACGATGTGAAGTTTTTGACAGCTAGTAACGCGATGGAGCAATGCTTTGTGGGTCCCAATTTTTTTATTATCCTGTGCATTAACGCTGGCGGCGGTAACGTGCCAAGAAATCAAAGGCATCAAAGGCTAGAAGGAAGAAAACCACTCAGAGGCAAACAATTCAGGTTTCAAACTATACCCAAAGTCAGCTCTACAAAAATGTCATCAGGAAAAGATTTAATTATTCCATACATTTATTAGTCCTCAAGGATACACACGATTGGATCGGCGAGAAACACTGATTGGAAGCTTAATTTGTTTACATAGAAAGTCACGTTACATTAAACATAGATTTGACAAATGGTAAATGAACTTGAATTTATACAGCGCCTTTCTAGTCGTCCTACCACTCAAAGTGCTTTACACTATACGTCAACATTCACCCATTCATACACACATTCATGCACTGATGGCAGAGGCCTCCATTCAAGGTGCCAAACTGCTCATCAGGATCTAAACTAATGCTCATTCACACACACCCTCACACACACGGCCTTCTGGAGCAAAGTTTGGTTCGGTATCTTCCCCAAGGACACTTCGACATGCCGTCAGGAGGAACAACTCCGTTCGGAAGATTGAACGGCCAATCTTCCGGTTGGTGGACGACCTGCTTTACCTTCTGAGCCACAGCCGGCCAGATCAGAAAACGATTATGTCATTTACATATGAAGACTTATTGTTCATTATTATTGTTCAATATATATTCTTCAAAAAAACTATGCAAACCACTGAAAAAGTTGCTGCATTTTTTTGTCTCATCTTTTAGAGACAAAAAAATGTAGTTCTGGGGGCGCCGCTGCAAATCAATGTCAATCGAGGGTATATTCTATTATTTTTCTAAGGTTTTAAGTAAGAGCCTTACAAAGTCATAATACTTATCAATCAATACTCACATTAGCCTGTGATTAGAGATTAGCACATCCTGGAAATCAGAGAGATACAATAGGTTTCTCTGTAGGATGAAGGTAAATGGTTCTCCATTTATTACCATTTATTTTTCTGTCTTAGAATGTAGAAAAGTGACCTCAGTTATGGCAGAAAATGACATTAGCTCCCAAATGCTAGCTCCTCTGGGCATTTTGTAAATATTCGGTGTCAAGGAGTTTACATTATTTTGACAGCAAAATTTTGGTTAAGAGATTAGAGACTCCATTTATATGGTTCCCAGTAGCTAAAGGCGCTATATGGGCCTAATTTATGTTCATATGAAGCTCCTTTTGATATAAAGTCAACTGCAAGTGTCCAATACTGAGTGTGTACAAACATGCAAACAAACAGCACCAATCCATAGCTCAAAAAAATCCCCAAATTCGTTTCCAAGCGTCACACCCAAAATTCTGAGAATGCTCAGCTCAAAATGTTTGAGTGGCACAAGTTTCAGTCCACAGAAACAAAGAAGAAGAGAGAGGTGTCTTACCCACATTGTGGATGAAGGAGATTATCAGAGCTGTTCCTGGTTGTTTCATTGGTCGCAGGCAGCCAAGGATTCCAGAGGAGAATAACGCAGAGCTGTCACTGTGTTTTCGGGGAGAGGGGGAGAGGAGCAGGGAGAGAGATTGTTTGAACTGGGAGTAAACGCTGTGAAAATGGTGGAGCTGGCATATTTACACCCAGGGTCTGCACAGGGGGATTACATGCAACGTTTTTATGTCACCCATTTGACAGCATCATCTCATGGAGGTTTTGAAGGCTCCCCCTCATTAGCTGGGCTGGGGCTGCATTTAACACAGCTTTGAGTTTATAAAGACAATGGCTGCCAAACCTCCAGGCCCTTTAACAAACAACAAAGGAGAGGGTAACAGTCAAAGTGCCTCGGTCCCATTTTGGAAACTTGAGTGAAAAGTCATCTGATTGTAAAAAAACAAAGGGAGAAAAAGACATGACAACTGGAGGACTTATATGGGTATAAGTGAAAAGTGAGGTCAACCTAATTGTGCCTTAGAGGGCTTGATAAGTATCTCAAATAAAGGCATGCCACTTATTGAATCCAACAAAACTGAACTGTTTCATTCTGAATGTTTTTATTTGTTGCATTTATATTGTTCAAGAAATTGTATCCCAATCAGACCATGGTGTAAATAATAATTGTAGGAAACATGACAGTGAAAAATAATGACAAATCCCATTAATACTGGAGAAACATGAAATGTGTTTCCAGAACAAACTGCAGTCCAACCTTAAGAAAACAACACATACTACTGCATTTTGTTTCTACTTGTAAAGTACAATCATGTCACTTCGGACATCTTTGATTTTACGTTAAATTAATGCAATGTACTTTTGAGAATATCAGGGAATTGAACTATTTAATTCTCTGTGGATAAGACAGTATAAGAAAACATTTATAACAGCAATATCTCAAATAATTTGCAGATGTTTATGATTAGAATCAAAAATGTGCTGGTTCCATCTTCTCAAAAGTGAGTAATTACCACTTTTCTCTGATTAACATCTGTTCTGCAACAATAAAAAAATTCTGCGGCCAGGAGGCATGTTCATGTGTTTTAGGCGGGAAGAAATTCTTTGTAACAAAGGTCAACATGTCACAAGACCGATTATGGCTGCGTGTATTCACTGGCTGCAATTTGCTGCCAAAGTTAAACTATCCCCTTCTTTTAGTTTGTCAGGATCAAACCGCCGTAGCTCGCTGCGCTTGTTGCGATGATCATCTGCTTATCAGATTAATTAACAATAAATAACAACAAAGTGGATGTAGCCTGAATGCGTCACATCTCCAAATGGCAAGCATGGTGTTAGAAAATATATAAATATATATAAATAAGTTCATGCAATTGATCTTGATATAAGAGAAGCCAGACAAACAATGATTCAAGATATTTTGTTTGATGCTCTGGAAGAAAATCTGGTAAAAACACAGCTCAAAGGGCTTCTCCATTTACTCTTTGTCTTTCTCTGCCTTCTCCTCAAAAGTAGCACAACAACCTGCTAGTGTTACAAACGATCTTGCTCTGACGTTTAGTCACAGCAAAGTATTTACCCACCAATTACCCACAAATATACCCTTCCTCTCGTTACAGCCGGGGCCCCGCACTGTAAGAGGGAACAAACAATAACAACAGTGAAGGCTCCTCGGCAAAGAGAGACCCGTTATAATCCAGGCAGACATGAGGCAGAGGGGTGTGGGAAGAGCTCGTATTGATGGAGATGAAATTGAACTTGATTAAAAAGCAAACAAAACAAACCCCCTACAAAACACAAACACTCCTCACACTTTGTGAATGGGCCCACATGAAGCTAACGTGTAGCTACCCGAGCACTCCTGAGGAGGCGAGATGAAAAGTGTTTTTTAAAAGGAGAGATCCTCCTTTGTTTGCCTGACATTTTCACACAATTATGTGCAGGATCCAAAGCAGTGCACCCGGTGTTTCTCCTTCTCGACAAGTCACAAGAAGTTTAGTTTTCTTCCTTTTTACGTTTGTGTCAAGTTGATTAAATGAGAGCGTGTGACACAGATCTGCAGGGTAATGCCATCTGGCAGAACAGTGTCGTCATTTTTCCTTTTTCTAACACAGACTTAACCACCTCTCCATCAAGTAATATTAAGGCTGTTACACATCACTGCACATAAATGACACACAGGCACCAACTGAGGCTCCTCTGTAGCATGTCTGCCATCGTAAAATATGGGTTTTGATTGCACTATTTCACTGACAGCACTTAGAATTAGAGCTCGTCTAATTGCTTTATTTACATCATGAGCTACATTAAACTGAATCTTCTCTTTGTCTCATATAGATTCCTACAGGATGATTAAAAGCATCACAACATGGCTTGTTTCGGTGCTAGCCATTATATTTACAGGTGGAATGTGTCACTGGCTCATAATGAAAGAGTCCATGCAATAAAAGTACAATAAAAATACATGGCACGAGATATAATGCTATGGGCAATTAAATTCAGCTGCACAAAAAAAAAGAGCCCACAGCCCTTATACATATTCACTCTGCCGCTGAAAATCCATAGGAATTGCTAAGTCATCCTCCATGTCTCTGAGGCATTAGCGTACAATGGCACTTTTATCATATGCTTATCAGTGGTGGCCCCTCTCTCATAGTGCTCGATCTTTTGGCCCCTCAATCACGGAGCATATTACTCCTCTGTCAGAGCAAAGCACTTCCTAACGACAGGGAGGCCAGCTGGGACTGAGGAGAGGGCAGGAGGCACACACATTAACATAATAATCCAACCACGCTCCCACAGGCCCCGGGGCCAGACGGCATATTAGGTAGGCCCCCCCACTCATGAAGGTCCTTGCAGGAAATAAAGCTGCTTTACGGTGAGCCTGTCAACCTGTGGTGAAGGCGAAGCTCTACCTGTGCTAATTGCTGACTGGAAAAAATGAAAACATGGAGCTACTATAGCCCCTAATGTGTAAACAGTGATGGTGTTACGTGCTCAAAAGGGCCAAGCGTGGGTAACGTGAGGTATAACTTAACCTAGTTCTCTGAATATCTCACAATGGAATAAAGAGAATAAGTAAGGCTGTTTCTTTCTCTCCCTCTCTGAGCGCACTTGCTTTGTTGCCCTTCTACATCACATTGCAACACAACATAACCCAGTAGCCTGACATATTCCTGAGTATAGGAAGCATCTCCTCGCCTCCTCGTATTTACTGAAGAGCCATACGAAGAGACACAGGCTTTGAGGACAAGAGAGACCGAGAGGGGGCTGAGAATAAGGGGGTTGGGTGTTGGTTCCGCAGCCTTCCCTGTGGCATAAACTGAGCAGCGTTAGCAGCATGCACTGAGGCCTGTGATCCTTTGCACTGGGGGTCCCATGGTACCTTGTGTGGCCTGCACATTTCTAACCACATGAGACACTTGCCATCATTGCGTCAAAGCCGTCATAATAAAGCCATGCAGCTATAACACGCTGCTCATTGCCTGGAGACACAACAACAAAAAAGCCAATACACTAGCAATAAGAGAAAAGTGTAAAAAAAAAAAAAAAAGAAGAGACTCAAGTTCAGCTATTCAGTGAAAACTTCAGCTTCTGTCAAACCCAATTCAGCTGGTAGACAAAAAAAGAAGTTCATATGGAGAAGCGAGCCAGCAAGTAATGCATTAGGAAACCAGCAGCGAAGAAGAGCTGTGAGGAGGATTTTCATTGGGAAGGCTGTCTGGCACAGGCTGACTGTCAGAGCAACTTCTAATGTGAATGTCCCACTGACTGCTACTGTAAGGCTGTCAGTCGCTGGTTGGGGTCCTTGACTGAAGACTCTCACTAGCAGTTCGCTCACAGTAATACCTCAAGTGGCAAGAGAGAGGCAGGCAAGGAGCGAAGAGAGAGAAAGAGGATCTCCACAAATCATTTTGATCAAGAGACAAGGTAGCAGCGAGGTAGACCTCCCCCAGCCCCAGCCCCGCCCCCGCGAGGAGACAACTCTCTAATTGGTGGAAAGGGCAGCCTGTCCGTGGCTGCACGCACTCTCAGATCTCTCCCAGGACAGCCCAGGCAACGTGCCAATTACTGCCAATTGTTGGCCCCGTGGTTGAGATGTGGACAGTTGTCCGCGTGGAATAAGAGTGAAGGGCCTGGCAAACGCTCCTGCTGATGCTGATATCGCACAACAGCAGTACAATATTGTATTTTTAGCCTGCAAACTTTCATAAAACAAGCAATTACTATCATTTTTAATACTTTCTGTTTGACTTAGCATGCGGCTTCTGTTAAAAAACTCAAAATATATTAAATGCAGTCCTTACAACACCTGCAGCCATGTGGAGACTGAGTAGCTGTTTCAAGCCGGGCGCCTTTAACACCACCTGACGGAGACTCTGCTTTTCAACGGACCAAATATAGCCCATGTTTAGTGGGGCCAGCAGACCATTATGGGGGTCCTTTCGGCGGAAGTTGAACATATACTAGCTCATCCATTATCCATTAGCCGCTCATCGTGGTATAGGTCAGAGCTGGAGCACAACCTCTCCCAGCAGTCAGACAGAAAGCAGAGACTAGCAGGCCTCCACCGCTCCGCTCACCCACAGCTCATAACAAGGAAGCCAGAGAGCGTAGCAGAGAGGAGGGAAAACAGTCATAATTCTTGTTCAACTAAAAATCACTAT
Organism: Anoplopoma fimbria; assembly: GCF_027596085.1. Lineage (NCBI taxonomy): Eukaryota > Metazoa > Chordata > Actinopteri > Perciformes > Anoplopomatidae > Anoplopoma > Anoplopoma fimbria. The sequence goes on from NC_072457.1 coordinate 13,342,284, forward strand.
AATGCTCTTTAATTGTGTAGGCAAAAATCTTTTCAAAAGAGCATGGTAATTTTACCCTGTTAAATTATTCAGCGCACATTAATAACGGTCGGGGCCGGGGTGGATGAGAGCGGCTGTTTTAGGAGTGATGAGCTGCCGGAGCTGGGAGACAGGATCTCACTGAGGCAGCTTTAAGCCTCGTTTTTAAAGTTACATTTTCAAGTAAACGACATTAAAAAAAATGACCCGGAGTAACCCTGAAAGGTACTGGGGCTGGATGTTGGTGCGTGGCCTTAAATACACTCATAAAAAGACGTCTTTCTGTGGAACAACTTCCCAGTGAGAAGCTTGGTACGGAGAGAAATTGATCATTTAATAACAAAAGATGAATATTTTTTTGGTTCATTTGTTTATAGCGAGCATGTTTTAACCGGCACAATAAGGCTTTGCTTCAATGTAACATTAGAGTTAGGCTTATGTAAGGGTTGTTCATCATCTCTAGAGTTTAACATGTGAATATACAATGAGAAGAAACATTGAAAAGGTGAGCGCCTTGTGAAAGCACAGTAATAAAGAATTACGTATCTCCATTAAAAAGCCAAAAACAATGAAACCCTCAATATGGCATGTTTTTTTATATTTATACATCTGTGCACTTCAAACCGTGTGATCCATAGCAGAATAACAGATACAAAGAGAAAAGGTCACAGCCTAGATCTGATGAAGGGCAGTGTTCACAATAGGCTTTAAGGGATTCCAGCCAGCAGATAGCACATTCAAGAGAGCGATGCAAATGAGAATTTGCATGAACCATGCACCAGCAAAGGTAATATACATAATTGGGGGAAGGGGTGGCGCGGTGTGAGGGGGGGGAATCTCCATCAAATACGGACATAAAGAAACACTTTCTATACTTAATAATTAATGCAATACAGTGCACACACACACATTGCATGGGATGCATATCATCCATTGGTTGAACAATGACTTTTAAGTGCATTAGAACATAGTGAGCCTGACAAAATATGCACAAATGTGCGTGAGACAAAAAAAATAAGCCTTTTCCCCCTCATAAAGATGAAAAAAAAGACCTTCCCAAGGCAGAGACAGCATAACTATTCTTCTCAGTTCAAAGTCAGGGGTCTACTCTAAATATTTGTGTATGAAACATAACACATAAGATGGAATAAATGCAGGACTCTAAAAGACGTGCAGGGCCTGCAGGAGAAAAACAACATTGAACTGCGATGTTTCTTAATGTCAGTCTGACTAACACCATCAACAATAGTGAACAACAAGCAAAGGCTTCAAATCATGCAGAAAGTATAAATCAGTGTGAGTCAGATGCTTAGTGGTTACAAAATGTAACTGCACTGGAAATGCTGGTGTAACTGGCCTGGTCTTTAAAGAATAAGTATCAGGTCAGTTTTAGGAAGATATTTAAGAAAGAAAAAGAGCCAAGAATAGATTTCTAATGTCGTTTACGCCTAAGTTGAACCTCTTCAGTGTCAACACCTAAAGCTTTCGAGGTACGCATCAAGAGCCAGTCCAAGGAGGCCCCATGGAGCATGATTAAATCTAAATACGCTGACTCTTACACCGTTTGTTTGTTTATTGAGGCAAGTCAGGGGGTGTTCTGAGCCTCCGAACTGCATTTAAAGCTGATCTGGCTCCTTCAGACAGCGCTGCATCCGACTTCCTGTTGTCGACTCGCAGTTGCCACAGAAAAATTTGCTGCTGCAGCCTCAGAGAACCTACAGCGCTTTGTACGCCGAAAGAAAAGAGTTAATTAGAAATACAAATTCTCCCAGATTGTTATTAATGGGAACTGTAGAGTAAGCAACACATATTTTGTGCCCATAAGTAATTCTCAGGTATCTTTGATCTGTGGCCCACAGCGGATGCTGCTGCGTGCCGCTGTCTGGCTTCTGGGATTCTGCCAGCGCCAGACATCTGGCTACTTTGTTATCATTGGCTGATCTGCTCCCGGGAGGCCACTCTTGTGACACCAGGCAGAGAGTGTCCTGGCAAGGAAAATTATCAGCACATTTTGAGTGGATTAGAGTTCCAAAGTGGTCCTCAAATCTCTACAGGGGTCTGGTGAGCCATGCTCTATTGGGGGTTCCTCAGGGCTCTGTTTTGACAACACTGTTGATTTGAAAGGCAGCGAGGATAAGGCTCCCACTGTTGCATCACAGGTTTCAGGCAACATCTTAGGAAGTGAAAAAAAAATCACCCCCAATTATGATCCGTCAGATGTAGATTGGTGGAACTGCACCAAAGGCTTCCCTTGATTAGTGCGGAGTTTCTGAGTAGCAGCAAATGTTTGTACTAGAGTGCAGTATGTCGTTTATACTCCAGTGTCATATCTGGCAAAAAAAATGCATTAAGTCTGCATTTGTTTTTACTGACTAATGCAGTTTTGTTGTTCTTCAAATTCTGCAGCTATGAAATTTTCAGTTACGTTCATAATACCTTTGCCTTGAGCTTTTTTTTTCTTCTTCTTTTTTTTTTAACTCTGAGGGAGTTAAACATGACTCCATCTCAAAGGCTGTGTGTGACAATCCGTCATACAAAACACTTGTTTAGAGGTCAAAGAGAAGAATGCTGCCTAAGCACAGGTTTAGTGGAGGGAAAAAAAGCCATGATGTGACAATCTGAACCTTATTCACGGGATTGATTGAGGTATCGTGTCTTCTCCTTTTTTTCCTCTTGGCGTTTCCATTTGTGAATACAAAGCTGCGGTGACCCATAAATATTACATGGTGTGGAGATGCAAAGCAGGAATTAATGACTGGGGTGTGTGTGTGAGAGAGAGAGAGAGAGGGTGTGTATGGCAGGTCCCTATGGGATTCTGCTTAGACAGGCGGGCATGGTGAGGGTGTGGTCTCTCTCTCTCCCTCTCTGTGTGTGTCTCTCTCTCTAACGCACACACACACACACACGCACACGCACAATGTAGACTGGATTTTGCTCTACACATCTCCACTGGGCTGCATGATTTTTGGCCAGTGTGCTAACCTGCCTGTCAGTAGCTCTGTGGTTGCTCAACGTTATTCTGAATTCAAAATGATTATTGGTTAATCAATAAATTTCTACAATTCCACTGCGCAAAGTTCTGACATCTTATGTGTCTCGATTGCAACTCTGTCTCCCTCTCTAAGCAGATAATGGATTAGCTGAGCAAAAGAAAATAATCGCCAAATGAATTTAAATAATTATTGATCATTTATATTAATAATTGATTAGTATAAAGTTGATTATAAAGTCATTTTGAAGTGGTTAGAGTTCGTCACTTTAGAGGATTTGCAGCGTTTCTTTGAATTTTGTGATGGTAAATATTCAAAAAAATGCCAAACAGTTTAGGACCTGCTCTCGCTGTTATGTAAAAAACGTACACAACGTATATTAATTTGTGCTCAATGAGCGTACAATACTACACGAACAGTTTGTTATTCAACAGCATGAACCAAGTTTTGGATCGAGCTCTGACTGAATTCCAAACATGGTAATTGTCGTAAAAACAAAGTCAACATGTGATCAGGGCACTCTGAGGTGATGACAAAGTAGTTATTTGAGGTTACAAGAAAAGTACAAAGAGAGAGAGAGAGAGAAGAAGAGAGAGAGAGGGAGAGACTGAGATGGGCTTTTCCTCTCTGCTTAGCATGATGAATCGTTTGAGGAGGGGCCACTTGACACCTGTCACCTAACCAGCCAGGCACAATTACCTCCAGGGGGAGGACGCGGGACTTGCTGGGGAGTTGTGCATAGCTCCCAGTGAAATAGAGGAGCGTTTGAAGATCATTAGTGTTACAGGCCCTGTCTTCGTGGCCCTGTCCAACCTCCTGAATGGCTTGCTTTGATCACGGCGCTGCGTTTTTGTCAATAGTATGGGTACACCGCATAAATTATAAAGTTATACACACAAAGTCAGCAGGTAAAATGCCACACTCGATATCTGTTTCGGCCACAGATGGGGCAGCTGATTGCAGGTAATGAGCGTCATCGCCGCCAGCAGCCAATAGAGCGTGGTGGCCGAGCTCTCGTGTTGCTATCATGTTCAGGCCCACGGCTTCGCTGGATGACACTCACGTGTTTCAAGTACAACAAAAAGAAAATAATTCAACGTGAAGCTGTTCAGATCCTGGTCTTGTCTAAATGTGACACCAGATTTATGTGATTGAAAAATGTGGCTAACGTCACTGTTCTGTATATGATATTTATATTTCCAATAAACAGAATTGGAGACTTGTTTTTGGTTGACTAAAAGCATATTTTACAGTTTGACAATGTGATGCAGGTAAATGTGACGAATAATCTGAGGCTGTTAAAGAGGTTACACTGGTGATGTTTTTAAGGCTTTAAATAAAACATATTTACTGTAAATTTGGAGTTGTAATAAATAATAAATGCATCTTTTCTATAGGTGGAACCCTTTAAAAATGTATTTAAACATAAATATTAATGTGGTTGAATTTATTATTGGACATTTTAGACAGACAATCCATAGCTAAGCATGAACTCAAAGTGTTATTCTGGATAGAAAAACCCTATTATATAGGTTGAAGGAGAGTTCAAGATTAACAGTATTGAAGATTTCACATATGACAAACATTTAGATATGACACCCATACAGCGGCGTTGCAGCAGCATGCCCTCCTAAGCATTGTGTTTGTCAGAGCACTGCAGTGGTTCCATCGAAGAAGGAAAAAAATGATCATTATAGCTGATGAGGCAAGGGCTTGGAATGATGACAGTGTGACAGCAGAGAGCTTTTTAATTTGTCGGATCAGATTGTGACATGCTCCATCACAGGACGGAGGAAATCTTTTCATTTGTGCAGAAGAAAGGGGAAAAGGAGGTCAATTAGCATCAACCATTAGACAACCCAGTGACAAGCAATATATTACGGCGTGGGACATTCAAACTAATGAGAGAGGCAGAAGAAATGTTCACGCAGGTTGGACAGAATTCTGCAATCATCCCGCTACATTAATCACTTGTGTAGCACTTGACATACACATTCTTTATCGTCACACGCTCCGCGGTGTAACTCCTCGTGTGCGCCGCCTTCCTCGTCATCGATTGTTGTCATTATGAGGTCAGGTTTACTCAAAGGAACGTCTGTCACGTCAAAAGTTATCCCACAGAACTGTGTGTGCATCATCGCTACATTAGCTTTATGCATTTTAAACTAATTCATGCTTTACTGCGAAGTGAAAATTGTTTTTATTGTTTTTTGTTTCATTCAAGGTTGATCAGCCAAATATGGAGGGTATATTTTATCAGATGTGTGACAATATTGTTTTAAAGATCACAGAGGCCTCCACCAATATGATCTTTGCCAAAAGCAGCATGAGCGAGAGGATCTCATTTTATCAGAAGAGACAATCTCAAAGCGAGTATTTTTTTTTTTTATCCCCTTTGCCAGGCAGGCTTTATTTGACTGGCTGTCAGGTATAACTCTCTCGATATTGATCTGAAGTACCTAAAGGTATGTGACATCATTATGAGGCTTGACCTTATCATCTGCTGCCCTGCAGCCAATAGGCAGCGCTGGGACAGAATCTAATGCCCCCCCCATCCACCCCCCGCAAAAAAAAAGGTTGGTACCTGGTGCGTAATAGGGAAATTGGTGGAGGTGTTATTTGTTTTCCTGACCTCATGGCACACCTCACTCTGAAGGCCTCTAATCAGCCATGGCCTGAGGTTGGCTTCTCTACCAGACCAGGTTAGCTGGCTTTTGCTGCTGGTTATCATACTGTAGTCCACATTAGCGATTATATTGGCCATACAGGAAAAATATGGAAACATTGTGAGTGCCTAGTCAGTAACAACAAAACTAAGATGATCAGACCACTATCAGACTTACAACTTATATGATCTTACAAAACCAAGAATGTTAATGCAAACATTTTTTGGGTAATGTGTATTGCCTTGCCACCTGCTCCAATAGGGGGTGGCATTTCACCTCTAATACTTGGTCTATACAATCTAGATTTATAGTCATCAGTTTAAAAGTAGAAAGGCCAACTACTAACTAACAGCAGGGAAGAATACGCACAACTCAACCACATTTCTCTCTGAAACAGTCAAAATAACACTGCTACCTTACGATCTTTACACGTGGCGTTTACGTTAGCCATCTGCGTGTTTGTGCCACTCACCAGGGGTTGCATGGTTAGTGTACACTATGATAGTTGGTTTTTTGGACTAAATCCAAAGTGGCAGAAATGTGAAAACCTTCATCTTATCCTTCCCAATGAGAGAGCGCTCAGCACTTTGGTGCTCATGGAGACAGACCAGGTGTTACAGCAACTAGAATTGGTGGTGGAGGGTTGGGTTTAACCTTTGTAACTGCAGCAACAGATACGTTTGCTGTTGTGTAGGGGAGTCCAGGCAATCCTCTTGGATCAGAACCGCAGTGCTGGGGTTTGGACTGGCTGAATTCCAGTTAACAGCTGAAGGGGGTTCAGCTGCCGTACGCTCTGGTCCAAGCGAAGTCTGTTTCCCGCGGCAGGGAGGTCAAGGAGAGGGTGCAAGTTGCTTTCTTGTTTCTACAATTTTGGATTTAATTCTATAAACAAAATATCAAAAACGCACATGGATCATGGATGCATTTCAGACAAGCCCTCACTGCAGCTTCTTCATTCTCTAGACTGAGGGCAGACTGATGCTACAGTGACTCAACAGCGCCCCTCCAGGTACAAGTGGTATTACAAGACAGGACGGGCCACGGATAACTGGTTAGCATGCTCATTTCAGTAGATATCTCTGCAACACAATACATACGGTTGACATATTTGACATTACATCAACAATGTAAGCCCTTCCCATTTTGTTGATAATGTTCATTTTTTGATAGTTTTAAACTATAGTTTTGGTCATATCTTACACATTGCACCTTTAACCTCCAATGCCAACGTTTAAGAGATATTGGTAAGGTAACAGTAAGGTTAAGATCATGGTTATTGTAAATTAACTAAAACAATCAACAACAAATCAATATTTTTATATTCACTATAGATTATATGGGGATTATTATGTGTTTTATTATTGCATGTTTTGTAATCCAATGTCCTTTTGTTATTATCAAATAAATTGTTATTTTATCACAAATAATAATTGATAATATGTCTTCATAATGTGCCTTAACACTAGATTTCAGGTCACAATAACTATTTTAGGAAAAGTGGCTCTAATTAAATGTCACAGGCAAACAAGCAGTTCTGTATCAACCAATTAAAAGTAATTAGAAAATCCTGAGAACTGTTAATGCTTTTATTTAGCCCCACGTAGAGATCAAATAGAAAAGCGTCTCACAGTTTGCATACCAGTTGAGCTGCAACTCAAGCGCTAGTTTTTTGAAACCTCTTTCATTATCTCAAGTGGTGAGCCACTTGTTTCCTCGGAGAGCTACATTACAGCGTGTGACATTTACTAACTCCTGAAGGCGTCTGCCTTTTTGTTGTATGCATTTAAACAACACATTAAAGCCACAATGCTCCTTGCGGAACCTGTCACATTTCCCAGGTAAAGCAGATGAATAAATAAAGCTTTGCTGTTAGTGGCTGAAACACATCCCCCCCCCCTTCTTTGTGTGATTTGCTGTTGCCTTGAGTCAGATCCTGATCTCTTTGTAGACCCTTCTCCCAACAAGCATTGACCTTCTGCCCCGACATGTAAAGAGCTCCACGCGATCAGAAAAGGGAGGGGGAAGCTGTGAATAAAGGCATCACCACTGCGATGCAGCCGAGAGACTTCATCCACTTCACTCCACACTTCCTCTCCCTCTCCTCTGTCTCTCTGTGTGCAGCTTTATCTCTGTGTTCAGTCTAGGAGCGGAGATACCTTGTTGGCGGCACAAAGGAGCGGCTCTGTAATAAAAACAGCTGTCTCTGGTGGTCTCGGTGTAATTGGGATTGTTAACGTGGAGAGCTCCTGAGGGAGGCTGAGAAGAGTATGTCTTTGTGTAAAGCACACAGACACCTCTGCAGAGCTCCTTGATTCGGATGTAAGTAGGAGAGCGAGGAGAAAAAAAAAAAAAGGCAAACAAGTCACCTGAGTTATATCAAGCCTCGCTGCATGTGCTCTCTCTATTTTACTTGGGCTGTACTTTTATTTTTAGACAGTGCCGCTTTATTTATATGTAGTAAAGCTCCTTGAAGTGAGAGAAATCGGTTCATGCACAATTCTACTGAGGGTTTGTGTTTTTTTTGTTTGTTTTTTTAAAGGCAAGGTGGGACTGCACCTTCCAGCGTTCGAGACAAGTCTTTGTATGATGGCAACAATCCCTCCAATTACTGGATCCGCGTGATGACGCAAATTGAGGCCAAAAATATTTTAAACTGGAAGAGCATTTAGCTGACGACAAAACCAGCCCAATCTCAAGAGTGTGGGATGATTCTCATTTGGAGGCCTTTTTATATATTAAAATATTTGTGACTAGTAAAATGATTCGGACATGCTGTTTTCCTCAATAAAACCTTGTCATGCGTTCAATTTATTTATATATTTTTGCTAATTAATTATTTAGGTTAAAAATATGCACATACTCTGCTATCAGTGCCCATATAAACAAAACGATTTTAATATCGTAAAATAAAATAACATATCAATTAAACATTACAAAAAATAAAACTGCATTGAAACCACTTCTGTATTAGCCAAACCAATGCATGCGATACCTCCTGAAATATCCAGGATTGCCAGTTAATTGTTTTTGTGTTACCACACAGCAGACCCTTCAAAGGTGATCCTGTTAACCAGTCTGACAAACTGTCCTCCCTCAAACCTGAGATAGCTGTTGGCACAGAAAGTAAAAGCTTTGTGAACACACTCAGGAAAGTGTTAAAAATGTACTTCAAAGTCAATTGCTTGGGAGCAGCTCAG